>NC_135233.1:1057553574-1057859343 GCF_051348905.1 Ranitomeya variabilis
GTATATCCAGCACAGCCCGCACAGTGGTATATACAGCACAGCCCGCACAGGGGTATATACAGCACAGCCCGCACAGGGGTATATACAGCACAGCCAGCACAGGGGGTATATACAGCACAGCCCGCACAGGGGTATATACAGCACAGCCCGCACAGGGGTATATACAGCACAGCCAGCACAGGGGGTATATACAGCACAGCCCTCACAGTGGTATATCCAGCACAGCCCGCACAGTGGTATATACAGCAGAGCCCGCACAGTGGTATATACAGCAGAGCCCGCACAGTGGTATATACAGCACAGCCCGCACAGTGGTATATACAGCACAGCCCGCACAGTGGTATATCCAGCACAGCCCGCACAGTGGTATATACAGCAGAGCCCGCACAGGGATATATAGAGCACAGCCCGCACAGTGGTATATCCAGCAGAGCCCGCACAGTGGTATATACAGCACAGCCCGCACAGTGGTATATACAGCACAGCCCGCACAGTGGTATATACAGCAGAGCCCGCACAGTGGTATATACAGCACAGCCCGCACAGTGGTATATACAGCACAGCCCGCAGTGGTATATAGAGCACAGCCCGCACAGTGGTATATAGAGCACAGCCCGCACAGTGGTATATAGAGCACAGCCCGCACAGTGTTATATACAGCAGAGCCCGCACAGTGGTATATAGAGCACAGCCCGCACAGTGGTATATACAGCACAGCCCGCACAGTGTTATATACAGCAGAGCCCGCACAGTGGTATATAGAGCACAGCCCGCACAGTGTTATATACAGCAGAGCCCGCACAGGGGTATATAGAGCACAGCCCGCACAGTGGTATATACAGCACAGCCCGCACAGTGTTATATACAGCACAGCCCCCACAGGGGTATATACAGCACAGCCCGCACAGTGGTATATCCAGCACAGCCCGCACAGTGTTATATACAGCAGAGCCCGCACAGTGGTATATACAGCAGAGCCCGCACAGTGGTATATACAGCAGAGCCCGCACAGGGATATATACAGCAGAGCCCGCACAGGGATATATACAGCACAGCCCCCACAGGGGTATATACAGCAGAGCCCGCACAGGGATATATACAGCAGAGCCCGCACAGGGATATATACAGCAGAGCCCGCACAGGGATATATACAGCACAGCCCCCACAGGGGTATATACAGCAGAGCCCGCACAGGGATATATAGAGCACAGCCCACATCTCATCCCCCCCCCCCCCCCGATAATGGCCCCACAGTCCGGTTAAAAAGAAAAAAAAAAAAAAACTCTCCTCACCTTTCCTTTTGCCCGCGCTGCTCCTGGCGGCTGCAGTCTGCCCAGGACACTGCAGGTGCGCGATGATATGACGTCATCGCGCACCCGCAGTGTACTGTCAGAGGCAGAGCGGGGAATGATGGGAGAGGAAGCGTCAGGTGACGCTCTCTCCTCCCATCATTGCATTGAACTATACCGGTGTCATAGACGCCGGTATAGTTAAATGCGGCGGCGGCGGCACTGGGGGGGGTTCCGGGGGAGGAACAGTGCAGCGGCCCACTACTGGCATCGGCTCTTCTGGCATTTGCCAGAAGTGCCCGATGGCCAGCCTGGCCCTGCTCAGACCTGCCGGCCCGGGGCCCCTGACCTGCGGGGCCCGGTCGCAATGGCGACCGCTGCGACCGCGGTAGTTACGCCCCTGTCACCAGGTCACTGATAAGCCACCCCCCACCATCAAGGTGATAAAGGGATCCAAACCCTAACCCTACCCCTACCCCTAACCCTAACCCTAGGGATCCATAGGGATGTTGACCTGGTGACCAGGACATTCTTTTAATAAAAAGCTTTGTTCAATGTGGACACCCCAAGATATACGGTATTGCTATAGAGTACTAAAAATATTAACTCGTAGAGTATTCACTGTCCTATTGTTAGGGTTAGGGTTAGGGGTAGGGTTAGGGTTAGGATCCCTTTATCACCTTGATGGTGGGGGGTGGCTTATCAGGGTGTATTCTTGTTTTTTTCTATAAAAACGCATGCGTTTTTTTAACGCAAGCAAACGCATGTACTTAAAAAAGCATGCGTTTACATAGACAACAATACGTTTTTTTGCCTCAAAAAAACGCATGCGTTTTTTTGCGGCAAAAAAAGTGCCTCTAGAAATTACTACATGTTGCATTTCTGCGACAGAACGCATGCAGCGTTTTTAATGTTAAACATAGGGAAAAAAAACGCATGCGTTTTTTTCTGTACAAACGCTGCAGATCAAAACGCAAGTGTGAAACCAGCCTTAAACTTTTTTTTTACTATAAAAACTGTTGTTTTTTTTAAAAACCTTACTGACGAGCAGCATATTATCTGATCTAATAGGTTTTGGGATATGTCAGACCTAGAGTATATGCCCCACATATCTACGATACATACAATGTGTTTCATATAGGAATTTGGTCTTCCAGCAGTTTCTGTATATTGTACTAACTTTTGAAATTAATATAATAAATGATTTTAATTATTTATGTTTTTGCCGTTCTCCCCAATAATAAACCCAGCGGACTTGCCGGTCACAGCAATGATGCATTCTTAAAAAATTGGCTGTCGAGATTCCCCGTAATGTCGCTAAAATCTAGATGCCGTGCTGTCGTTACATGGAAATGTAATGCGAAATGAAATGGAAAATTCCCATGCCAAGCTAAATAACGACATTCAGATGAGCCTTATACTGGGCTTTCTGAATGACCTCATAGAAAAGTCCAAGATTGTCGGCAGGTAGACCCTGCAACTGGAGAATCCCAATGCAAAGTATTAAAGTGCCAATGTCAATAAGGCCGCGCTAGCATCTCCAGCGTCAAGCTCAATGACAAGATTTCATTTACAACTGGCATTAGCTGACACAACCCCGATTAACACCACGTAAAGAGCATCTTTTGTTCTTCATTAAATAATGTGGTCTCGCTACATATCAGGCGACATTTATCTTTGCATTTGCAACAATTTTTTAGGCAGATTACAACATTTCACTGTCGTGATTTTCACTGTGTAATGTGAGAGCAGCGTGATGTAGGGGCAGATACCCTGATTCCAGCGATGTGTCACTTACTGGGTCCTGTTTCATTACAATCAGTGTTTTATCAGCAGGAGATTATCACCACAGGACTAGGTGCCTTGTACCATTTGGTCCAGCCACGCCCCCAGCACTGATTGGGTGCAACCAGTGGTGTGGGTGTGGTTACACACAGCTCAGCATTCCAAGCTCTGCTAGGTCTGCAGCAGAGAAAACTGTGATTGTGTCACAACTGCTGCACCCAGTAAACTCAGTGACACATCGCTGGAATCAGGGTCACTGTCCAGGGGAAGATTTAGAGTAGTCAGGGCCCTGGGTAGTATAGAAGGCAGGGGCCACCCGCCTAGTACTTGATGTATCATGTGATATGTCACGACGCATCATCACGCACTCACTGTGTGCCAGGCAGTGCAGCCGCGGAGACTGGAGCAGGGAGCAGACCGGCGCGGGCACGAGGAGGGGTGAGTGTCACGCCGTTCTGTCTGTATCTGGTTTTCGGCATGACAATGCATGTCTTTGCTTTAACCCTTTGCTCCTTTCCCCCTAATTTGAGCTGGGATACTGTTGGCTGTTACCTGTATGGTTTCTGTTTGTGCTTAGGGCGTGCGCGGCCACACCTCCCCTGCTTTTATCAGGGTTAGTGTGTGTACTTGAAATGCTGTCCCCAGCCAATTGCTGAGGGGCAGCTCCTATATAAAGTTCCCCTGCCCTATGGGTGGGGCCTGAGCTACTCACAAAGCGCCTGAACTTTGCTATGTGTGTTTGTGTTCCTGCACCTCTCCTGTCTATGTTTTGGTACCAAAGTCCTTGCCTTGATTCCTGTCTTGTTCTGCCGCCTGTCCTGGAGGCAGTTTATCCAGGCCCGAATCCTTGATCCTGTACGTGTCCTGTACCTGAACCTGTCAGAACTGTGTTTACTGTGATTATGTTCCTGGAATCCCTTTGCATCTGGAGCCTCACACCTTGTGACTTTGAGTCTCTTGTAACCGGTGTTTCTGCTGAGCATCTACTACTCTGTGCTCTGACTACCATGCGGTGTTAACCCCGTCTGGCCCACGTCCAGTACGGCGGTGCTTGCACCATCACGCTTAAGTTCCTTCCTAGGTCCGATGCCCGGAGCCTGATGACCGCAGTCTGGAACCTGATGACCGCTGTCTGGAGCTTGGAGCCTGATGACTGTGGTGGTGCCTGTAGGTCGTGTCGGATGTCCAGAACTGAACGACTCCTGTCTGATGTCTGCCAGTGACCCTGGGTCCAGATGTCCTGTCTGCATCCTGATGACCTCGTGTACCCTGATGTCCTGATGACCTCGTGTACCCTGATGTCCTGATGACTTCGTGTTCCCTGTTGTCCTGATGACCTCATGTACCCTGATGTCCTGCCTGTGTCCTGATGTCCCACCTATGTGTGCCCGTTGCTGATCAGCCTGATGAAGAGACATAAGCAGTCTCTAAAGCTTGCTTTGTAGCATCATTCACTATAGTTTGTTAGCCATGAAAAGGTATCACACCCACAAGATTTCTATTTTGCTTCTCCCACTGAGATCACTCTATATCTTTTTTGGGTCATTGTCATGTTGGAAGACCCAGCCAGTACTCATCTTCAATGCTCTTACTGAAGGAAGGAGGTTGTTGGCAAAAATCTTGCGATACAACCCCATCCATCCTCCCTTTAATAACATGCAGTCATTCTGTCCCATTTGCAGAAAAACACCCCAAAAAGTATGACGTTTCACCCACCATGCTTCATGGTTGGAACGGTGTACTTGGGGTTTGACTCATCCTTCTTCTTCGTCCAAACACGGCGAGAGGAGTTGTGTCACGATCCAGGTTTGGATCTGTGGCATATCTGGTTTCCCTCAGATTAAAACCTTTTTTCCTATCAGGGGTTAATGCAGTTTTCCTCCTCCGGTGGCTGCTGGTGTTATTGCATTGCTTTGCATTGCTGCTGGGTCAGCTGATGTTGGTTACCACTCCCATCATCCTGATGAGGTCACCTGATGCATCATCTGACTGTTGGTTATACAAGTCCTTTAGGATACCAACCTTGGTGGAGAAGGAGCTTCCTGAGTGCTGCGGTTCTTCAGCTGATTTCTTATCTGGTGCCTTACTCTGCTGTGCAGTGCATTGCAGCAGAAAAAGCTAAGTGTGGTGTTATCGTTTCTTTGTCCCTTTGTTGTGTAACTTCCCCTGTGTTGTATTAGTGCAGTGGTGGGACCAGTGCTCTCACCTGCCAATTCCCTACCCAGGGATAGGTACAGGGAGAGTGAGGGCTGAGGTATCCAGCTCGGCAACAGGTTGAAAGAACCTGTATAGGGACATCAGGAAGATTAGGGCACATCCTTAGAAGAGTGCAGGAGGTTTCCATTTCCCCATTCCCTATCGCAGGGCCCACCGATGTTAAAGTGTCCCCGGTGTACCCTTGTGTGTTCTGCTGTTTTGTGACTGACCTCTCGTCGGGTCATGTCACCCTAGGACAGTCACTTCGTGACATTATTTATAACCAACCCCAACCGACCTTTTTTTTCTTCTGGTGAGCCATGGCTCAAATGCAGGCCTTAGCCCAACTGCTTCAGACACTCACTGAGGAGTTTAAGGTGCTGCATGTTGAGGTGGTGCAGCAGCTGCAGCAGTTGGTGGGGGTTTTGGGCTTCAGCTCAGGTACAGGCTCTACCAGGACCCAAGATATCTCTCTCTGACAGGTTTTCTGGTTGAGAGATACATTTTTGGTTTTTCTGGAAGCCTGGAAGTTGTACTTCAGGCTCCACCCTCGTTCATCAGGGAGTGAGGAACAGCGTGTAGGGATTATAATCTCCCTTCTTAAGGGTGATCCCCAATCCTGGGCTTTCTCCCTGTCGGCTGGTTCTCCATCTTTATGGTCGGTGGACGAGTTTTTTGCGGCATTGGCGCTTGTGTATGGCGATCCTGATGGCGTCTCCCTGGCAGAATCCTGACTGTGTAAAATCAAGCAGGGGGGTCGGCTGACTGAGGAGTACTGCTTGGAGTTCAGGAGGTGGGCCACTGACACACAGTGGAATGACCCTGCCCTTAGGAGCCATTTTAGGCAGGGTCTGTCTCCAAGGTTGCAGTATACTCTTGTGCAGTACGCTGCCCCCAGGTTGTTGGAGGCTGCCATGTCCCTTGCCATCCGGGTGGATAGACGCTTGAGGGAGAGGCATACACCAAATGTGCCCTCGGTAGTCCTTGCTAGGGAGGGGGACACACCTGAGCAGGTGGACAAACTCATGCCTGTGGGAGGAGTTGGTTCCCAAACGGTTTTGCCTGTGGTTCGCCGTGGTGTGTGGGTATGTTTTTACTGTGGGCAGGCTGGTCATTTCATCAGTGTCTGCCCAGCTCACGCCAAAATATCTGTACCACCTAATAAGACACGTCCCCCTGGTTGTGTGGAGGGAGATGACCAGGGAGTGTATATTTCCTCCATTTCTTCCCCTCAGTGTACCTTGTCTGCTGGAGTGGTAGTTGGCAATGTAGCTGAGTGCATACCGATGCTTGTGGACAGTGGAGCAGGTGTCAATCTGGTGGATGCTCATTTTGTCCAGACCCATGGCCTGAGGTGTAGGACACTAGCTAAACCCCTAAGCGTCCAGGCCATTGACTCTGTACCACTCAGCCAGGGGTGGGTGACCCAAGTCGTGGATGATATACACCTGCGTATATGGACTCGCCATGAGGAGTTTCTGTCATGCTATGTCTTGGGGGAATGCCAACACCCATCATTTTAGGACTCCCTTGGTTGAAAAAACACAACCCGGTCATAGATTGGCGGTCAAGGGAAGTGGTCAGCTGGGATCAGTCTGGTGAGGGCTGCTGCCCGGGGGCAACTGTCTCTGCCGTTATTCTACAACCTACCCCTTCTTCTCCAGTGGGGGCCGCAGAGGTGCTGCCAGGGAGTAGGGGCAGGACTCAACCCTCTCCACAAGCTAACCCTGAGTGTCGGAATCCTCTTAGGAGGAGGGATCAGGGGAGGGTGGTGGTTCCCTCTGAGCATTGTGGTCTGGTTTCCCTCAGATTAAAACCTTTTTTTCTTTCAGGTCATCGGGGGTTAATGCAGTTCTTCTCTGGTGGCCGCTGGTGTTATTGCATTGCTTTGCATTGCTGCTGGGTCAGCTGATGTTGTTGATCACTCCCACCATCCTTCAAAAGGTCACCTGATGCATCATCTGACTGTTGGTTATACAGGTCCTTTTGGATACCAACCTTGGTGAGAAGGAGCTTGCTGAGTGCTGTGGTTCTTCAGCTGATTTCTTATCTGGTGCCGGAGGCTACTTTCACACTAGCGTCAGTACAGGGCCGTCGCCATGCGTCGGCCCGACGTACGTTGTGAAATAAATGAACAACGGGGCAGCGGATGCAGTTTTTCAACGCATCCACTGCCCCATTGTAATGTCCGGGGAGGAGGGAGCGGAGTTCCGGCAGCGCATGCGCAGTCGGAAATGGCGGACACGACACACAAAAAAAGTTACATGTAACTTTTTTTGTGCCGACGGTCCGCCACAACACGACGCATCCGTCGCACGACGGATGAGACGTGTGGCCGTACGTCGCAATGCGTCGCTAATGCAGGTCTATGGAGAAAAAAAGCATCCTGCGGGCAACTTTGCAGGATGCGTTTTTTCTCCAAAATGGCGCATTGCGACATACGTCACACAACGCTAGTGTGAAAGTAGCCTTAGTCTGCTGTGTGGTGTATTGCAGCAGAAAAAGCTAAGTGTGGTGTTATTGTTTCTTTGTCCCTTTGTTGTGTAACTTCCCCTGTGTTGCATTAATGCAGCAGCGCGACCAATGCTCTCACCTGCCAATTCCCTACCCAGGGATAGGTACAGGGCGAATGAGGGCTGAATTATCCAGCTCGGCGACAGGTTGAAAGAACCTGTATAGGGATGTCAGGAAGATTAACGCACATCCTTAGGAGAGTGCAGGAGGTGTCCATTTCCCCGTTCCCTATCGCAGGGCCCACCGTTGTTAAAGTGTCCCCAGTTTACCCTTGTGTGTTCTGCTGTTTTGTGACTGACCTCTCGTCGCGTCGTGTAACGCTAGGACAGTCACTTCGTGACATTTTGATTCTGAAAAGTTCTATTTTGGTCTTATCTGACCACACGATCCTCTCCCATGTCTCCTCTGGATCTTCCAGATGATCATTGGTGAGCTTCAAATGGGCCTGGACATGTGCTAGTGTGAGCGGGAGGGGGACCTTGCCTGCCCTGCAGGATTTTAATTCATGAAGGAGCAGTGTGCTATTAATGGTAATGTTTGAGACAGTGCCAACAGTTGTTGCCTTCCCACCAAGCAGCTTGCCTATTGTTCTGTAGCCCATCCCAGCCTTGTGTAGGTCAACAGGCCTCCTATACACTGTATGAGCCTGCACATAGCCTCCTGTATACAGCAAGGGCCCCCACATAGCCTCCTGTATACAGTGTGAGCCGCCATATAGCTTTTTATATACAGTGTGAGCACCTATATAGCTTCTTCTATACAGTGTGAGCCCCCATATAGCCTCCTGTATACAGTGTGAGCCCCCATTTAGCCTCCTATATACTGTATGAGTCTTCACATCCCATACACAGTATTTAAAAAAGACATACCTCGCTCCCGTTCCTCCGGTGCTCTGTTCTAGTCCCCAAGGTTCCACTTCTAGTCTGGTCAGCGTGTACATGCTAGCATGATGAAGTCATTGTGCCAGCTGATGATGTCATCTCTGTATCACATCATAGAAGAGGTGACGGGAGCTCCCCTGGAGCTGCACTGCCATTTTCCATCATCGGCAGTGCAGTGCCAGCAAAGCTCCTTGCTGGGATATGTGTGCCCCAGATGGAGGCGCATAGAACATTATTACATGCTAAAAAAGATCGTAATTTGTGCAAAATTCTCCATTAATCTACGAAAGTTGACATATTATTTGTCAGTTCTTTTCAAACATAAGAAAGACAGGGTTTATATCGCTGAGAACTTAGGGAAGCCCTGCGTTGGAGAGATCAGCATTCCCTAAGAGCTTCAAAACAGCGTTTCTGATTATTCGGGACTCAGCAAAGACATCTGACATATATATGCACATATATACATCTAATATATAATTGCCTAGAATACTACTTCCTGCAATTTGTGCCAACTTCCGTGGCTTTGTCCGGAGCTATTGTCCGGAGCTATTGTCCGGAGCTATTGTCCGGAGCTAATGTCCGGAGCTAATGTCCGGAGATAAGTGACGTCACCAGTGTCCTACACCCAGGCAGAGCACAGTGGCCCCAGGCAGAGCACAGGGGCCCCAGGCAGAGCACAGGGGCCCCAGGCAGAGCACAGGGGCCCCAGGCAGCATATGGGGCCCCAGGCAGAGCACAGGGGCCCCAGGCAGCATATGGGGCCCCAGGCAGAGCACAGTGGCCCCAGGCAGAGCACACACCAAATCGGAGGCCGAGGGGCCCCGCCAACCAAATCGGAGGCCGAGGAGCCCCGCCCACCAAATCAAAGGCCGAGCGGCCCCGCCCACCAAAGCGGAGGCCGAGGGGCCCGGCCCCGCCCACCAAAGCGGAGGCCGAGGGGCCCCGACCACCACATCGGAGGCCGAGGGTCCCCGCCCACGAAAGTGGAGGCAGAGGGACCCCGCCCACCAAATCGGAGGCCGAGGGGCGTTGCCCACCAAAGCGGAGGCCGAGGGTCCCCGACCACCAAATCGGAGGCCGAGGGTCCCTGCCCACCAAATCGGAGGCTGAGGGTCACCGCCCACCAAATCGGAGGCCGAGGGTCCCCGCCCACCAAATCGGAGGCCGAGAGTCCCCGCCCACCAAATCGGAGGCCGAGGGGCCCCGCCAACCAAATCGGAGGCCGAGGGGCTTCGCCAACCAAATCGGAGGCCGAGGAGCCATGCCCACCAAATCGAAGGCCGAGCGGCCCCGCCCACGAAAGCGGAGGCCGAGGGGCCTGGCCCCGCCCACCAAAGCGGAGGCCGAGGGGCCCCGCCCACCACATCGGAGGCCGAGGGGCCCCGCCCACCAAATCGGAGGCCGAGGGTCCCCGCCCACCAAATCGGAGGCCGAGGGTCCCCGCCCACCAAATGGGAGGCCGAGGGTCCCCGCCCACCAAATGGGAGGCCGAGGGTCCCCGCCAACCAAAGGGGAGGCCAAGGGTCCCCGCCCACCAAATGGGAGGCCGAGGGTCCCCGCCCACCAAATCAGAGGCCGAGGGTCCCCGCCCACCAAATCGGCCGAGGGTCCCCGCCCACCAAATCGGAGGCCGAGGGTCCCCGCCCACCAAATCGGAGGCCGAGGGTCCCCGCCAACCAAATCGGAGGCCGAGGAGCCCCGCCCACCAAATCGAAGGCCGAGCGGCCCCGCCCACCAAAGCGGAGGCCGAGGGGCCCGGCCCCGCCCACCAAAGCGGAGGCCGAGGGGCCCCGACCACCACATCGGAGGCCGAGGGTCCCCGCCCACCAAATCGGAGGCCGAGGGTCCCCGCCCACCAAATCGGAGGCCGAGGGTCCCCGCCCACCAAATGGGAGGCCGAGGGTCCCCGCCCACCAAAGCGGAGGCCGAGGGTCCCCGCCCACCAAATCGGAGGCCGAGGGTCCCCGCCCACCAAATCAGAGGCCGACGGGCCCCACCCACCAAAGCGGAGGCCGAGGGTCCCCGCCCACCAAATCGGAGGCCGAGGGTCCCCGCCCACCAAATCGAAGGTCGAGGGGCCCCGCCCACGAAAGCGGAGGCCGAGGGTCCCCGCACACCAAATCGGAGGCAGAGGGACCCCGCCCACCAAATCGGAGGCCGAGGGGCCTTGCCCACCAAAGCGGAGGCCGAGGGTCCCCGACCACCAAATCGGAGGCCGAGGGTCCCTGCCCAACAAATCGGAGGCCGAGGGTCCCCGCCCACAAAATCGGAGGCCGAGGGTCCCCGCCCACCAAATCGGAGGCCGAGAGTCCCCGCCCACCAAATCGGAGGCCGAGGGGCCCCGCCAACCAAATCGGAGGCCGAGGGGCTTCGCCAACCAAATCGGAGGCCGAGGAGCCCCGCCCACCAAATCGAAGGCCGAGCGGCCCCGCCCACCAAAGCGGAGGCCGAGGGGCCCCGCCCACCACATTGGAGGCCGAGGGGGCCCGCCCACCAAATCGGAGGCCGAGGGTCCCCGCCCACCAAATCGGAGGCCGAGGGTCCCCGCCCACCAAATCAGAGGCCGAGGGTCCCCGCCCACCAAATCGGAGGCCGAGGGTCCCCGCCCACCAAATCGGAGGCCGAGGGTCCCCGCCCACCAAATCGGAGGCCGAGGGTCCCCGCCCACCAGATCGGAGGCCGAGGGTCCCCGCCCACCAAATCGGAGGCCGAGGGTCCCCGCCCACCAAATCGGAGGCCGAGGGTCCCCGCCCACCAAATCGGAGGCCGAGGGGCCCCGCCAACCAAATCGGAGGCCGAGGAGCCCCGCCCACCAAAGCGGAGGCTGAGGGGCCCGGCCCCGCCCACCAAAGCGGAGGCCGAGGGGCCCCGACCACCACATCGGAGGCCGAGGGTCCCCGCCCACCAAATCGGAGGCCGAGGGTCCCCGCCCACCAAATCGGAGGCCGAGGGTCCCCGCCCACCAAATCGGAGGCCGAGGGTCCCCGCCCACCAAATCGGAGGCCGAGGGTCCCCGCCCACCAAATCGGAGGCCGAGGGTCCCCGCCCACCAAATCGGAGGCCGAGGGTCCCCGCCCACCAAATCGGAGGCCGGGGGTCCCCGCCCTCCAAATCAGAGGCCGAGGGGCCCCGCCCACCAAATCGGAGGCCGAGGGTCCCCGCCCACCAAATCGGAGGCCGAGGGTCCACACCATCTAAATCGGAGGCCGAGGGGCCCCACCCACCAAAGCGGAGGCCGACGGGCCCCACCCACCAAAGCGGAGGCCGAGGGTCCCCGCCCACCAAATCGGAGGCCGAGGGTCCCCGCCCACCAAATCGGAGGCCGAGGGTCCCCGCCCACCAAATCGGAGGCCGAGGGGCCCCACCAACCAAATCGGAGGCCGAGGAGCCCCGCCCACAAAATCGGAGGCCGAGGGTCCCCGCCCACCAAATCGGAGGCCGAGAGTCCCCGCCCACCAAATCGGAGGCCGAGGGGCCCCGCCAACCAAATCGGAGGCCGAGGGGCTTCGCCAACCAAATCGGAGGCCGAGGAACCCCGCCCACCAAATCGAAGGCCGAGCGGCCCCGCCCACCAAAGCGGAGGCCGAGGGGCCTGGCCCCGCCCACCAAAGCAGAGGCCGAGGGGCCCCGCCCACCACATCGGAGGCCGAGGGGCCCCGCCCACCAAATCGGAGGCCGAGGGTCCCCGCCCACCAAATCGGAGGCCGAGGGTCCCCGCCCACCAAATCGGAGGCCGAGGGTCCCCGCCCACCAAATCGGAGGCCGAGGGTCCCCGCCCACCAAATGGGAGGCCGAGGGTCCCCGCCCAACAAATCGGAGGCCGAGGGTCCCCGCCCACCAAATCGGAGGCCGAGGGTCCCCGCCCAACAAATCGGAGGCCGAGGGTCCCCGCCCACCAAATCGGAGGCCGAGGGTCCCCGCCCACCAAATCGGAGGCCGAGGGTCCCCGCCCACCAAATCGAAGGCCGAGCGGCCCCGCCCACAAAAGCGGAGGCCGAGGGGCCCGGCCCCGCCCACCAAAGCGGAGGCCGAGGGGCCCCGACCACCACATCGGAGGCCGAGGGGCCCCGCCCACCAAATCGGAGGCCGAGGGGCCCCGCCCACCACATCGGAGGCCGAGGGTACCCGCCCACCAAATCGGAGGCCGAGAGTCCCCGCCCACCGAAGCGGAGGTTGAGGGGCCCGGCCCCGCCCACCAAAGCGGAGGTCAAGGGGCCCCGCCCACCAAATCGGAGGCCGAGGGGCCCCGCCCACCAAATCGGAGGCCGAGGGTCCCCGCCCACCAAATCGGAGGCCGAGGGGCCCCGCCAACCAAATCGGAGGCCGAGGAGCCCCGCCCACCAAAGCGGAGGCCGAGGGGCCCGGCCCCGCCCACCAAAGCGGAGGCCGAGGGGCCCCGACCACCACATCGGAGGCCGAGGGTCCCCGCCCACCAAATCGGAGGCCGAGGGTCTCCGCCCACCAAATCGGAGGCCGAGGGTCCCCGCCCACCAAATCGGAGGCCGAGGGTCCCCGCCCACCAAATCGGAGGCCGAGGGTCCCCGCCCACCAAATCGGAGGCCGAGGGTCCCCGCCCACCAAATCGGAGGCCGAGGGTCCCCGCCCACCAAATCGGAGGCCGAGGGTCCCCGCCCACCAAATCGGAGGCCGGGGGTCCCCGCCCTCCAAATCGGAGGCCGGGGGGCCCCGCCCACCAAATCGGAGGCCGAGGGTCCCCGCCCACCAAATCGGAGGCCGAGGGTCCACACCATCCAAATCGGAGGCCGAGGGGCCCCACCCAGCAAATCGGAGGCCGACGGGCCCCACCCACCAAAGCGGAGGCCGAGGGTCCCCGCCCACCAAATCGGAGGCCGAGGGTCCCCGCCCACCAAATCGGAGGCCGAGGGTCCCCGCCCACCAAATCGGAGGCCGAGGGGCCCCACCAACCAAATCGGAGGCCGAGGAGCCGCGCCCACAAAATCGGAGGCCGAGGGTCCCCGCCCACCAAATCGGAGGCCGAGAGTCCCCGCCCACCAAATCGGAGGCCGAGGGGCCCCGCCAACCAAATCGGAGGCCGAGGGGCTTCGCCAACCAAATCGGAGGCCGAGGAGCCCCGCCCACCAAATCGAAGGCCGAGCGGCCCCGCCCACCAAAGCGGAGGCCGAGGGGCCTGGCCCCGCCCTCCAAAGCGGAGGCCGAGGGGCCCCGCCCACCACATCGGAGGCCGAGGGGCCCCGCCCACCAAATCGGAGGCCGAGGGTCCCCGCCCACCAAATCGGAGGCCGAGGGTCCCCGCCCACCAAATGGGAGGCCGAGGGTCCCCGCCCACCAAATGGGAGGCCGAGGGTCCCCGCCCAACAAATCGGAGGCCGAGGGTCCCCGCCCACCAAATCGGAGGCCGAGGGTCCCCGCCCAACAAATCGGAGGCCGAGGGTCCCCGCCCACCAAATCGGAGGCCGAGGGTCCCCGCCCACCAAATCGGAGGCCGAGGGGCCCCGCCCACCAAATCGGAGGCCGAGGGTCCCCGCACACCAAATCGGAGGCCGAGGGTACCCGCCCACCAAATCGGAGGCCGAGAGTCCCCGCCCACCAAATCGGAGGCCGAGGGGCCCCGCCAACCAAATCGGAGGCCGAGGGGCCCCGCCAACCAAATCGGAGGCCGAGGGGCCCCGCCAACCAAATCGGAGGCCGAGGAGCCCCGCCCACCAAATCGAAGGCCGAGCGGCCCCGCCCACCAAAGCGGAGGCCGAGGGGCCCGGCCCCGCCCACCAAAGCGGAGGCCGAGGGGCCCCGCCCACCACATCGGAGGCCGAGGGGCCCTGCCCACCAAATCGGAGGCCGAGGGTCCCCGCCCACCAAATCGGAGGCCGAGGGTCCCCGCCCACCAAATCGGAGGCCGAGGGTCCCCGCCCACCAAATCGGAGGCCGAGGGTCCCCGCCCACCAAATCGGAGGCCGAGGGTCCCCGCCCACCAAATCGGAGGCCGAGGGTCCCCGCCCACCAAATCGGAGGCCGAGGGTCCCCGCCCACCAAATCGGAGGCCGAGAGTCCCCGCCCACCAAAGCGGAGGCCGAGGGGCCCCGCCAACCAAATCCGAGGCCGAGGGGCCCGGCCAACCAAATCGAAGGCCGAGCGGCCCCGCCCACCGAAGCGGAGGTTGAGGGGCCCGGCCCCGCCCACCAAAGCGGAGGACAAGGGGCCCCGCCCACCACATCGGAGGCCGAGGGGCCCCGCCCACCAAATCGGAGGCCGAGGGTCCCCACCCACCAAGTCGGAGGCCGAGGGTCCCCGCCCACCAAATCGGAGGCCGAGGGTCCCCGCCCACCAAATTGGAGGCCGAGGGTCCCCGCCCACCAAATTGGAGGCGGAGGGTCCCCACCCACCAAATCGGAGGCCGAGAGTCCCCGCCCACCAAATCGGAGGCCGAGGGGCCCCGCCAACCAAATCGGAGGCCGAGGGGCCCCGCCAACCAAATCGGAGGCCGAGGGGCCCCGCCAACCAAATCGGAGGCCGAGGAGCCCCGCCCACCAAATCGAAGGCCGAGCGGCCCCGCCCACCAAAGCGGAGGCCGAGGGGCCCGGCCCCGCCCACCAAAGCGGAGGCCGAGGGTCCCCGCCCACCAAATCGGAGGCCGAGGGTCCCCGCCCACCAAATCGGAGGCCGAGGGTCCCCGCCCACCAAATCGGAGGCCGAGGGGCCCCACCAACCAAATCGGAGGCCGAGGAGCCGCGCCCACAAAATCGGAGGCCGAGGGTCCCCGCCCACCAAATCGGAGGCCGAGAGTCCCCGCCCACCAAATCGGAGGCCGAGGGGCCCCGCCAACCAAATCGGAGGCCGAGGGGCTTCGCCAACCAAATCGGAGGCCGAGGAGCCCCGCCCACCAAATCGAAGGCCGAGCGGCCCCGCCCACCAAAGCGGAGGCCGAGGGGCCTGGCCCCGCCCTCCAAAGCGGAGGCCGAGGGGCCCCGCCCACCACATCGGAGGCCGAGGGGCCCCGCCCACCAAATCGGAGGCCGAGGGTGCCCGCCCACCAAATCGGAGGCCGAGGGTCCCCGCCCACCAAATGGGAGGCCGAGGGTCCCCGCCCACCAAATGGGAGGCCGAGGGTCCCCGCCCAACAAATCGGAGGCCGAGGGTCCCCGCCCACCAAATCGGAGGCCGAGGGTCCCCGCCCAACAAATCGGAGGCCGAGGGTCCCCGCCCACCAAATCGGAGGCCGAGGGTCCCCGCCCACCAAATCGGAGGCCGAGGGTCCCCGCCCACCAAATCGAAGGCCGAGCGGCCCCGCCCACAAAAGCGGAGGCCGAGGGGCCCGGCCCCGCCCACCAAAGCGGAGGCCGAGGGGCCCCGACCACCACATCGGAGGCCGAGGGGCCCCGCCCACCAAATCGGAGGCCGAGGGGCCCCGCCCACCAAATCGGAGGCCGAGGGTCCCCGCACACCAAATCGGAGGCCGAGGGTACCCACCCACCAAATCGGAGGCCGAGAGTCCCCGCCCACCAAATCGAAGGCCGAGGGGCCCCGCCAACCAAATCGGAGGCCGAGGGGCCCGGCCAACCAAATCGAAGGCCGAGCGGCCCCGCCCACCGAAGCGGAGGTTGAGGGGCCCGGCCCCGCCCACCAAAGCGGAGGACAAGGGGCCCCGCCCACCACATCGGAGGCCGAGGGGCCCCGCCCACCAAATCGGAGGCCGAGGGTCCCCACCCACCAAGTCGGAGGCCGAGGGTCCCCGCCCACCAAATCGGAGGCCGAGGGTCCCCGCCCACCAAATTGGAGGCCGAGGGTCCCCGCCCACCAAATTGGAGGCCGAGGGTCCCCGCCCACCAAATCGGAGGCCGAGAGTCCCCGCCCACCAAATCGGAGGCCGAGGGGCCCCGCCAACCAAATCGGAGGCCGAGGGGCCCCGCCAACCAAATCGGAGGCCGAGGGGCCCCGCCAACCAAATCGGAGGCCGAGGAGCCCCGCCCACCAAATCGAAGGCCGAGCGGCCCCGCCCACCAAAGCGGAGGCCGAGGGGCCCGGCCCCGCCCACCAAAGCGGAGGCCGAGGGGCCCCGCCCACCACATCGGAGGCCGAGGGGCCCTGCCCACCAAATCGGAGGCCGAGGGTCCCCGCCCACCAAATCGGAGGCCGAGGGTCCCCGCCCACCAAATCGGAGGCCGAGGGTCCCCGCCCACCAAATCGGAGGCCGAGGGTCCCCGCCCACCAAATCGGAGGCCGAGGGTCCCCGCCCACCAAATCGGAGGCCGAGGGTCCCCGCCCACCAAATCGGAGGCCGAGAGTCCCCGCCCACCAAAGCGGAGGCCGAGGGGCCCCGCCAACCAAATCCGAGGCCGAGGGGCCCGGCCAACCAAATCAAAGGCCGAGCGGCCCCGCCCACCGAAGCGGAGGTTGAGGGGCCCGGCCCCGCCCACCAAAGCGGAGGACAAGGGGCCCCGCCCACCACATCGGAGGCCGAGGGGCCCCGCCCACCAAATCGGAGGCCGAGGGTCCCCACCCACCAAGTCGGAGGCCGAGGGTCCCCGCCCACCAAATCGGAGGCCGAGGGTCCCCGCCCACCAAATTGGAGGCCGAGGGTCCCCGCCCACCAAATTGGAGGCGGAGGGTCCCCACCCACCAAATCGGAGGCCGAGAGTCCCCGCCCACCAAATCGGAGGCCGAGGGGCCCCGCCAACCAAATCGGAGGCCGAGGGGCCCCGCCAACCAAATCGGAGGCCGAGGGGCCCCGCCAACCAAATCGGAGGCCGAGGGGCCCCGCCAACCAAATCGGAGGCCGAGGAGCCCCGCCCACCAAATCGAAGGCCGAGCGGCCCCGCCCACCAAAGCGGAGGCCGAGGGGCCCGGCCCCGCCCACCAAAGTGGAGGCCGAGGGGCCCCGCCCACCACATCGGAGGCCGAGGGGCCCTGCCCACCAAATCGGAGGCCGAGGGTCCCCGCCCACCAAATCAGAGGCCGAGGGTCCCCGCCCACCAAATCGGAGGCCGAGGGTCCCCGCCCACCAAATCGGAGGCCGAGGGTCCCCGCCCACCAAATTGGAGGCCGAGGGTCCCCGCCAACCAAATCGGAGGCCGAGGGTCCCCGCCCACCAAATCGGAGGCCGAGGGGCCCCACCAACCAAATTGGAGGCCGAGGGGCCCCGCCCACCAAATCGAAGGCCGAGGGGCCCCTGCCCACCAAAGCGGAGGCCGAGGGTCCCCGCACACCAAATCGGAGGCAGAGGGACCCCGCCCACCAAATCGGAGGCCGAGGGGCCCCGCCCACCAAAGCGGAGGCCGAGGGTCCCCGACCACCAAATCGGAGGCCGAGGGGCCCCACCAACCAAATTGGAGGCCGAGGGTCCCCGCCCACCAAATCGGAGGCCGAGGGTCCCCGCCCACCAAATCGGAGGCCAGGGGTCCCCGCCCACCAAATTGGAGGCCGAGGGGCCCCGCCCACCACATCGGAGGCCGATGGGCCCCGCCCACCAAATCGGAGGCCGAGGGGCCCCGCCCACCAAGTTGAGTGATATACTCAAGAATGACATAATTTTTCAACATTTTATGGTTTCAAACTGTAAACACTCAGTTTTTTTTACTTCAACCAGAAAACCTTAACGGTTCATAAAAAACTTGACTGTTCAGGATATGATAAAAGTCATAGTATTCTGAATCTTTAACTTATAAAGATACCTTTACATGGGGTGATTATTGGTTCTAGAGAGGCTTTCGGCCGATAATCGTACACATGGCTGGTGACAGGACAATACAATATAAACGTTCAAAGGTAAACACTGATAACATTAAAATCTAATATATAATTGCCTAGAATACTACTTCCGGCAATTTGTGCCAACTTCCGTGGCTTTGTCCGGAGATAATGTCCGGAGATAAGTGACGTCACCAGCGTCCTACACCCGCTCAGGGTGGACAAAGATATATGCCTTCGTGGTGCGCGGCACTTTTCTGATTGGTTGCCGCCTGCCGCGAGCGACCAATCAGAAATGTGCCGTACTGTCAAGAATTGTCAAGAGCTGGTGAGTGCAGCCATTTTTTGTTCTTTCTTACTATTACCGTATATACTCGAGTATAAGCCGAGATTTTCAGCCCAAATTTTTGGGCTGAAAGTGCCCTCTCGGCTTATACTCGAGTCATGATCGGTGGTGGGGTCGGCGGGTGAGCACTGTCATATACTTACCTGCTTCCGGGGCTCCTGGCGCTCCCCCTGCCCGTCCCACGGTCTCCGGGTGCCGCAGCCTCTTCCCCTGAGCGGTCACGTGGGACCGCTCATTAGAGAAATGAATAGGCGACTCCACCTCCCATAGGGGCGGAGCCGCCTATTCATTTCTCTAATGAAGCGGTGCCGGTGACCGCTGATAGAGGAAGAGGCTGCGGCACCGAAGACAGGCAGGGGGAAGGAGCGGGACGCCGGGAGCAGGTAAGTATCTCATAGTCACCTTTCCTCGTTCCACACGCCGGGTCCGGGTGTCGCGCCATCTTCCCGGCGTCTCTCTCTCCGCTCTGACTGTTCAGGCAGAGGGCGCGATGACGCATATAGTGTGCGCGCCGCCCTCTGCCTGATCAGTCAGTGCGGAGAGACGCCGGGAAGATGGCGCCGAGGAGCTGCAAGCAAGACAGGTGAGTATGTGTTTTTTTTTTTTTTATTGCAGCAGCAGCAGCTATGGGGCAATAATGGACGGTGCAGAGCACTATATGGCACAGCTATGGGGCAATGGTGCAGAGCACTATATGGCACAGCTATGGGGCAACAGTGCAGAGCACTATATGGCACAGCTATGGGGCAATGGTGCAGAGCACTATATGGCACAGCTATGGGGCAATAATGGACGGTGCAGAGCACTATATGGCACAGCTATGGGGCAATGGTGCAGAGCACTATATGGCACAGCTATGGGGCAATAATGGACGGTGCAGAGCACTATATGGCACAGCTATGGGGCAACAGTGCAGAGCACTATATGGCACAGCTATGGGGCAATGGTGCAGA
The DNA here is from genome assembly GCF_051348905.1 of Ranitomeya variabilis. Lineage (NCBI taxonomy): Eukaryota > Metazoa > Chordata > Amphibia > Anura > Dendrobatidae > Ranitomeya > Ranitomeya variabilis. The sequence continues at coordinate 1,057,573,202 of NC_135233.1, forward strand.
GCACTATATGGCACAGCTATGGGGCAACAGTGCAGAGCACTATATGGCACAGCTATGGGGCAATGGTGCAGAGCACTATATGGCACAGCTATGGGGCAATAATGGACGGTGCAGAGCACTATATGGCACAGCTATGGGGCAATGGTGCAGAGCACTATATGGCACAGCTATGGGGCAACGGTGCAGAGCATTATATATATGGCACAGCTATGGGGCAACGGTGCAGAGCATTGTATATATGGCACAGCTTTATGTGGAGCATCTATGGGGCCATAATGAACGGTATGGAGTATCTATTTTTAATTTTGAAATTCACCGGTACCTGCTGCATTTTCCACCCTAGGCTTATACTCGAGTCAATAAGTTTTCCCAGTTTTTTGTGGCAAAATTAGGGGGGTCGGCTTATACTCGGGTCGGCTTATACTCGAGTATATACGGTATTTATTAATTGTATTATTCTTACATTTGAATAAATAAAGTATATATGGATTCTAGACTCCCGATTCTTTAGAATCGGGCTGCCATCTAGTCTACTATATAATTGTCTAAGGGTCACTTCCGTCTGTCTGTCTTCAGGGAAGGCCGCGACCAATCAGCGACGGGCACAGTCTGGCCGTGAATTGGCCCTGCCCTCCTCCCCTGCAGTCAGTGCCCCCTCCCTACTCCCTCCAGTCAGCGCCCACATAGCATTAACCGGACTGCCTTACACCGCGGCATAACGCGGTGTAAGGCAGTCCGATAACGCTGCCATTAACCCTCTGTGTGACCAACTTTTTACTATTGATGCTGCTTATGCATATAACATTAACATATAATGTTAAAAGTAATTAAAAAAAATAAAAATAAAAAAATCATTATATACTCACCCTCCGACGGCCCCCGAATCCAGCCCAGGCCTTTCCCGCACCTCGCGCGCCGCTCCAGTACCCAGAATGCATTGCGGCAATGACCAGAGATGATGTAGCGGTCTCGCTGTCCAGCCGCCAGTCCAGCCTGTTTCATACGCACACTGGGTAGGTACACATATGCTTGGCGCCCTATGCTTTGGCACTGTTCCATTATATGTTCTTGCAGCAATGAGCATTTATCTTTATATAACCCGGTGGTGTAGCTAGGCGGGTTGGATGTGGGTGGCTTGGGCCCGTTTTTTGCCATGGCCATTTGTATCGTGCATATTTTCCCTTGGTTAGCACTGATTATGTTTTGCTTAATTGATTTTAACGTTGTTTAATAAAATCTACATTTTATGGGACTTTATGGCTGTTCAGCCTCTTCTGTTGTATTCGTATTTGGCAGCTGGCCCCTTTTCTTATATGTCCTTTATGCATATTGGATACTTATAAATCTTTTTATACCTTTAATACTGAATTTAATATGCTTGCTTCAATAATATTATTATAATATACTATATGGGCTGTGCAACATACTACGTGGGCTGTGCTACATACTACGTGGCTGTGCAATATACTACATGGGCTGTGTTATACACTATGTGGGCTGTGTTATATACTGAATGGGCTGTTATGTACTGCGTGTGCTGTTATATACTACCTGGCTCTGTTATATGCTATGTGGGCTGCTATATACTACGTGGCTGTGCAAGCTACTACAAGGGCTGTGTTATATACTACGTGGCTGTGTTATACACTACGTGGGCTGTGTTATACACTACGTGGGCTGTGTTATATACTGCGTGGGCTGTTATATACTGCGTGGGCTGTTATATACTACGTGGGCTGTGTAATATACTACGTGGCTGTGTAATATACTGCGTGGGCTGTGCAATATACTATGTGGCTGTGCTATACACTATGTGGCTGAGCAATATACTACGTGGGCTGTGCAATATAGTACGTGGCTGTGCAATATACTACGTGGCTGTGCAATATACTACGTGGGCTGTGCAGTATACTACGTGGGCTGTGCAATATACTATGTGGGCTGTGCAATATACTATGTGGGCTGTGCTACATACTACGTGGCTGTGCAATATGCTACGTGGCTGTGCAATATACTACGTGGCTGTGCAATATACTACGTGGGCTGTGCAATATACTACGTGGGCTGTGCAATATACTATGTGGGCTGTGCAATATACTACGTGGGCTGTGCTGCATACTATGCGGCTGTGCAATATACTACGTAGGCTGTGTTATACACTATGTGGGCTTTTATATACTATGTGAGCTGTGTTATATACTATGTGGCTCTGTTATATGCTATGTGGGCTGCTATATACTACGTGGCTGTGCTATATACCACGTGGCTGTGCTATATGCTACGTGGCCAGCTGCGAACAATCAGCGGCAGGCGCACTCCTTTCGCGAATTGGCGTGGGATTTGAACCACGCTTTGCTAATTGGTCGCGCCCGGCCAGCCAAATTCTGTGTATTCATTGTATCATTCTAAAATCTTCATAAATAAACTACATATATATTCTAGAATACCCGATGCGTTAGAATCGGGCCACCATCTAGTAGCCTTATAAAGGTCCAGTTAGTTAGGAGAAAAGGTCTCTTCTGTAAGAGACACTTCAAAAACTGTTCCGAGTAGGCGATTACTAAAGTATTGGCACAATTCTTTTGTTTTATTGATTTATGTATAGAAAGGGTCAATTTTGCGTGCATATAACTATTAATTCTTTTTAAGTGTACCTGCGTTTAGTCTTAATCAGTGTTATTGAGAGTAACTGCTGTCATTGTACTTGTTATTTATATACAGTTTACCTACCATCGCTGGACTAAAAGTGCCCAAAGATAAGGATTCAGCTTGGCCAATTTTTGGCTGCAGATCCTTTTGTTCTCGAAGAGATCATCAGAGGAACCTGGCATTGGCTCCCTCTTAAAGAACACAAGAGCATTAATCCCTTTACCCCCAAGGGTGGTTTGCACATTAATGACCTCATGACATATTGTACTTCATGATAGTGGTTAAATTTTCTTTGATATAACTTGCGTTTTTTTGTGAAAAAAATGGAAATTTGGCAAAAATTTTGAAAATGTTGCAATTTTCCAAATTTGAATTATTATGCCCTTAAATCACAGAGATATATCACACAAAATACTTAATAAGTATCATTTCCCACATGTCTACTTCACATCAGCACAATTTTGGAACCAACATTTTTTTTTGTTAGGGAGTTATAAGGGTTAAAAGTTGACCAGCAATTTCTCATTTTTACAACACCATTTTTTTTTAGCGACCGCATCACATTTGAAGTCACTTTGAGGGGTCTATATGATAGAAAATACCCAAGTGTGACACCATTCTAATAACTGCATCCCTCAAGGTGCTCAAAACCACATTCAAGAAGTTTATTAACCCTTCAGATGTTTCACAGGAATTTTTGGAATGTTTAACGAAAAATGAACATTTAACTTTTCTTCACAAAAAATTTACTTCAGCTCCAATTTGTTTTATTTTACTAATGGTAACAGGAGAAATTGGACCTAAAAAGTTGTTGCGCAATTTGTCCTGAGGACGCTGATACCACATATGTGGGGGTAAACCACTGTTTGGGTGCATGGCAGAGCTCGGAAGGGAAGGAGCGCCATTTGACTTTTCAATGCAAAATTGACTGGAATAGGACACCATGTTGCGTTTGGAGAGCCCCTGATGTGCCTAAACATTGAAACCCCCCACAAGTGACAACATTTTGGAAAGTATACCCCCTAAGGAACTTATCTAGATGTGTGGTGAGCACTTTGACCCACCAAGTGCTTCACAGAAGTTTATAATGTAGAGCCGTAAAAATAAAAAATCATATTTTTTCCCCAAAATGATCTTTTCGCCCACAATTTGTTATTTTCCCAAGGTTAAGAGAAGAAATTGGACCACTAAAGTTGTTGTACAATTTGTCCTGAGTACGCTGATACCCTATATGTGGGGGTAAACCACTGTTTGGGCACATGGCAGAGCTCGGAAGGGAAAGAGCGCCGTTTGACTTTTTAATGCAAAATTGACTGGAATTGAGATCGGACACCATGATGCATTTGGAGAGCCCGTGATATGCCTAAACAGTGGAAACCCCCCAATTCTAACTGAAACCCTAACCCAAACACACCACTAACCCTAATCCCAACCCTAACCATAACCCTAACCACACCCCTAACCCGAACACGCCCCTAACTCTAATCCCAACCATACCCTTATCCCCAACACACCCCTAACCCTAATCTCAACTCTAACCCCACCCCTAACTCCAACACACCCCTAACCCTAATCCCAACCTGTTGTGAATTCTGTTGTGGGTTCTGCTCTTGGGCTCCCTCCGGTGGTAGTGCTGCTGTTTGTCCTTCACAGCAGTCATCAGGTGCTTCCACTTTGGACGGGGCTATTTAGTCTGGCTTCACCCTTTAGTGAGTGCCAGTTGTCCATTGTTTTCTGGAGGATTCACATCTCTGCTTGGTTTCTCCTGCTGGATTGTCCAAATCATCAAAGATAAGTCCTGGCTTTGTTTTGCAGTCCACATGCGGTGGACTTTATAGTTCAGTGAATTGCTATGTTTCTTCTTGTCCAGCTTTGTCTGTGTAAGGATTTATTCAGCCAAGCTGGAAGCTCTGGAGTCGCAGAGTTACCCTCCATGCCTTTAGTTAGGTGTGGAGATTTTTGTATTCTCTGTGGTGGATTTTTGTAGTATTTTAATACTGACCGCACAGTACTCTGTCCTGTCTTTTCTTTCTAGGTAGCGTGGCCTCCTTTGCTAAATTCTGTTTTCAGTCTGCGTTTGTAATTTCCCTCTCCTCTCACAGTCAATATTTGTGGGCGGCTGTCTTTCCTTTGGGGATTTTCTCTGAGGCAAGATAGTTTTCCTGTTTCTTTCTTTAGGGGTAATTAGTCCTCCGGCTGTGACGAGGTGTCGAGGGAGTGACAGGAACATCCCACTTACTTATAGTTGCGGTGTTAAGTTCAGGGTCTGTGGTCAGCATAGAGGCTACCTACTCCAGAGCTCGTCCATGCTGCTCCTAGGCCACCAGATCATAACAATAACCCTAACCAAACCCCTAACCCTGACACACCCCTAACCCTAATCCCAACCGTAAATGTAATCCAAACCCCATCCCTAACTTCAGCCCCATCCCTAACTTTAGCCCCAATCCTAACCCTAACTTTAGCCCCAACCCTAACCCTAACCCTAGCTTTAGCCCCAACCCTAACCCTAACCCTAATGGGAAAATGGAAATAAATGCTTTTTTTATTTTATTATTTTTCCCTAACTAAGGGGGTGATGAAGGGGGGTTTGATTTACTACTTATAGCATTTTTTTAGCGGATTTTATGATTGGCAGCCGTCACACACTAAAAGATGCTTTTTATTGCAAAAAATAGTTTTTGCGTCTCCACATTTTGAGAGCTATAATTTTTCCATATTTTGGTCCACAGAGACATGTGGGGTCTTGTTTTCTGCGGGACGAGTTGACGTTTTTATTGGTACCGTTTTCGGGCATGTGATTTTTTGATCGCTTTTTATTCCGATTTTTATGAGGCAGAATGACCAAAAAAACAGCAATTCATGAATTTCTTTTGGGGGGGCGTTTATACCATTCCATGTTTGGTAAAATTGATGAAGCAGTTTTATTCTTTGGGTCAGTACGATTACAGCGATACCTCATTTATATCATTTTTTTATGTTTTGCGCTTTTATATGATAAAAATTATTTTATATAAAAAAATAATTATTTTTGCATCGCTTTATTCTGAGGACTATAACTTTTTTATTTTTTCACTGACGCTGTATGGAGGCTCATTTTTTGCGGGACAAAATTAAGTTTTCAGCGGTACCATGTTTTTTTTATATCTCTCTTTTTGATCGTGTGTTATTCCACATTTTGTTCGGCGGTATGATAATAAAGCGTTGTTTTTTGCCTCGGTTTTTTTTTGTTTTTTACGGTGTTCACTGAACGGGTTGACTAGTGAGACATTTTTATAGGTCAGGTCATTACGGATGCGGCGATACTAAATATGTGTACTTTTATTGTTTTTTTTTTTATTTAGATAAAGAAATGTGTTTATTGGAACAAAAATTTTTTTTTTCTTTATTTAGGATTTTTTTTTTACATGTGTAAATATATAGATTTTTTTACTTTAGAACATTGCCCCAGGGTGGGACATGACTATATATTGTCAGATCGCTAATCTGACACTTTGCAGTGCACTGTGTCAGATCAGCGATCTGACAGGCACTGTAGGGAGGCTTGCCGGCGCCTGCTCTGAGCAGGCGCTTGCAAGCCACCTCCCTGCAGGACCCGGAAGGCCATTTTGGATCCGGGCAGGCAGTTGGAGGTAGGAGACCCTCAGAGCAACGCGGTCACATTGTGTTGCTCCGAGGGTCTCATGGAAGCACTCAAGGAGCCTCCTCACTGCACGATGCTTCCCTATGCCGCCGGATACTGCAATCATGTTTGATCGCAGTGTTCCAGGGGTTAATGTGCCAGGAGCGGTCCGTGACCGCGCCTGGCACATAGTGCCGGATGTCAGCTGCGATAGCCATCTGACACCCGGCCCCGATCGGCTGCGCTACCCCTGTGAGCGCGGCTGATCGGTGAAATGTCAGAAAGGGGTTAAGAAACCCAAATAAAAAGAAATAGAAGCAATATAGATAGTGAAAAAAATCAAGGTAAGATGTTCTTTACTTTGCAATTACTTTCAATTGCTTTTCCTGCTCTGTCCCTGAGTCATAGCTTGTACTGTACTCCAGAGCTGAATTTAAAGTTCTGGGCATGCCATGAAACGATCGACACGCTTGTCGTCATATACAGCTCCTAACTGCTTAGCTGATTTCCTACATGATGTGAAATGGACATTTTTCCAAAATCGTAAAAAAAAAGTTCTGAATTGGCGACGTATACCTGGAAGATTTCATCTCTGAAGCCTTCAGAATCGTAAATGCAGCTCTTGAGTATATTACAGGTTTAAGATGAGCGCATGTATTTACAAAGATGCTCAATATTTTGTGTAGAGTAATTCTATAGTCGAACCATGAAATGATGTATAGAGGTCAACACTTTCTTATGGGCAATAATTTAAGCTTCTACCAGTTGAATATTTTTATGAGTTTGACTCAGATTTACCCTGTTCATTTGTGATGTTCTGTGTGGCCGAGGTGTTATCTCCACGGGGAATCCTTTACTGGGCTCTGTCTCAATTTTTGTCACCATTTTGCAGGTGCACAGCTTTCTGCAGACCCTTCTCAGGCAGCTTAGAACAAGTCAGTTTATTCCTTACCAGCATCCCCTCTATAGGCACTGTAGGTTTTAACACTTTTCATAGATCGCAGAATTTGTCTTGGTACCCAGCCAAATTTTTGAAGGCTTGTGCTGTGGTTGAGTGAGGGCTCCACTAAAAGCATTTTATTTGGTCCATCCTTCATTTTATTTGGTTTATAAGTCATTACGGACAAATTAAATTTTTTTAATGCATTTAATGGTAAAATATTGTAAGTTGGCACAGGAATGATAGTCCGCTCCTAGGTGACCTAACCCAACAATTATAAGTTATATATGGTACGATGAAAAGTTGTGCGGTTTTCTAATATACTGTTGGTATTACTGTTAAGAAAACTGCTTGCTGTCATCAAATAGGAGAATTCTGGCTGCTAGGTCTTTCCATTTCATCCACTGCCTGTTGTCAAGTGTAATCCATCTTGAAGCAGAGACAATGAGATGGATTACCAGAAGTGAGGGCAAGTCTTTATGTCTTTGCTCCTGCCCCTTTGTCTCTCAGACTGTATGTCAGAAAGGCAGGCACGTTGTTGTGCAATGGCAGGAGCAATGCATGGTGGAAAGTGATGGAAAAGGAAGTTTCAGCACCTACAGTGCTGGGAGAATGTTATTGAAAAGGAACTACACACTCAAAAAGAATGGATGGCAAGTTACAGAGCATGGGAATCAGGATAGTTTCTAAACATTTTAGATTGGTCTATGTGCAAAAAAAACTGTTTTAACTTGTGGGAGCCTAGGGGGAGCAAGGGCTTTCTGCACAGTCTGTAAACAGGAATACTTTGAGCGGACCTCTCAAAAAGAGCTAATAATAATTTACTACAAAAAAGGGGAACTATCCCAGTTCTGTCCTAGCAGTAAGTATACTGTCTAAAGTTTAGTGATTTTGTGCCTCACAGTTATTACAGGTATATTTTTCTGTATATACACTGCTCAAAAAAAAATAAAGGGAACACTAAAATACCACATCCTAGATGTCTCTGATTGAAATATTCCAGTTGCAGATTTTTATTCATTGCATAGTGGAATGTGTTCAGAACAATAAAACTTAACAATTATCAATGTCAATCAAAATGAATATCTCATGGAGGTCTGGATTTGGAATGATACTCAAAATCAAAGCGGAAAATCAAATTACAGGCTGATCCAACTTCAGTGGAAATGCCTCATGACAAGGAAAAGATGCTCAGTATTGTGTGTGGCCTCCACGTGCCTGTATGACCTCCCTACTGTACAATGCCTAGGCATGCTCCTGATGAGGCGGTGGATGGTCTCCTGAGGGATCTCCTCCCAGACCCGGACTAAAGCATCTGCCAACTCCTGGACAGTCTGTGGTGCAACGTGATGTTGGTGGATGGAGCGAGACATGATTTCCCAGATGTGCTCAATCGGATTCAGGTCTGGGGAACGGGCGGGCCAGTCCATAGGTTCAATGCCTTCATCTTGCAGTAACTGCTGAAACACTCCAGCCACATGAGGTCTGGCATTGTCCTGCATTAGGAGGAACCCAGGGTCAACCGCACCAGCATATGGTCTCACAAGGGGTCCGAGGATCTCTTCTCGGTACCTAATGGCAGTCAGGCTACCTCTGGAGAGCACATGGAGGGCCGTGAAGCCCTCCAATGAAATGCCACCCCACACCATTACTGACACATGTGCTCAGTATGAACCTGCTTTCATCTGTGAAGAGCACAGGGCACCAGTGGCGAATTTGCCAATCCAGTTGTTCTGTGGCAAATGCCAAGCGTCCTGCACGGTGTTGGGCTGTGAGCACAACCCCCATCTGTGGATGTCAGGCACTCAGACCATCCTCATGGAGTCGGTTTCTAACCGTTTGTGCAGACACATGCACATTTGTGGCCTGTTGGAGGTCATTTTGCAGGGCTCTGACAGTGGTCATCCTGTTCCTCCTTGCACAGAGGCAGAGGAAATGGTCCTGCTGCTGGGTTGGTGCCCCCTCCACATCTCCTGGGGTACTGGCCTGTCTCCTGGTAGCACCTTCAGCCTCTGGACACTACGCTGACAAACACAGCAAACCTTCTTGCCACAGCTCGCATTGATGTGCCATCCTGGATGAGCTGCACTACCTGAGCCACTTTTGTGGGTTGTGTGTGAGATGTGGTCTGTGGTCCCCACCTGCAGAACCACTCCTTTATTGAGGGTGTCTTGATATTTGCCAATAATTTCCATCTGTTGTCTATTCCATTTGCACAACAGCATGTGAAATTGATTGTCAAACAGTGTTGCTTCCTAAGTGGATAGTTTGACTTCACAGAAGTTTGATCCATTTGGAGTTATATACCGTTGTTTAGGTGTTCCCTTTATTTTTTTGAGCAGTATGTATATATATATATATATATATATATATATATATATATATATATACACTAGCTGTACTACCCGGCTTCGCCCGGGTTAATAACTGCTGTTAGCAAAATAGAATATGTTAACAAAAATTTATTCTGCACACAAAAACCACAAAACAAATAGATAGAAATGTAATTATCAAAAGGCAAAAACTAAGCTAATAGAAGCATTTCACAACATATATTTCAACACCAGAGATATTCCACACAGATTTAACTAAATTGGCCAGTAATGTGAAGTAATCTTCTACTACTTATTCAAGAGCCCTTTGATAAACGACATTCTTAGTTTTTCCTTCAGGTGCAAAGATGAACAGATTTTTGGCAGTTCCAACTCTTGAACAGGCCACATAAAGTTGACCATAAGAAAAGCATGGAGATTGTAAATCGATTCCAACTACTTTCAAGGACTGTCCCTGAGCCTTGTTGATGGACATAGGAAATGCCAGTCGAACAGGAAACTGGAGACATTTAAAATCAAAAGGCAAATCAGATGGAATGAGAGGAATTGTTGGAATGAAAACATCTTCTCCTGTGGCACATCCTGTCAAAATGGTTGCCTCAATTACATGTGGAAACAGGTTCTTAATCAAGAGTCTTCTTCCATTACACAGCTTTGGTGGATCCAAATTTCTCAATAGCAGAATAGGTGCTCCAGGTTTTAGAAAGAGGTTGTGAGGAGGAAGTCCTTGTGGCTCCAAGGAATTGAGGAACTCAGTTGGATATGGCTCTTGAGGAAGCAGCTGCTGTTCTCATGTGTGTCAGCCTTGTTTCTCGGTCTTCAAATTTTTCATTGGCCCGTAATGCAGCTTTTCTTTTCACATCAGCTGACATTCGTGCCATGGAATTCCTTTTCGTATAAGGCATTATTGTGGTAAAAATAAATGGCAGTTTCTATATCCTCTCACATAGAGGTAATGTGACTGACATCAGCCTTTTCACCAACACACTTTAACTGACATGCTATTACCTCACACAAACTTTGTTATACTGAGAATGTCCTTTGTTGCCTATATTAACCAATCAGAGCTCAGATTAATTAACTGTAGCAAAATAGAATCTGAGCTGTGATTGGTTGCTATTGGCAGCCTGATAAATCCCCAGCCAACAGGAAGCCCTCCCCCTGGCAGTATATATTAGCTCACACATACACATAATAGACAGGTCATGTGACTGACAGCTATTTCCTATATGGTACATTTGTGCTCTTGTAGTTTGTCTGCTTATTAATCAGATTTTTATTTTTGAAGGATAATACCAGACTTGTGTGTGTTTTAAGGCGAGTTTCGTGTGTCAAGTTGTGTGTGTTGAGTTGCGTGTGGCGACATGCGTGTAGCAACTTTTTGTGTGTCGAGTTGCATGTGACAGGTTAGTGTAGCAAGTTGTGTGCAGCAAGTTTTGCGCATGGCGAGTTTTGCGTGTGACGAGTTTTATGTGTGGTGCGTTTTGAGTATGTGCAAGCTTTGTGTGAGGCAACTTTTGCATGTGTTGCAACTTTTGTGCATTTGGCAATTTTTCCGCTTGTGCAAGTTTTGCGTGTGGCGAGTTTTCCATGAGGTGAGTTTTGCACGTGTGGCGAGTTTTGCATGTGGCGAATTTTGCATGTGGCGAATTTTGTGCGTGGCAATTTTTGAGTGGTGACTTTTGTGTGTCGATTTTTATGTGGCGAAATTGGTGTATGTGTGGTGAAATGTGCGCTGAGGGTGGTATATGTGTTCGAGCACGTGGTAGTGTGTGGTGCATTTTGTGTGTGTGTTCATATCCCCATGTGTGGTGAGTATCCCATGTCGGGGCCCCACCTTAGCAACTGTACAGTATATACTCTTTGGCGCCATCGCTCTCATTCGTTAAGTCCCCCTTGTTCACATCTGGCAGCTGTCAATTTGCCTCCAACACTTTTCCTTTCACTTTTTCCCCATTATGTAGATAGGGGCAAAATTGTTTCGTGAATTGGAACGCGCGGGGTTAAAATTTCACCTCACAACATAGCCTATGACGCTCTCGGGGTCCAGACGTGTGACTGTGCAAAATTTTGTGGCTGTAGCTGCGACGGTGCAGATGCCAATCCCAGACATACACACATACATACACCCATTCAGCTTTATATATTAGATATACGTATATATACACTCACCGGCCACTTTATTAGGTACACCATGCTAGTAACGGGTTGGACCCCCTTTTGCCTTCAGAACTGCCTCAATTCTTCGTGGCATAGATTCAACAAGGTGCTGGAAGCATTCCTCAGAGATTTTGGTCCATATTGACATGATGGCATCACACAGTTGCCGCAGATTTGTCGGCTGCACATCCCAAAGATGCTCCATACAAGGCAGGATGGATCCATGCTTTCATGTTGTTTACGCCAAATTCTGACCCTACCATCCGAATGTCGCAGCAGAAATCGAGACTCATCAGACCAAGCAACGTTTTTCCAATCTTCTACTGTCCAATTTCGATGAGCTTGTACAAATTGTAGCCTCAGTTTCCTGTTCTTAGCTGAAAGGAGTGGTACCCGGTGTGGTCTTCTGCTGCTGTAGCCCATCTGCCTCAAAGTTCGACGCACTGTGCGTTCAGAGATGCTCTTAGGCCTACCTTGGTTGTAACGGGTGGCGATTTGAGTCACTGTTGCCTTTCTATCAGCTCGAACCAGTCTGCCCATTCTCCTCTGACCTCTGGCATCAACAAGGCATTTCCGCCCACAGAACTGCCGCTCACTGGATTTTTTTTCTTTTTCGGACCATTCTCTGTAAACCCTAGAGATGGTTGTGCGTGAAAATCCCAGTAGATCAGCAGTTTCTGAAATACTCAGACCAGCCCTTCTGGCACCAACAACCATGCCACGTTCAAAGGCACTCAAATCACCTTTCTTCCCCATACTGATGCTCGGTTTGAACTGCAGGAGATTGTCTTGACCATGTCTACATGCCTAAATGCACTGAGTTGCCGCCATGTGATTGGCTGATTAGAAATTAAGTGTTAACAAGAAGTTGGACAGGTGTACCTAATAAAGTGGCCAGTGAGTGTATATATATATATATATATATATATATATATATATATATATATATATATATATATATATATACACATATATATTAATCTTTTCTATATTTTTAAGGTAACAGCACCATCTGCTGCAGTTTGCAATGTATTATGGGAAGTTCATAGGGCATTGTGGGATTGTTCCTGTTGCATTGTGGTCTTATTATGATACTGTGGAGGAAATAGCAGCCATTGTTCCTGTATACTCCTGAGGAGAAACCGCATCACTCATTTACTCATATACTGTATGAAATACAGTGGAGGAAATAAGTATTAGATCCCTTGCTGATTTTGTAAGTTTGCCCACTGACAAAGACATGAATAGTCTATAATTTTAAGGGTAGGTTAATTTTAACATTGAGAGATAAAATATCAAAAATAAAATCCAAAAAATCTCATTGTATAAATTATATAAATTTATTTGCATTTTGCAGTGAGAAATAAGTATTTGATCCCTCTGGCAAACAAGACTTAATACTTGGTAGCAAAACCCTTGTTGGCAAGCACAGCAGTCAGACATTTTTTGTGGTTGATGATGAGGTTTGCGCACATGTCACTAGGAATTTTGGTCCACTCCTCTTTGCAGATCATCTATAAATCATTAAGATTTTGAGGCTGTCGCTTGGCAACTCGGAGCTTCAACTCCCTCCATAAGTTTTATATGGGATTAAGGTCTGGAGACTGGCTAGGCCACTCCATGACCTTAATGTGATTCTCTTTGAGACACTCCTTTATTGCCTTGGCTTTTTTGGGTCATTGTCTTGCCACAACCCATTTTTAATGTCCTGGTGGAGAGAAGGAGGTTATCACCCAGGATTTTATGGTACATGGTTCCATTCATTCTCCTATTGATGCGGTGAAGTAGTCCTTTGCCCTTAGCAGAGAAACACCCTCAAAACATAATGTTTCCACCTCCATGCTTGACAGTGGGGATGGTGTTCTTTGGTTCATAGACAGCATTTTTCTTCCTCCAAACACAGTGAGTTGAGCTAATGCCAAATACCTCAATTTTTTTCTCATCTGACCACAGCACCCTCTCCCAATCACTCACAGAATCATCCAGTTGTTCATTGGCCGACTTCAGACGGGTCTGCACATGTGCCTTCTTGAGCATGAGGACATTGTGGGTACTGCAGGATTTTAAACCTTTACGGCGTAATGTGTTACCAATGGTTTTCTTGGTGACTGTGGTCCCAGCTGCCTTGAGATCATTTACCATTTCTCCCTGTGTAGTTTTATGCTAATCTCTCACCTTCCTCATGATCAAGGATGCCCCACGAGGTGAGATTTTGCATGGTGCCCCAGATCGATGTCGATTGACAGTCATTTTGTATTTCTTCAGTTTTCTTACTATTGCACCAACAGTTGTCTCCTTCTCACCCAGCGTCTTACTTATCATTTTGTAGCCCATTCCAGCTTTGTGCCTAGGTCTATGATCTTATCCCTGCCATCCTTATAAAGCTCCTTGGTCTTGCCCATGTTGCAGAGGTTAGAGTCTGACTGATTAATTGAGTCTGTGGACAGGAGTCTTTTTATAAACGTGACTATGTAAGACAGCTGTCTTTAATGCAGGTTTACATATTGGGATGGTCCCCATGAACATGATTAGGAGCATGGGTACAATATGAATATTGGAACTGCCCACCATAGAAGTGTATCATCTTACATTCTGAATGAAGGGCTCACTGTAAAATGTCGTTTTTCTCACCCTTTGAGAATACAATGTAGGAGAACGTGGTCAAATTCTGCGCTGCTGAATCATGTAGTCCAAAGGTATTATTAAAAAGTGGTCTTTATTCAATGCATTTCTGAGTTTCAAAGAATTCCTTCATCAGGAAATACCACATAAGAATCAAGAGGTTTTCTCACCCGGTGATGTTAGATTATCGCCGGGTGTATCGGAGCTATAGAACACGGCATTGTACTCACATGCATGCGGCGAGGAGTGTGCTTGCATTCCACTTGAGTATGTGCGTTGCATACACTGGATGTCTGGAGGATCCTTGCGGACCACAAAGAGGATATCCGGTCGTTATTTGCTGTCCGGCTACTGGAAGCACCGGCAACCGCTAACCGTAAATGCTCCACTATTTGAAAGCAAGGCACGAATATGAGGTCAGACAATGCTAAACTGTACACACATGACTTTACTGGTGACATGGTCACACTGGCCTCTAAGTACTCCCCTGATGAGAGAAGACAAAATGCATCGGGAGAAGGGAGAATGGGGGAGAGTGTCCACCACTAGATTAGGAGAGAGGAATACAGCAATCATTTCTTCTGAATTGGGTGAGACCTCTCCTATATACATTGTTTCGTTTGCCTACATGCTGCATTTGATTCCTTTATGGATGTTATGAAGGACCTGAGTTAGGAGTGTTGTTTACCGAAGAACAATAGTACAGAGTGTATGTGCAGAGCATACCACCGCATAATATTGGTGACACCTACTTATGGCTCGTATGTCGCGTACTATGACCTTAATATTAATGAGATGTATGAAAGTCCACCGGAGAGTTGTGAGACATGCCATAATATACAAGGTTAGATTAGTGGCAAGCAGGTTGATTGTGTGGCAAGCCATTGTGTGCAGCACCTGCTAGTTATTTGTTTAACCTATATGCAAATGCTTTAAGACCCAGGCAGTGATTTATGTTGGACTCAAGGAATATTTAGCATTATGTGGTCTACATAACCTGCCATGTCGTGGTCTTGTACGGATGCAAAATTGTGGGGTTTACACACAGTTTGGTTCATTGGCTGTACACGTCTCCTAACGGTATTGTGTACAGTCGGTGTATGGTATTGGTTATAGAGAATACCAATGACTGCCATACTGAGGGAGTAACTAAAGGACTGAGGGTCCTAATAAGTCCTATATAGACTATTGTGTTAACCCTGTTGATGCATGCCCCCCTCCCCCGTGTTGTCTTTTGTCTTTTTCAGCACCTTGCACTTTAGGTCATTTTTGTATGTTTGTATTTTTTTAATTAAGATATTAAAAGTTATATTTCATTCAAATGCGCTGTTATATAAATAATGCTGGTTGGACAGAACCATCTGCTACATGACTTCCTATTACCCAGACAATTTAGTTTGGAAGACTAATAGTGTTCGACTAACAGAATTGGTGCAAACCACCTCGCTTAGCAGGAGTTCAATGCTCTGGTTTCACCATTTCGCCCTTATGCAAGGATCTGGCTGGTGGAGCTTGTTGACAGTAAAATGGACAGCAATCTGGCTCAGTATCAGAGAGATAATAACAATGTCAGAATCAATAGACAGGAGCATCATGGACAGGCTGATAGATGGGGTTTAACCCATGGGGCTATACGCTGCTATTTGGTCATCTGAACTTGCCTTTACAAGTCTGGTTTTTATATGCAAGCAAATAAATTACTCTTTTTGGACTATTTGGAAGCTGGAACAATCTCTTTTTTACTTTGATTTAACCCATGGTGTCAGAGAACATATGGAAAAGAGGTTTCAGGTAGTCCAGGGTCAAATCGAACATGACATCTGATTAGTGGGTTTAAAAGTGAGGTCGGACATAAAAGAGGTCAATCAGAAAAACTACACCATGAGTAATATAACAATGTAATAAATGGCAAGTTCAGAATGTCATTACAGGATTTAAATAAGGTGGGGTGCATCACTGACCAACCCCAGCTCTTGTTCGTCATCAGAACCTCATATACATTTATTGAAATTTAAAAAATATATATTTTAACTTAAAAAATATTAGTTGTTGAAAAGTACAAGTCAGGGTTGGGTTATAAAAAAAAAATAAATATCCCAGAGATCATCACATTCGTTATCATCACATAAAAAGAACATGTTACCAAAACAAACCTGCCAAGTGAGGGCCGCCCACCAAAACTCTCAAAGGTAACCCTGAAGAAGCTGCAGAGTTCCCAATCAGAGACTGAAGTATCTGTCCATATGACCACAATAAGCCATACACTCCATAGAGGTGGCCTTTATTGAAGAGTGGACAAAAAAACGCCTCTACTTACACACAAAATTATAAGGGTCATTTTTAGTTTGCCAAAAGACGTAGTAGACTCCCACTTTATGGATGAAGCTGCTGTCAGATGAAACCACACAGCTTATCACCCCAAGAACACCATCCTCTCAGTGGAACATGGTGGTGGCAGCATCTTGCTGTGGGGATGTTTTTCGGCAGCAAAGAAAGGGAAAATGGTCTGAGTCGAGGGGGAAGGTGGATAGTGCAAAATACAGGGATATTTTTGAGCAGAACCTGTTTCGATCTGTCAGCGATATGAGACTGGGACAGAGATAAACCTTCCAACAAGAAAATGACCCAAAGCACATTGCTAAAGCAACACTCAAGTGGTTTAAGGGGAAACGTGTAAATGTTTTGGAGTGGCCTAGTCAAAGCCCAGACCTTACTCTATTTGAAAATCTGTGGTCAGACTTGAAGATTGCTGTTCACCAGTGGAAACCATCAAACTTGAAGGAGCTGTTCCAGTTTTGCCATGAGGAATGGGCAAAAATCCCTCTGTCATGATGCAGAATGTTCATAGAGACTTATCCAAAGCGACTTGCAGCTGTAATTGTCGCAAAGGGGGCTCTACAAAGTACTGACTTTTGCCCTATTTGTTGTTTGCTTCACAATAAAAAAAAAAAAATGTTCACAGTTGTAGGCATGCTCCTTACATGAGATGATGCAAACCCTGAAATAAAAGTGAAATTCCAGGTTGTGAGGTAGCAAAACATCAAAAATGCCAAATGGGGCGGAATACTTTTGAAAGCCACTGTATTCTTGTAATTCCCTTCCTAAATGCAGAGTTATGCTACTTTCTAAATAGCCTTAGGAGGTGAATACTTTTTCAAGCCACTATATATGTATATATATATATATATATATATATATATATATATATATATATATATATATATATGCATTTTGTAATCCCAAATATGCCAGTTCATAATAGCAGTTTTCCACTTTGTGCATGTAAATGATTTTCATTTTGCTAATCGGACAAATTGCGTTGTAAGTTTAAGCTTCAGGTTACTGTGAAATAAACCTTCACATCTGTCTTGGAACTAGTGGGATCGACTGTCATCACTAGCTCTAAACACTTGTATGTGAATGCCATACATTACAGAACTATGCAGTCTTGGCAAATCCCCTAAACCCACATTTTTCAGATATCAAAAATTTATTTTATCAGTGGATTAGATTGCATTATCTTGCTTTGAAACATTTTTGCAAAACTGGCTGAGTCAATGTACCACAGAGTGTGTCAAGCATACCCCTAGTTCACCAGGAATCCACGATGAACTGACAAAGAGAGATAATATATTGGGGGTAAATGCCCATTTGGGACAAATATATGTCGAATAATAATTTGTTCCCAATGTTGTCCATTTGAAATAATAGGTTGATTCCTTTATGACATTCCTTTGGGGTATCAGTATGACTGCACGTTCAGATGAAGTGTAGAGTTCGCATAATTAACCCACAAAAAGTTCACCAGATCCCACTATAAGATTAGAGCCTACTTACATTTCAGACTCGATATTAAAAACTATAAATTAGAAGTTCATGTGTCGAAGAGGAATTGGAAAGCGACTGTTTGGGGCTTTCTGTGTGGGAAAGTTGGATTCATGTTGACAAATGTCTAAACCACCTTCTTGAAGAAACCTGAAAATATGTTTCGGACTTCTTTTCAACCAGAAAGTTTAACTTTTGAAGGTTTTGAGACTGCTGACATTCATCCAGTGATGACATTCTTCCTATCAATTGGGCTAAGTCATTGGTTGGACAATTTTACTTTTGAACATTTTCATCTATCCAGTTTATACCCAAGATCGAATTTCAAAAGACCATGGATATTGTCGTTTGAGCTAGAAAAAAAAGAACAGAAGCATATTTTTGAGGGGCCAAATATGTAAAAAAAACTTACATGACTGATTTTTGAGGTTGTGGATGGAAAGTTTTCCATAGCAACTGAAGAAAAATATATTCAAAAATTAAAAAGAAAATAGAAATTAGTTTTTCTTGTCAAATTTAGACAATCCCATTGAAGTGTATTGGCTCTTATTAAGGAGACTAGTCAATTATGAAAGCTTAAGTGACAGTTCTCTGTAAAAACAAAAAGTCATGCTAATAAGCTCTCTCCCAGAGGAAATAAAACTTGCTTGTTAGTGTCACCTATTGTAGGTAGCTACCCTATAAGTCAAATTTCAACCTATTATCAAGACTTGCAACATGACCATGAATATCAGCCAAGTCACACATTTGTTTTATGGTTTGGCTTGCCACTTATTGAACGTAGCTACTGAAAGAAGGTCACTGGTAAAATACTGGAGTGGAGATATGCTTCACTGAGGTTGATAGCTTCAGTGATATGAACCTGAAAGTTTGCACTAGCCTAAGAGGGGTTAATCGGTCATGACAGGGCCAGGTTTTTGTGAACAGCTAAAAAGTTGGGCGGGACAGCTGTTCACCATATAAAAAAAAAAAGACAGCTGACAGCACATCAGAAAAAAAGAATCACACACCAAGTCCACAGACCCAATTGGACGTAGTAACTCCAAAATAAAATATGATATACTTGATAAAGGCCATTTGGTCGAAACGTTGTATGATGGCGGAATAAAGTTTTTTCCAATCTTTCACCTGGACTGGATGCTGTTCCATATTTTATTTTAGCTGTTCACCATATATCCACACAGGGTGTGGTCCAGGAGGTAAAAGTTTAGCTTTTGAACTTACTCAGAGTTCTGTGTGCTCTGAATGTGAGCTGACCTCCAGAGCTGGGCTCTTGTTAAACAGAGCTGAACTCTGTTTTCTGAGCAGGCGGACTCTGCAATTGCATGAACTGTAATGAGTGCTGTTTGTTAATGCCAACAAGACCAAAGATATCTATTTTGTTTTGGACTGGTATATAAAACATGTTTTAATAAACCAGTTGAAGATTTAAATGGAAAGCATTACTCTGAGTATCTTCTTAAGCAGTCGAGTGAGACAATCTACTTCTCTACCCTATAACTCAATATCCAATCCTTGAACAGACCTGCAAGTACCACAAATTGTGATCATTAAAGGGTCCAACCTTAACTAGTAGGCTAGCTCGATGGGAGGCCATTCGCAAAATGTTTTTTCAAATGCTAATATCAGCTGATTTTCTTGGCTCTGTTACACACCTGTCTTGGCTTCGGGGAAAGGCTCCACTCTCTTCCCCTATTGCTGTCAAACTTTGCGGTGCTCCACAAGATTCCCACCTTGATTCAATGACATCATCTCCCTATGCCTTTTAAAGTCAAGTTGAATACACCCAGTTGGATTCTGCTACTATCCAGTTTCTTTTGATTTTATTCTGATTTATTTTGATTTCTGCAACAAGCACAACACCAGCTGGTTAACTCATCGTTTGCTGTAAGCTTCATGAACTGATACTTGGAGACTGTGAATGCTTTGCAACATTCATCTTTGCAAACTCCTGTGATTTCTACAGGTCCATAGACCAGTGTCCAAGAGCAGCCAGGGACGTTAAGAAATGGCAAATAAGCATTTTCTATGTGAGTACATGCTAGTTTAAAGGGATTTATAATAATAATAATTGAATTTCTATAGGGCCAACATATTTCACAGCACTTTACATTTTAGTGGGGACTTGTACAGACAATGAAGGACCTGTAGAGTCTGAAAGTGTTTACCTTAAAAGAAGGGAAGAAAAGTGGGGGGATAACCTGAAAAGTACATTTGCTTCATAAAAGCAGACCAACACCTCCACCTTGTCTGCTCTCAGGTCTGGGAGTATGTGAAAAATGTAGCCCACTATAAGAAAGACCAGCAGCGGTGGTGGTGTCTGACTGCTGGATCCAGGTTTCAGTAAGAACCAGGAGGTTAAGGTTATTTGAAAGGAAAGAAATCATGGATGTAGGAGAGTTTATTACACGCTGAGTGTGAATTCCAGAGAGCACAGTTAAAAGAGCCACAAGGCATGCAGGCAATATTAATGAGATTGGCAGGGTTTCTGAGCATAGTAAGGGAAAGGTTTGACTTACTATTACAAGAAGATCCATGGTTGGGAGAGATGTCTCCTGTGACAGGGAGAAGGAGGATAGTGAGCAGATGGGTAAGTGATATGTGAGAGAGTCTCTTGTGTTGCTTTATGGTGGAAATGAATTGATCTGTGCAGTTTAGGATTGTGAAGAGAGTGTGAGTGATGTACATAGGAGAGGGGAGGAGAGGAGAGAGGAGCTGACATGGATGGAGTGCAAAGAGTTTGTGCAAAGACTATGGATGTGAGTGAATGCAGCAGTCAGAATATCAATTATACAAATACATATGGTGAATATTTGTTGCAATATAAATGATCTGGTAGTAGGTTTCTTTGAATGTCTTACCTTTCTCCTGCCCTGTCTAACAGTCATGGTTAACTGCCAGGCACTTTGAAAAAATGCACTTGGAATAAAATGCACAAATGCTTCCCCAAAGTTCTATTTTAACCCCTTCCTGACATCCGACGTACTATCCCGTCGAGGTGGGGTGGGCCCGTATGACCGCCGACGGGATAGTACGTCATCATCGATCAGCGGCGCTCACGGGGGGAGCGCGGCCGATCGCGGCCGGGTGTCAGCTGCATATCGCAGCTGACATCCGGCACTATGTGCCAGGAGCGGTCACGGACCGCCCCCGGCACATTAACCCCCGGCATACCGCGATCAAACATGATCGCAGTGTACTGGCGGTATAGGGAAGCATCGCGCAGGGAGGGGGCTCCCTGCGGGCTTCCCTGAGACCCCCGGAGCAACGCGATGTGATCGCGTTGCTCTGAGGGTCTCCTACCTCCCTCCTCGCCGCAGGTCCCGGATCCAAGATGGCCGCGGCATCCGGGTCCTGCAGGGAGGGAGGTGGCTTACCGAGTGTCTGCTCAGAGCAGACACTTGGAAAGCCTGCAGCCCTGCACAGCAGATCGTCGATCTGGCAGAGTGCTGTGCACACTGCCAGATCAATGATCTGTGATGTCCCCCCCTGGGACAAAGTAAAAAAGTAAAAAAAAAATTTTTCCACATGTGTAAAAAAAAAAAAAAAAAAATTCCTAAATAAATAATAATAAAAAAAAATATATTATTCCCATAAATACATTTCTTTATCTAAATAAAAAAAACAAAACAATAAAAGTACACATATTTAGTATCGCCGCGTCCGTAACGACCCAACCTATAAAACTGCCCCACTAGTTAACCCCTTCAGTAAACACCGTAAGAAAAAAAAAAAAAAAACGAGGCAAAAAACAACGCTTTATTACCATACCGCCGAACAAAAAGTGGAATAACACACGATCAAAAAGACTGATATAAATATCCATGGTACCGCTGAAAACGTCATCTTGTCCCGCAAAAAACAAGCCGCCATACAGCATCATCAGCAAAAAAATAAAAAAGTTATAGTCCTGAGAATAAAGCGATACCAAAATAATTATTTTTTCTATATTTTAGTTTTTATCGTATAAAAGCGCCAAAACATAAAAAAATGATATAAATGAGATATCGCTGTAATCGTACTGACCCGACGAATAAAACTGCTTTATCAATTTTACCAAACGCGGAACGGTATAAACGCCTCTCCCAAAAGAAATTCATGAATAGCAGGTTTTTGGTCATTCTGCCTCACAAAAATCGGAATAAAAAGCGATCAAAAATGGTCACGTGTCCGAAAATGTTACCAATAAAAACGTCAACTCGTCCCGCAAAAAACAAGACCTCACATGACTCTGTGGAGCAAAATGTGGAAAAATTATAGGTCTCAAAATGTGGAGACGCAAAAACTTTTTTGCTATAAAAAGCGTTGCTGGTTTCACACTTGCGTTTTTGTCTGCAGCGTTTTTTGCACAAAAAAACGCATGCGTTTTTTCCCTATATTTGACATGAAAAACGCATGCGGTTTTTTTGTACGCGTTTGGTCGCGTTTTCAAACGCATGCGGTTTTTTTCTGCATGCGTTCATTTTCAGAAATACAACCTGCAGTATTTTCTTGCGTTTTTAAGCACATGCGTTTGTTTGCGTTAAAAACGCATGCATTTTTATCGAAAAAAAACAGAAAACACACTGAAAAGCCACCCACCACCATCAAGGTGATAAAGGGATCCAAACCCTAACCCTACCCCTAAACTCATCCCTAACCGTTTAATGAACATTTTCTGACAGTCATAGTGCCACGTATTTCAGTGCCACGTATTTCAGTGCCACGTATTTCAGTGCCACGTATTTCAGTGCCACGTATCACGTATTTCAGTGCCACGTGTTTCAGTGCCACGTATTTCAGTGCCACGTATCACGTATTTCAGTGCCACATATTTTAGTGCCACGTATTTCAGTGCCACGTATTTCAGTGCCACGTATTTCAGTGCCACGTATTTCAGTGCCACGTATTTCAGTGCCACGTGTTTCAGTGCCACGTATTTAAGTGCCACGTATCACATATTTCAGTGCCACGTATTTAAGTGCCACGTATTTAAGTGCCACGTATTTCAGTGCCACGTATTTCAGTGCCACGTATTTCAGTGCCACGTATTTCAGTGCCACGTATCACATATTTCAGTGCCACGTATTTAAGTGCCACGTATTTCAGTGCCACGTATTTCAGTGCCACGTATTTCAGTGCCACGTATCACGTATTTCAGTGCCACGTGTTTCAGTGCCACGTATTTAAGTGCCACGTATCACGTATTTCAGTGCCACGTATTTCAGTGCCACGTATTTCAGTGCCACGTATTTCAGTGCCACGTATCACGTATTTCAGTGCCACGTGTTTCAGTGCCACGTATTTAAGTGCCACGTATCACGTATTTCAGTGCCACGTATTTCAGTGCCACGTATTTCAGTGCCACGTATTTCAGTGCCACGTATTTTAGTGACACGTATTTCAGTCACGTTTAGGGTTAGGGGTAGGGTTAGGGTTAGGGCTAGGGTTGGAGGTAAAGTTAGGGTTAGGGTTTGGATTACATTTACGTTTGGATTAGGGTTGGGATTAGAATTATGGGTGTGTCAGGGCTAGGGGTGTGGTTAGGGTTACCGTTGGGATTAGGGTTAGGGGTATGTTTGGGTTAGGGTTTCAGGTAGAATTGGGGAGTTTCCACTGTCCAGGCACATCAGGGGCTCTCCAAGCGCGACATGGCGTCCAATCTCAATTCCAGCCAATTCTGCGTTGAAAAAGTAAAACAGTGCTCCTTCCCTTCCGAGCTCTCCCGTGCGCCCAAAAAGGGGTTTACCCCAACATATGTGTTATCAGCGTACTCGGGACAAATTGAACAACAACTTCTGGGGTCCAAGTTCTCTTGTTATCCTTAGGAAAATAAAAATTTGGGGGGCTAAAAATCATTTTTGTGGGAAAAAAAAGATGTTTTATTTTCACGGCTCTGCGTTATAAACTGTAGTGAAACACTTGGGGGTTCAAAGTTCTCACAACACATCTAGATAAGTTCCTTGGGAGGTCTAGTTTCCAATATGGGGTCACTTGTGGGGGGATTGTACTGTTTGGGTACATCAGGGGCTCTGCAAATGCAACGTGACGCCTGCAGACCAATCCATTTAAGGCTGCATTCCAAATGGCGCTCCTTCCCTTCCGAGCTCTGTCATGCACCCAAACAGTGGTTCCCCCCCACATATGGGGTATCAGCGTACTCAGGACAAATTGGACAACAACTTTTGGGGTCTAATTTATCCTGTTACCCTTGTAAAAATACAAAACTGGGGGCTAAAAAATCATTTTTGTGAAAAAAAAAAAAAGAATTTTTATTTTCACGGCTTTGCGCTATAAACTTTAGTGAAACACTTGGGGGTTCAAAGTTCTCAAAACACATCTAGATAAGTTCCTTGGGAGGTCTAGTTTCCAATATGGGGTCACTTGTAGGGGGTTTGTACTGTTTGGGTACATCAGGGGCTCTGCAAATGCAACGTGACGGCTGCTGACCAATCCATTTAAGTCTGCATTCCAAATGGCGCTCCTTCCCTTCCGAGCTCTGTCATGCGCCCAAACAGTGGTTCCCCCCCACATATGGGGTATCAGCGTACTCAGGACAAATTGGAAAACAAATTTTGGGGTCCAATTTATTCTGTTACCCTTGTAAAAATACAAAGCTGGGTGCTAAAAAATCATTTTTGAGAAAAAAAATAAAAATTATTTTCACGGCTCTGCGTTATAATCTGTAGTGAAACACTTGGGGGTTCAAAGCTCTCAAAACACATCTAGATAAGATCCTTAGGGGGTCTACTTTCCAAAATGGTGTCACTTGTAGGGAGTTTCAATGTTTAGGCACATCAGGGGCTCTCCAAACGCAACATGGCGTCCCATCTCAATTCCAGTCAATTTTGCATTGAAAAGTCAAATGGCGCTCCTTCCCTTCCAAGCTCTGCCATGCGCCCAAACAATGGTTTACACCCACATATGGGGTATCATCGTACTCAGGACAAATTGCACAACATTTTTTGGGGTCCAATTTCTTCTCTTACCCTTGGGAAAATAAAAAATTGGGGGCGAAAAGATCATTTTTGTGAAAAAATATGATTTTTTATTTTTACGGCTCTGCATTATAAACTTCTGTGAAGCACTTGGTGGGTCAAAGTGCTCACCACACATCAAGATAAGTTCCTTAGGGGGTCTACTTTCCAAAATGGTGTCACTTGTAGGGGGTTTCAGTGTTTAGGCACATCAGGGGCTCTCCAAACGCAACATGGCGTCCCATCTCAATTCCAGTCAATTTTGCATTGAAAAGTCAAATGGCGCTCCTTCCCTTCCAAGCTCTGCCATGCGCCCAAACAATGGTTTACACCCACATATGGGGTATCATCGTACTCAGGACAAATTGCACAACATTTTTTGGGGTCCAATTTCTTCTCTTACCCTTGGGAAAATAAAAAATTGGGGGCGAAAAGATCATTTTTGTGAAAAAATATGATTTTTTATTTTTACGGCTCTGCATTATAAACTTCTGTGAAGCACTTGGTGGGTCAAAGTGCTCACCACACATCAAGATAAGTTCCTTAGGGGGTCTACTTTCCAAAATGGTGTCACTTGTAGGGGGTTTCAGTGTTTAGGCACATCAGGGGCTCTCCAAACGCAACATGGCGTCCCATCTCAATTCCAGTCAATTTTGCATTGAAAAGTCAAATGGCGCTCCTTCCCTTCCAAGCTCTGCCATGCGCCCAAACAATGGTTTACACCCACATATGGGGTATCATCGTACTCAGGACAAATTGCACAACATTTTTTGGGGTCCAATTTCTTCTCTTACCCTTGGGAAAATAAAAAATTGGGGGCGAAAAGATCATTTTTGTGAAAAAATATGATTTTTTATTTTTACGGCTCTGCATTATAAACTTCTGTGAAGCACTTGGTGGGTCAAAGTGCTCACCACACATCAAGATAAGTTCCTTAGGGGGTCTACTTTCCAAAATGGTGTCACTTGTAGGGGGTTTCAGTGTTTAGGCACATCAGGGGCTCTCCAAACGCAACATGGCGTCCCATCTCAATTCCAGTCAATTTTGCATTGAAAAGTCAAATGGCGCTCCTTCCCTTCCAAGCTCTGCCATGCGCCCAAACAATGGTTTACACCCACATATGGGGTATCATCGTACTCAGGACAAATTGCACAACATTTTTTGGGGTCCAATTTCTTCTCTTACCCTTGGGAAAATAAAAAATTGGGGGCGAAAAGATCATTTTTGTGAAAAAATATGATTTTTTATTTTTACGGCTCTGCATTATAAACTTCTGTGAAGCACTTGGTGGGTCAAAGTGCTCACCACACATCAAGATAAGTTCCTTAGGGGGTCTACTTTCCAAAATGGTGTCACTTGTAGGGGGTTTCAGTGTTTAGGCACATCAGGGGCTCTCCAAACGCAACATGGCGTCCCATCTCAATTCCAGTCAATTTTGCATTGAAAAGTCAAATGGCGCTCCTTCCCTTCCAAGCTCTGCCATGCGCCCAAACAATGGTTTACACCCACATATGGGGTATCATCGTACTCAGGACAAATTGCACAACATTTTTTGGGGTCCAATTTCTTCTCTTACCCTTGGGAAAATAAAAAATTGGGGGCGAAAAGATCATTTTTGTGAAAAAATATGATTTTTTATTTTTACGGCTCTGCATTATAAACTTCTGTGAAGCACTTGGTGGGTCAAAGTGCTCACCACACATCAAGATAAGTTCCTTAGGGGGTCTACTTTCCAAAATGGTGTCACTTGTAGGGGGTTTCAGTGTTTAGGCACATCAGGGGCTCTCCAAACGCAACATGGCGTCCCATCTCAATTCCAGTCAATTTTGCATTGAAAAGTCAAATGGCGCTCCTTCCCTTCCAAGCTCTGCCATGCGCCCAAACAATGGTTTACACCCACATATGGGGTATCATCGTACTCAGGACAAATTGCACAACATTTTTTGGGGTCCAATTTCTTCTCTTACCCTTGGGAAAATAAAAAATTGGGGGCGAAAAGATCATTTTTGTGAAAAAATATGATTTTTTATTTTTACGGCTCTGCATTATAAACTTCTGTGAAGCACTTGGTGGGTCAAAGTGCTCACCACACATCAAGATAAGTTCCTTAGGGGGTCTACTTTCCAAAATGGTGTCACTTGTAGGGGGTTTCAGTGTTTAGGCACATCAGGGGCTCTCCAAACGCAACATGGCGTCCCATCTCAATTCCAGTCAATTTTGCATTGAAAAGTCAAATGGCGCTCCTTTCCTTCCGAGCTCTGCCATACGCCCAAACAGTGGTCTACCCCCACATATGGGGTATCAGCGTACTCAGGACAAATTGTACAACAACTTTGGGGGTCCATTTTCTCCTGTTACCCTTGGTAAAATAAAACAAATTGGAGCTGAAATAAATTTTGTGTGAAAAAAAGTTAAATGTTCATTTTTATTTAAACATTCCAAAAATTCCTGTGAAACACCTGAAGGGTTAATAAACTTCTTGAATGTGGTTTTGAGCACCTTGAGGGGTGCAGTTTTTAGAATGGTGTCACACTTGAGTATTTTCTATCATATAGACCCCTCAAAATGACTTCAAATGAGATGTGGTCCCTAAAAAAAAATGGTGTTGTAAAAATGAGAAATTGCTGGTCAACTTTTAACCCTTATAACTCCGTCACAAAAAAAAATTTTGGTTCCAAAATTGTACTGATGTAAAGTAGACATGTGGGAAATGTTACTTATTAAGTATTTTGCGTGACATATGTCTGTGATTTAAGGGCATAAAAATTCAAAGTTGGAAAATTGCAAAATTTTCAAAATTTTCGCCAAATTTCCATTTTTTTCACAAATAAACGCAAGTTATATCGAATAAATTTTACCACTAACATGAAGTACAATATGTCACGAGAAAACAATGTCAGAATCGCCAAGATCCGTCAAAGCGTTCCAGAGTTATAGCCTCATAAAGGGACAGTGGTCAGAATTGTAAAAATTGGCCCGGTCATTAACGTGCAAACCACCCTTGGGGGTGAAGGGGTTAATAAGTAGGAGATTTGTTCTTAGATCTATCACTAATTTGACTCATTAACAATCAATCAACTAAATTATGACAGGAGGAGACAATAAATGCAGAGATAAATCAAAAAATGTACATGCCAATATAGATTAAAAAAACCTCTTTGAGCAAGTGGGATGACCTCAGAGCATCAGGGAACAAAAATGTTGGCCTTCTGAAATGTGTGCTCAGTAAATGCACTCTATACTTGGTTGGGGCTCCTTTTGCATCAATTACTGCATCAATGCGGGTTGGCATGGAGGCGATCAGCTTGTGGCACTGCTGAGGTGTTATAGAAGCCCAGGTTGCTTTGATAGCAGCCTTCAACTCATCTGCATTGTTGTGTCTGGTGTCTCTCATCTTCCTCTTGACAATACTCCATAGATTCTCCATGGGGTTAAGGTCAGGCGAGTTTGCAAGACCTCAAGCAGCTTGGATTGTGGCCTCTCCACTTCCTCCAGACTCTGGGACCTTGATTTCCAAATGAAATTCCAAATTTACTTTCATCTGAAAGCAACACCTTGGACCACTGAGCAACAGTTCAGTTCTTTTTCTCCTTGGCCCAGGTAAGACGCTTCTGGCGTTGTCTATTGGTCATGAGTGGCTTGACACAAGGAATGCGACACTTGTAGCCCATGTCCTGGATACGTCTCTGAGTGATGGCTCTTGAAGCAATGAGTCCAGCAGCAGTCCACTCCTTGTGAATCTCCCATAATTTTTTGAATGGCCTTTTCTTAACAATCCTTTCAAGGCTGCGGTTATCCCGGTTGCTTGTGCACCTATTTCTACCACACTTTTTTCTTCCACTCAACTTTCCATTAATATGCTTGTATACAGCACTTTGTGAACAGCCAGCTTCTTTAGCAATGACCTTTTGTGCTTCCCCTCCTTGTGGAGTCTGTCAATGACAGCCTTCTGGACATCTGTCAAGTCAGCAGTCTTCCCCATGATTGTGGAGCATACTTAAACAGACTACGGGACCTTTTTACACGCTTAGGAAGCCTTTGCAGGTGTTTTTTGTTAATTATTCTAATTTACTGAGATAATGACTTTTAGGTTTTCATTGGCTGTAATGTAAGCCATAATCATCAGCATTAACAAAAATAAACACTTGAAATAGATCACTCTGTTTGTAATGACTCTATATACTATATGAGTTTCACTTTTTGTAGTGAAGAACTGAAATAAGTTAACTTTTTAATGATATTCTAATTTTGTGAGAAGCACCTGTACCTGTGTGAAGAGAAGAGAGGTGAGTGTTAGATTCATGCCATGTTTAACTACCAAGCACTCTGAAAAAATGCACTTTGAATAAAATGTGCATAAATTCCCCCTGGGTTTTGGATATTTCATTAAGATTTTGCCAAATATTTTACATTAAGGGACTGATACTCATTGGTCACTGAGACAGGAGGTGATGTCAATTGATTGACAGATGCCGACTGGAAGCCATTTTTTCAAAACCGAACTAAATTTCAAAGCTTTCAGAGCATCGTTTTCTAGCCCATTCGAGTTATGTAAATGATGAGCATGATCAAGTATGAAATTGCTGCATGTCTCTTTATTTTATTAGAATCTCTAAAATCTACTATAAAGAACGGAAGTCAAATATATTGGGTGCTTTGCCCTAATTCTGCCCCCGAAGCTGCTCCTACTACTGGGATTTCTGGAAATACCATATTTTTGTATAAATTCTGCACAGGTGTATTATTATAAGAAGGTGTCATGCCAAGAGGACTGTCTGACACGTATGCTGTACAACAAGGAATCTACTGTGGTGCATGTGCTCTCGAAAGAAAATGTTCAACTACAGAGAGTTAGAAATGACTATGCATCAAGTAAATTATTGCCTCTTGTGAAGAGGAGCTGTGCCATGGCATGGTCGCCAAATGCAATACTTGCCGGCGGATATGATACCTTCATTTTAATTAGCCGGTATTTTATATAGAATAACAGGCAGCCACCCACTTTGTTCATCATGACCGCTCTTCCATATATAACACGTTCGTAGCCATGTATCATATTTATGATCTTCACTTATATTTCCAGAGCCACACCTG
Organism: Ranitomeya variabilis; assembly: GCF_051348905.1. Lineage (NCBI taxonomy): Eukaryota > Metazoa > Chordata > Amphibia > Anura > Dendrobatidae > Ranitomeya > Ranitomeya variabilis. The sequence goes on from NC_135233.1 coordinate 1,057,603,403, forward strand.
CCATCTGCTTCCGAGAAGTTATAGTATGTGCAATGGTCATTTATGGCCGTAAAATGGATGAAAACACAGTTCTTTCCTGGAAGTGCCCATGTAAATCCATAGTCATATACAGTTTTTTGGACTTAATTTAAATCCTTTTTTTGTATTTTCCCCATAATATTCCAGATTTCATTTATTACATAAATATGAAAGTGGAAGAAGAAATCTGAATGGCTGATATGAAAGTCGGTGTCCCTATGATGAACACCGAACACTATTTCTTTTAACTGTTCATATAGAGCGAAATGGACAAATTGTGTGCTAAGTTTCTCCATTCTTTCCTATTATGTAGAGCAGTAATGCAATTAATATTGCATATATTTCATGTTTACATGCTATAGCACTACAGAGTGCAACTTTATTTGTTAGCTATGTATAGATATGGCTACTCTTTGTTTGCATCTGTACACACCAGATTTCTATTTGGAAGTGATGGTCAGACTTTTGTTATTTATATAGAGCGTCCCTGACCGAGCACTTCCCCATCAGCCCATGGTGGTTTCAATTGCAGCAGGGTCCTTACTACCCATATAAAAACAGGCTTCAGCCTAGGAGAGGATTCATATTAGGAAAGTTTCCCAGCAACAGAGAACGCCTTGTCGTTGGCTGCTGGGCATGCATGAATTGGTCAAATGATGTGCTAAGTGTCCCCATTTTTTCCTAGAGCAGTAATTATTATTTCATATATTTCATGTTTACATGCTATAGTGCTACGGACTCCAATTTTATTTGTTAATTATACGTAGAGATGGCTACTCTTAATTTGCACCTGTACACACAGATTTTGTCTCTGACTTGTTTGGAGATCTCCTTGGTCTTCATGGTGGTGTTTAGTTAGTGGTGCTTCTTGCTTAATGATGTTGCAGCCTTTGTGGCCTTTCAGAAAAGGTAAAGTGTATGTACTGACAGACGTGTGACACCTCGATTGCGCACAGGTGGACTTCCTATCACTTAACATGTGACTTTCGAAAGTAATTGTTTGCACCAGAAATGTTTAGGAGCTTCATAGTAAAAGGGTTAGGGTTAGGGTCGGCCCTTTTCGCTCTTCACTTCACCAACTTAGACAATTTAATTCTGATGCATCAAACACACATCGGAATACAAAAATATTGGGGTGAATACTTTTGTAAGCCACTGTATATATACAGTATATATCTGTGTCAGCGCTAAAGATAAAAAATAACTACCGGGAGTTAAAGTGCACCTCAGTAAGACATATAGGAAGCGATCGTTGTTACCTATGCCAGCTTGCAGTTCCCCTTTTCTTGTCTGGAGACATGAGAAAACTCGGTCCCGAAAAAATCTCTCTAGGGAAAAAAATAAATGGAAGCTAGGGTGAAGGGAGAGGAAGGGATGGAGGTGCAGTATATCTCCCTCAGTTCTTATGGAAGATACATCTGTTGCTGATGGTACATATTGCTTTTCTGACATTCAACTAACAATCCACTCAGCAACCAATTACAGATGACATGGTTTCATCAGGATATGGTTTTACACAGGTTTTCCAGTTTTTTTTTATTTTTTTTATTTTTTTTAAACTGTCTCCCGGTTGCAATGTAAAAAAAACAAAACTGTGCATTACTCACCCTCCCTGGGTCTAGCATTGAGTCTCGACCACTGCTCCCATTATCTTTTAGTGTTTCTAAAAATAAAAAAACACTTCCAAACCGAAAAAGACAAGTGTGAACAGGTGCAAATAAGAGAACCACTTTATATAGCTAACAAATTAAAGCTGCAATCTGAAACATTATAGTCTGTAAACATTGAATATATGAAATTAGAACTGCATGACTGCTGTAGAAAACATGTTTAAAAATAAAGGTACTTAGTGCCCAAATTGGCCAATTCGCGCAAGCCCAACAGCCAACGACAAGGCGTACCTCTTTGTTGGGATCCTAAATCTAACATGATGCCTCTCCCGGCTAAAAGCTTACAATTATATGGGCAGGTGGGATCCCGCTGTATTTAAAAATGCCTTAGAATTTTAAAGGGAACCTGTCAGGTCCCCCATGCCCTCCAACCCAGCAGCATTCACTTATTTATGTGTATATTCCCTGCCTAACCAGCCCAGTATAATGTTTTTCTGTACAAATGAGGTTTTAAAAAAAAAGCAATTATATCGTCCACATTTGCTATGCTTTGACTAGTCAATGGGGCGTTAGTTACCCCTTACTAGTCAGCCCTCTTTCCATGTTGTCATGGCCCCGTGGGCATGATAACATAATTTGCAGGAGCGGCATCATCGTGGCTCATGCAAATCTGGTGCACGCACTCGGGACCAGAGTGTGCAGCTGCATGTATTTCAATGTAGCTGAACGCTCCGGTCCAAACCGCCGGTGGCAGTGCTGGGTATTGAGGTGAGTTTCTCGCATTGCAGTTGCAAGTGTGACACCAGCCTAACTGTATTGGTAAGGACACTGGTGATGTTCCTGGACACGTGTTGGTACAAGGCTGGGATGTCACTCTGGGAGAAATAGTGGTGACTGGAGACTGAGTACGTAACCAAGGGATCAAATTTGTACACCCGTAGCAGGCCAATTTGTTTTTTATTTCAAACCAACAAAATTACAAGCAAACCAAGTTTTACGGTATATATGACAATAAAAAATTTTTGAACAATCAAATTTATACACCTATAGCAGGCCAATTTTGTTTTTTATTTCAAACCAACAAAATTTCACACTTAGCAGGTTCTACAGTATATATGACAATACTCAAAGTTTACAAAATGTTTTTGTTAAAAAAAAATTACCAGGCCAAGCTGTTTTTCAAAAATTGAACCCATAGTAATTTTACACAAAGCATGTTAAACTGTATGGATGACTAATTGAATCAATACAACATTTTTTGAACTTTTTTACATAGTTATTACATAGTTATTAAGGTTGAAGGAAGACTTTAAAGGGAACCTGTCACCCCCCCCCCAGTCGTTTGAAACTAAAAGAGCCACCTTGTGCAGCAGTAATGCTGCATTCTGACAAGGTGGCTCTTTTAGTTCTGGGTGCTGTAACTAGAGAAATAATCAGTTTTATAATTTGTCTGAAATACCTTGTCTTCAGTCAAGGAAGCTGGCGTTTCCCCCCTGCTTTAGACGCCACACAGCTGTCACTCACATCTTCTTGGCGCCGGGCGCCGCCTCCTCCTCACCGCAGTTTTGAAAATAGCTGGCGCCTGCGCTCTTTTCCCCTGCCTGGTGCAGGCGCAGTGAGCGCTGCCGGTCTTTCCTCATATGCAGCCCAGCTGACTGCGCCTGCGCGGCCGCCCTGCTTGTGAATCCCAGCCCCGCAGTGACTTATGATTTATTCACATTGCGGGGGCTGGGATTCACAGGCAGGGCGGCCGCGCAGGCGCAGTCAGCTGGACTGCATATGAGGAAAGACCGGCAGCGCTCACTGCGCCTGCACCAGGCAGGGGAAAAGAGCGCCGGCGCCAAGAAGATTTGAGTGACAGCTGTGTGGCGTCTAAAGCAGGGGGGAAACGCCTGCCTCCAGGACTGAAGACCAGGTATGTCTGACAAATTATAAAACTGATTATTTCTCTAGTTACAGCACCCAGAACTAAAAGAGCCACCTTGTCAGAATGCAGCATTACTGCTGCACAAGGTGTCTCTTTTAGTTTGAAACGACTGGGGGGGTGACAGGTTCCCTTTAAGTCCATCTACAGTTATATGAAAAAGTTTGAGCACCCCTATTAATCTTAAGTTTAATGTTTTATAAAAATTGTTTTTTTTGCAACAGCTATTTCAGTTTCATATATCTAATAACTGTTGGACACAGTACAATAAACCTCATTTCAAGGCAGAAACATTACTAACAGAAAATGTGCAATCTGCATTCAAACAAAGTTTGACAGGTGCATAAGTATGGGCACCTCACCAGAAAAGTGACATTAATATTTAGTAGATCCTCCTTTTGCAAAAATAACAGCCTCTAGTCGCTTCCTGTAGCTTTTAATGAGTTCCTGGATCCTGGATGAAGGTATTTTTGACCATTCCTCTTTACAAAACAATTCCAGTTCAGTTAAGTTTGATGGTCGCCGAGCATGGACAGCCCTCTTCAAATGATCCCACAGATGTTCAATGATATTCAGGTCTGGGGACTGGGATGGCCATTCCAGAACAGTGTAATCGTTCCTCTGCATGAATGCCTGAGTAGATTTGGAGCGGTATTTTGGATCATTGTCTTGCTGAAAGATCCATCCCCTGCGTAACTTCAACTTTATCACTGATTCATGAACATTATTGTCAAGAATCTGCTGATACTGAGAGGAATCCATGCGTCCCTTAACTTTAACAAGATTCCCGGTGCCAGCATTGCCACACAGCCCCAAAGCATGATGGAACCTCCACCAAATTTTACTCTGGGTAGCAAGTGTTTTTCTTGGAATGCTGTGTTTTTTGCCGCCATGCATAACGACTTTTTGTATGACCAAACAACTCAATCTTGGTTTCATCAGTCCACAGGACCTTCTTCCAAAAAGAAATTGGCTTCTCCAAATGTGCTTTTGCATACCTCAGCCCACTGTTTGTGGCGTGCTTGCAGAAACGGCTTCTTTCGCATCACTCTCCCATACAGCTTCTCCTTGTGCAAAGTGCGTTGTATAGTTCACCGATGCACAGTGACACCATCTGCAGCAAGTTGATGCTGCAGCTCTCTGGAGGTGGTCTGAGGATTATCCTCGACTGATCTCACCATTCTTCTTCTCTGCCTTTCTGATGTTTTTCTTGGCCTGCCACTTCTGGCCTTAACAAGAACTGTACCTGTGTTCTTCCATTTCCTTACTATGTTCCTCACAGTGGAAATTGACAGGTTAAATCTCTAAGACAGCTTTTTGTATCCTTCCCCTGAACAACTATGTTGAATAATCTTTTTTTCACATCATTTGACAGTTGTTTTGAGGAGCCCATGATGCCACTCTTCAGAGGAGATTCAAACAGGAGAACAACTTGCAAGCATACCTCCCAACTTTTGAAGATGGGAAAGAGGGACAAAGTTTTAGGCCACGCCTCTGACCACACCCATTCATAATTAGTCACACCCATATCCACATCCCAACCACACTCATTTAGCACTGCTGATCACACTGTTTTATATACAATAATTATAAACAAAAAAATATGGCCACACAGTGCTCCATACTGTATAATGACCCCACATGATGCTCCATACTGTAAAATGGCCACACACAGTGCTCCATACTGTATAATGGCCACACACAGTGCTCCATACTGTATAATGGCCACACAGTGCTCCATACTGTATAATGGCCACACATGATGCTCAATACTGTATAATGGCCACACATGATGCTCCATAGTGTATAATAGCCACACATGATGCTCCATACTGTATAATGGCCACACATGATGCTCAATACTGTATAATGGCCACACATGATGCTCCATAGTGTATAATGGCCACACATGATGCTCCATAATGTATAATGGCCACACAGTGCTCCATACTGTATAATGGCCACACAGTGCTCCATACTGTATAATGGTCACACATAGTGCTCCATACTGTATAACGGCCACACACAGTTCTCCATACTGTATAATGATCCCACATGATGCTCAATACTGTATAATGGCCACACATGATGCTCCATACTATATAATGACCACACATGATGCTCCATACTGTATAATGGCTATTGGCCACACATGATGCTCCATACTGTATAATGGCCACACATGATGCTCCATACTGTATAACAACCACACATGATACTCAATACTGTATAATGGCCACACATTCTCCATACTGTATAATGATCCCACATGATCCTCCTCACTCCTGTATGCATGGCTCATATTCCCCCTCCTGTATGCATGGCTCATATTTTCCCCCCGAATGCATGGCTCATATTCCCCCCCGAATGCATGGCTCATATTCCCCCCCGTATGCATGGCTCATATTCCCCCCGCTGAATGCATGGCTCATATTCCCCCACCTGTATGCATGGCTCATATTCCCCACCCCTAAATGCATGACTCTTATCCCCCCCTGTATGCATGGCTCATATCCCCCCCCGTATGCATGGCTCATATTCCCCCGTGAATGCATGGCTCATATTCCCCCCCCGAATGCATGGCTCATATTCTCCCCCGTATGCATGGCACATATTCCCCCCCAAATGCATGGCTCATATTCCCCCCTGAATGCATGGCTCATATTCCCCCCTGAATGCATGGCTCATATTCCCCCCTGAATGCATGGCTCATATTCCCCCCTGAATGCATGGCTCATATTCCCCCCTGAATGCATGGCTTATCTCTCCACCCCCCCGCTCCCGCTCCTGCTCCTGCACCGGCTTATGTCCTCCTTCATCCCCCGTCCCCCATCCCTCATACTCACCTGTCTCACATCGCGTGGCCGCGCCGACATCCCCTTCGCTCTGTCCCGACTCCCGGTGCAGGCTTCTTCCTGCGTGAGCGGTCACGTGATACCGCTCATTAAGGTCATGAATATGCGCATATTCATGACCTTAATGAGCGGTACTACTTGGCCGCTCATTCAGGATGAGCTGTGTACGCCGAGACCAGGCATCGCTGGAGCAAGGTGAGGTGAGTATCGTCTTCAAGGAGGGAGGGCGGGTGGGGGGCGGGATCAGAGCGTCCCATGCTGGACAGCGGGGCGAAGCAACAAAACCGGGACAGTCCCGCACAATGAGGGACGTTGGGAGCAATGCTTGCAAGTGGCCACTTTAAGTAGCTTTTCTCATAATTGCATACACCTGGCTATGAAGTTCAAAGCTCAATGAGGTTACAAAACCAAAAAAAGTGCTTTAGTAAGTCAGTAAAAAGTAGGTAGGAGTATTTAAAACAAGAAAATGATAAGGGTGCCCATACTTATGCACCTGTCAAATTTTGTTTGAATGCAGATTGCACATTTTCTGTTAGTACAATAAACCTCATTTCAAGGCAGAAACATTACTGTGTCCAACAGTTATTAGATATATGAAACTGAAATAGCTGTTGCAAAAAAAACATTTTTTATAAAACATTAAGCTTAAGATTAATAGGGGTGCCCAAACTTTTTCATATAACTGTAGTTCAACCCATAGCCTAACCTAACATGCCCTAACATGTTGATCCAGTGGAAGGCAAAAAAACCCAATGTGGCAAAGAGTAAGCTCCACATTGGGGAAAAAAATTCCTTCCCGACTCCACATACGGCAGTCAGACTAGTTCCCTGGATCAACGCCCTATCAAGGAATCTAGTATATATACCCTGTAACATTATACTTTTCCAGAAAGGTATCCAGTCCCCTCTTAAATTTAAGTAATGAATCACTCATTACAACATCATACGGCAGAGAGTTCCATAGTCTCACTGCTCTTACAGTAAAGAATCCGCGTCTGTTATTATGCTTAAACCTTCTTTCCTCCAGACGTAGAGGATGCCCCCTTGTCCCTGTCTCAGGTCTATGATTAAAAAGATCATCAGAAAGGTCTTTGTACTGTCCCCTCATATATTTATACATTAAAATAAGATCACCCCTTAGCCTTCGTTTTTCCAAACTAAATAGCCCCAAGTGTAATAACCTATCTTGGTATTGCAGACCCCCCAGTCCTCTAATAACCTTGGTCGCTCTTCTCTGCACCCGCTCCAGTTCAGCTATGTCTTTCTTATACACCGGAGACCAGAACTGTACCCAGTATTCTAAGTGTGGTCGAACTAGTGACTTGTATAGAGGTAAAATTATGTTCTCCTCATGAGCATCTATGCCTCTTTTAATACATCCCATTATTGTATTTGCCTTTGTAGCAGCTGCCTGACACTGGCCACTGAATATGAGTTTGTCATCCACCCATACTCCCAGGTCTTTTTCACTGACGGTTTTGCCCAGAGTTTTAGAATTAAGCACATAGTTATACATCTTATTACTTCTACCCAAGTGCATGACCTTACATTTATCCCCATTAAAGCTCATTTGCCATTTATCAGCCCAAGCTTCTAATTTACATAAATCATCCTGTAATATAAAATTGTCCTCCCCTGTACTGATTACCCTGCAGAGTTTAGTGTCATCTGCAAATATTGAAATTCTACTCTGAATGCCCCCTACAAGGTCATTAATAAATATGTTAAAAAGAAGAGGGCCCAATACTGACCCCTGTGGTACCCCACTGCTAACCGCGACCCAGTCTGAGTGTGCTCCATTAATAACCACCCATTGTTTCCTATCCCTGAGCCAGCTCTCAACCCACTTACACATATTTTCCCCTATCCCCATTATTCTCATTTTATGTATCAACCTTTTTGAGTTTTATATACCACAGTAGTATAACAATAACCGCCTTAAACTGTATGGCTTCTTTCACACTTCAGTTGTTTGGCGTCAGTCAGCTCCGACATAGTGACGGATCGACGGATCCGTCACAATTGTTGAGAAAACGGTTCTAACGGATCCGTTTTTTTGACGGATCCGTTACTTGGGGGTTGTCTGGGAAAAGTATCTAATTTTTAGAGCATGCGCAACTGAAAAAGCGGATTGGGGCGACGAATCCGCCGAAATGACGGTCGCGACGGATCCGTCGCCCATAGGCGCCCATTCTATAGAATGGCGGACACGATGGATCCGTCGCGAACCGCCATTTCGGCACAGACAAAAAACGTTATAATGTCCGTCTATGTCTAGATGACGTCCGCCAAATTTCGACGGATCCGTCACATGGCGGATGGAACGGACGACCATCTGTCACAATCCGTCGCTAATGCAAGTCTATGGGAAAATAGTGGATCCGCTAAAAAAAAAATGGCGGATCCGCTATTTGATGAAAACGGCGGATTCAAACTGATGCCAAAAGACTGAAGTGTGAAAGAGGCCTATGGATCAATAATTGAACCCATAAAGATTTTTGAAAGGTTCTTTGGAGTTTTATATACCACTGTAATGTAACAAGAACCACATTAAAGGGAACCGGTCACCCCTCTCAGGTGTTTGTAACTAAAAGAGCCACCTTGTGCAGCACAAATGCTGCATTCTGACAAGGTGGCTCTTTTAGTTATGATGCCTGCACACGCTGAAATAAACGTTTATAAAATGTTCCCCTTTTACCCTGAAATCGCCAGGGAGGCGGTTCTTTCCTTTCTAATCAGACGCAGCACAGTCATCACTCCGGGCTTGTGCGCGCCGGGTGCCGCCTCCTCTTGCTGCATTATCGTCCCCAGCGCCTGCGCATTAGGTTTTTTTTTCGGGCGTGCGCAGTTGCGCTACTCTTTGTACTTACAGCGCAGGCGCCGGGGATGATAATGAAGCAAGAGGAGGTGGCGCCCAGCGCGCACAGGCCCGGAGTGACGGCTGTTCTGCGTCTGATTAGAAAGGAAAGACCCGCCTCCCTGGCAATTTCAGGGTAAGAGGGGGCACATTTTATAAGTGATTATTTCAGCGTGTGCAGGCATCATAACTAAAAGAGCCACCTTGTCAGAATGCAGCATTTGTGCTGCACAAGGTGGCTCTTTTAGCTACAAACGCCTGAGGGGGGTGACAGGTTCCCTTTAAACTATATGGATGAACAATTGAATCCATGAAAATTTGACATTTTTTTAAGTTTTATACCAGCGTATAAGTAACAAGAAGAGCGTTAAACTGTATGGAAGACTAATTGAATCCATAAAAATTTTTGGAAGTTTTTTTAAGTTTTATATACCACCGAAATATAACAAAAACCACGGTAAACTATATGGATGTCATGCTGTGACAGTCTTCGGTAAGGGAGAGGGGCCTCAAACTGTCCCTGGAATTGGGACCCTAACTATCTTTGTCCTGGGGGTAACCTTGAAGGTAGAGAGGCCCGGGTCTCTGACCTTTCTATGTTCCTGGTAAACCCTTATCTGTGCCCTTCCCCACCCCATGAGGCATGGGACAGAAAAATAAGGTAAGCAAGACACAAAGACAAAACAGGGATAACAGAAAACATCTATCACACCAAAGCACAAACCAACAATAGAGAAAAGGTCTGAAAAGGTCCAACCAGCTAATTTTTAATAATACCAGCTTATAGCACTACCCACCTCCACCTTGCCGGTGTCTGAGTAGAAGTGGAGCTTTGTTCCCATTACTGATCCAGTCATGGGCCCATCCATATGGTCCTGCAAGAGTCACTCTTGTCTCATCAACCCATAAATCCTTTGAACAACCTGTCATTAGGTATTTCTTGGCCCAGTCTTAACATTTACCCTCCTGTGTCTTGCTCAGTGGTGGTCGGGTTCAGCTTTCCTGAGCACTGAACACCTTGTAATTCTAGGTGCTCTAGGGAGGTTGCCATTCTGTAATATGAGAGCTTCCTGTCACAATTGATTATTGTCAAATCTTTGTAAGTCATTGTGCATCTTGTTTTTCTCAACACATTTTTTTGCAACCCTGTTGACTATTTGCAACTAAACTTTTGATGGTTCTGTGTTTGTTCCCCAATATCTTAGCAATTTTAAGTGAGATGCATCCTTCTGTAAGAGTTTTAATAATTTTTTAATTTTTCAGAGCCAGCGAAATTTGTTTTTTGGCCCATTTTGCCAAGCTGTTTAATAATTCTGCTTCATCCAATAAGCATTCACATTTATACAGCTTGGAATTGGAAAATCTTCATTAAAATTATGATATGGTCAAAATACTCACTTGCCTAATAATTGTGCACGTGCTGTAAGGTCAGGGAAAGAGGATCTTGGTATGGGTCAATTGGGCAGGAGACAACCCCGCCAAGGAGCTTGAAAACCTTGACACATGTGTCAGCACTGGTAGAGACTTCGGAGAAGTCATGTCTTCCATATCAGAAGAAGCCCTGAAGAGCAAGGGGAAGGTAAGAATCTGTGAAGGTCACGAGAATAATGGGAGGATGTTAAAAAAAAGTGGAGTTGGTGCGTAGTCTTCCCTTTCTTCGAGGCATAATAGAGGGAAACGGTAGAGCCCCAGAGGAACATCACTAAGTCATGGCCTCCCTATGTCTTCATTGTTGCCTTTATATAAAAAAAGATGATCCAAGTTCACTTGCCATGTCAGAAGAAGCCCTGAAGAGCAAGGGGAAGGTAAGAATCTGTGAAGGTCACGGGAATAATGGGAGGATGTTAAAAAAAAGTAGAGTTGGTGCGTAGTCTTCCCTTTCTGCGAGGCATAATAGAGGGAAAACGGTAGAGCCCCAGAGGAACATCACTAAGTCATGGCCTCCCTATGTCTTCATTGTTGCCTTTATATAAAAAAAAGATGATCCGAGTTCACTTGCCCTTTAAGCTCATTCCGCTGATCTAGCAATGGACGTTACACTACAGAAGATCTTTTCAAAAACATAATTATGGTTTCATTACCCATGATGCTACATGGGACATTCTTGGCAGATAAATGTAGGAAACAGCACACTGGACATGCAAAATGCTTGTTTGTTCTAAAATTATAGGTTTTTGGCAAAGTGAGATATTACACACTGATAACAGTGAAGAAAATTATTAAAGTTTAACCATAGTTTGTAGTAACTTGACCTGATTGTTTTGTCGGAATGCACAGAATCAGTAAAAATGGAGTGAGTGGGTGGTTGAAATAAAAAATGAACGCTCTATTTTATAGGATTTTTTTTCCTCTTACATGGATGCCTTAACTTTCTGCAAAGCAGTTTGTTCTCAGTCAAAGCCGAATTCAGATACTTCCAATTAACCTTTTATTTGATATTTTATGTTTCCTGTCATAAAGTCGTAAAACAAATTAATTACGCCTGTGATGTTTGTTTCTGTGTGCAGATGGTCTTCCAAGCAATTTTATTGTGATGTCTCAGAGATATCCTAACAAAAGCTGTCTGGGGAGGCTGCATGCAGGCCTTCTTTATATCAAAAATAGTGGACACTGCCGGGCTAGGAAAATACGAAGTATGTTTTACAACAGATAGGAAACACATAAAAAATTACTGTCTTCTGCGATAAAGCAAAAAACACAAATCATGCACAAGAAATAATGAAGAATTTGTGTTTAGGACAGATATTAAAATAGTGGTTTAAAGTGATATTCCAGGCAAATGACAAAATCTAGGTATTGGCTGGAGGTTAGGTGGCAAGCCAATCCCAAAAGTTTACTCACATGTTGGGCACTTCAACTTGTGCCCACAGATGCTTTTAAGCTTTTACCTGGACTATCACTTTACGTTCAACATTCATGAGCATTTATACCGTACAATTAAAGAAGCACCTTAGAAAATAAAAACTGGACATACATACAAGAAAGTAGGCATCAGTGCAAACGTAGGACATACAGTGATATAAGAAGGAAAATTAGTTTATTGGCATACGCAACTGTACCTGTTGTTTCAGGTGAATTTTCAAAAACAAGCTGTCATGTGTGCATTAGGAATAACACTATTTGTAGTCATTATATGATTTGTATCCTGCATCTTTCACCAGTTTTGCTCTTTGCAGCTTTTATCTCTAATTTTCAGTTATCTTTGACCAAGTGGATGTAGACTAGCTGTTATAATATCGCCTATATAAAGCACACTCGGACATTATGTATCCCTGCTCTTCAGTCTTTATGTAGAAACTCCTATCTTTATACAGCTCAGAAGCGGTAGCAGCATTAAGAACATTATACATCAGTACTGAGCACTGTTGCTGGGAATCCTGTTCTGTGGCTGGGAGAAACACTTATTAGAAAGCAGCAGCACCACCTTTCTTTCCTATCTCCTGTCTCTATCTAGCACATTTTCAGAAGCTGTAATAATATAAAGGAACTTGTACATCCATACAGAGCAGTGTAGCTGTGAATCCTGATCTGAGGGGTGGGCTAAATACTTATTAGAAAGCAGCAGCACCACCACCACCTTTCTCTCCTCTCTCCTGTCTCTATGTAGCACATGTTCAGAAGCTGCAGCAGCATGAAGGTCATTATACATCAGTACAGACCAGTGTAGCTGGGAATTCTGCTTTGGGAGTGGGATAAACACTTATTAAAGGAATATCAGCACTTTTTTGTTTTTCTCTTCATAAATGTTAATAGGCAAAGTAATCTCACCCCTCAGTGGGCTGGTAGTATATCTTTTAATACTTAGCAGATTTTCAGAATAAACAATTATTTAAAGGGGAAGAAAATAAGTATAAGGGGAAGGGAATATGTACATAACAATTTGTTGATATGTCAGTGACCATTTAGGGGCATTTATTGGTGAGTAGGATAAAGGCTAACAGCATATAAGGTGCATGCTTGCTAGCCTATATAGGTGATGATACATTCAGGGCAGAATGCACCATAGCAAACTTAAAGGTTGAGCTAAAAGCTTATCGTAAACATAAAAGAGATGAACACTATAGCAAAATTTACAAATGGAATGGACATTTTTAATAGCATACACAAGTGAGAGGTACAACATGTCAGGGAACATGATGTACGAAATAAACAGAAAAGAAAAATATCACCATAATAAAATTAATATGTGTCCCCATTGACATTGATTCAAAAGAAGGAGAACCATTGCCAAAATCAAAAGTCAATAGTATAAATTCATGGACATATATATTGTGGAGGAGCTGATATAGGAAAAATCAAGAGTGGAGTGGCATCCACACAGGGAACAAAACAATATGTATAAAAATAAACATAAAAACTGGAAGGAACATGCTAACATAAAGAACAAAACAGAATGGTGCTTTATAAATAATAATAATAATAATAATAATAATAATAATAATAATAAAAAACAGATATATCAATATGTTCATTGACATTTGGATGAGAGGAACCACAGAACAAACAACAAAAGTGAAAGGGAAGCCATATAAAAAAGACCATAGACTATAATCAGATGTTGATGGGATGTTGTAGGGCAGAAGTACAAAGGAAAATCTTATGGACATACTTTACACTCTAGTGGACAGGCTCCCTAGGACAAATTGATAGATGAATAGATCATGGGTGTACATAAAAGAAATGAAGCACCATAACAAAAATCAAAAGTGAAAGAAACCAGCTCATGGGGTAAATCAAAAGAGCAACACAAAAAGCAAAAAGTATAAATGTACAACAGATGCCAATGACCATCTATAGAGAAGAGATGGAACAACAAATGAAATTAGAAGTTGATAGGACATGTGTTGTGATTTTGCTTTTTGCTCCCTCTAGTGGTCATTAGTGATTTGACTCTGGAGCGTCTGTCTTTTCCTATATCCTCACCTGGGCCGTTAGTTCAGGGGCGTTGCTATATAAGCTCCCTGGACCTTCAGTTCAATGCCTGGCATCGTTGAAATCAGAGCTAATCTGTTGTGCTCTTGTCCTCTGATCCTGGTTCCTGTTTTTCAAGCTAAGTCTGCTTCTTTGCTTTTTGCTTTTGTTTTGTTTGGTATTTTTGTCCAGCTTGTTCCTATCTGTATCCTGACCTTTGCTGGAAGCTCTAGGGGGCTGGTGTTCTCCCCCCGGACCGTTAGACGGTTCGGGGGTTCTTGAATCTCCAGCGTGGATTTTTATAGGGTTTTTGTTGACCAGATAAGTTATCTTGCTATATTCTGCTATTAGTAAGCTGGCCTCTCTTTGCTGAACCTGGTTCATTTCTGTGTTTGTCATTTCCTCTTACCTCACCATTATTATTTGTGGGGGGCTTGTATCTTGCTTTGGGGTCCCTTTCTCTGGAGGCAAGAGAGGTCTTTGTTTTCTTCTCCTAGGGGTAGTTAGATTCTCCGGCTGGCGCGAGTCATCTAGCGATCTCCGTAGGCATGATCCCCGGCTACTTCTAGTGTTGGCATTAGGAGTAGCTATTTGGTCAACCCAGTTACCACAGCCCTATGAGCTGGATTTTTGTATCTTGCAGACTTACACGTTCCTCTGAGACCCTGTCCACTGGGGTCATAACAGTATGCCAGGCCAGTATTAAATGTTTAATGCATTGCAGAAGTGGGATTATAAGAAAGAAAATTTTGAGTTTTTTTTTTCCCTCTCTCATTTTTTTTTTTCTTTTCCCCTTTACCTCAGAGTGGCTTAAGCTTGCTGCAGACATGAATGTCCAGACCTTGATTACAAGTGTGGACCAGCTTGCCGCTCGTGTGCAGGGTATACAAGATTATGTTACCAGAAATCCTAGGTCTGAACCCAAGATTCCGATTCCTGAACTGTTTTCAGGAGACGGATTTAAGTTTAGGAATTTCAGGAATAATTGTAAATTATTTTTGTCCCTGAAACCTTGTTCGTCTGGAGACTCTGCTCAACAAGTAAAAATTGTTATTTCATTCTTACGGGGTGACCCTCAGGATTGGGCTTTTTCGTTGGCGCCAGGAGATCCGGCATTGGCTGATATTGATGCGTTTTTTCTGGCGCTCGGTTTACTTTATGAGGAACCCAATCTTGAGATTCAGGCAGAGAAAGCCTTGCTGGCTATGTCTCAGGGCCAGGACGAGGCTGAGGTGTATTGCCAAAAATTTCGGAAATGGTCCGTGCTGACACATTGGAACGAGTGTGCACTGGCCGCTAATTTTAGAAATGGCCTTTCTGAGGCCATTAAGAATGTTATGGTGGGTTTTCCCATTCCCACAGGTCTGAATGATACCATGTCCCTGGCTATTCAAATTGACCGGCGGTTGCGGGAGCGCAAAACCGCAAATTCCCTCATGTTGTCTGAACAGACACCTGATGTGATGCAATGTGATAGAAAAACCGCAAATTCCCTCATGGTGTTGTCTGAACGGACACCTGATTTGATGCAATGTGATAGAATCCTGACTAGAAATGAGAGGAAAATTCATAGACGCCGGAATGGCTTGTGCTACTACTGTGGTGATTCTACACATGTTGTCTCAGCATGCTCCAAACGTATATCTAAGGTTGTTAGTCCTGTCACCGTTGGTAATTTGCATCCTAAGTTTATTCTGTCTGTAACTTTGATTTGCTCACTGTCATCTTATCCTGTCATGGCGTTTGTAGATTCAGGTGCTGCCCTGAGTCTTATGGATCTCTCATTTGCTAAGCGCTGTGGTTTTATTCTTGAACCATTAGAAAATCCTATCCCTCTTAGGGGTATTGATGCTACGCCATTAGCAGAAAATAAACCGCAGTATTGGACACAGGTTACCATGTGCATGACTCCTGAACACCGCGAGGTGATACGTTTTCTCGTTCTACATAAAATGCATGATTTGGTTGTTTTGGGGCTGCCATGGTTACAGACCCATAATCCAGTCCTTGACTGGAAGGCTATGTCAGTGTCTAGTTGGGGCTGTCGTGGTATTCATGAGGATTCCCTGCCTGTGTCTATTGCTTCTTCTACGCCTTCGGAAGTTCCGGAGTACTTGACTGATTATCAGGATGTCTTTAGCGAGTCCAGGTCCAGTGCATTGCCTCCTCATAGGGAATGTGACTGTGCAATAGATTTGATTCCAGGCAGTAAATTTCCTAAGGGAAGACTGTTTAATCTGTCGATACCTGAACATACCGCTATGCGTTCATATATCAAGGAGTCTCTGGAGAAAGGACACATCCGCCCGTCTTCTTCCCCTCTTGGTGCGGGATTCTTTTTTGTGGCTAAAAAGGACGGATCTTTGAGGCCTTGTATTGACTATCGGCTTTTAAATAAGATCACTGTCAAATTTCAGTATCCTTTGCCGCTGTTGTCTGACTTGTTTGCCCGGATTAAAGGTGCCAAGTGGTTTACCAAGATAGACCTTCGTGGTGCGTACAACCTTGTGCGCATTAAGCAAGGGGATGAATGGAAAACCGCATTCAATACGCCCGAAGGTCATTTTGAGTACTTGGTGATGCCTTTTGGGCTCTCTAATGCCCCTTCAGTTTTTCAGTCCTTTATGCATGACATTTTCCGGAACTATCTGGATAAATTTCTGATCGTTTATCTGGATGATATTCTGTTTTTTTCTGATAATTGGGACTCGCATGTGGAGCAGGTCAGGATGGTCTTTAAAATTTTGCGTGAAAATTCTTTGTTTGTCAAGGGCTCAAAGTGTCTTTTTGGTGTACAGAAGGTTCCCTTTTTGGGGTTCATTTTTTCCCCTTCTGCTGTGGAGATGGACCCAGTCAAGGTCCGAGCTATTCTTGATTGGACTCAGTCCTCGTCAGTTAAGAGTCTTCAGAAGTTCTTGGGTTTCGCTAACTTCTACCGTCGTTTTATCGCTAACTTTTCTAGCATTGTGAAACCTTTGACGGATATGACCAAGAAGGGCTCCGATGTGGTTAATTGGGCTCCTGCTGCCGTGGAGGCTTTCCAGGAGTTGAAACGTCGGTTTACTTCGGCGCCTGTTTTGTGCCAGCCTGATGTCTCGCTTCCCTTTCAAGTTGAGGTGGATGCTTCAGAGATTGGAGCAGGGGCCGTTTTGTCGCAGAGAGGCCCTGGTTGCTCTGTTATGAGACCTTGCGCCTTTTTCTCTAGGAAGTTTTCGCCTGCGGAGCGAAATTATGATGTGGGCAATCGGGAGTTGTTGGCCATGAAATGGGCATTTGAGGAGTGGCGTCATTGGCTCGAGGGTGCTAAGCATCGTGTGGTGGTCTTGACTGATCACAAAAATCTGATGTATCTCGAGTCTGCTAAACGCCTGAATCCTAGACAGGCCCGCTGGTCATTGTTTTTCTCCCGTTTTGACTTTGTTGTCTCGTATTTACCAGGTTCAAAGAATGTGAAGGCCGATGCTCTTTCCAGGAGCTTTGTGCCTGATGCTCCTGGAGTCGCTGAACCTGTTGGTATTCTTAAGGATGGTATTATCTTGTCAGCTATTTCTCCTGATCTGCGACGTGTGTTGCAGAGATTTCAGGCTGATAGGCCTGATTCTTGTCCACCTGACAGACTGTTTGTGCCTGATAAGTGGACCAGCAGAGTCATTTCCGAGGTTCATTCCTCGGTGTTGGCAGGTCACGCAGGAATTTTTGGCACCAGAGATCTGGTGGCCAGATCCTGTTGGTGGCCTTCCTTGTCTAGGGATGTGCGGTCATTTGTACAGTCCTGTGGGACTTGTGCTCGAGCTAAGCCTTGCTGTTCTCGTGCCAGCGGGTTGCTCTTGCCCTTGCCTGTCCCTAAGAGACCTTGGACACATATCTCCATGGATTTCATTTCTGATCTTCCGGTGTCTCAGGGCATGTCTGTTATCTGGGTGATATGTGATCGCTTCTCCAAGATGGTCCATTTGGTTCCTTTGCCTAAACTGCCTTCCTCTTCCGATCTGGTTCCTGTGTTTTTCCAGAACGTGGTTCGTTTGCATGGCATCCCTGAGAATATTGTGTCAGACAGAGGATCCCAGTTCGTTTCCAGATTCTGGCGATCCTTTTGTAGTAGGATGGGCATTGACTTGTCATTTTCGTCTGCTTTCCATCCTCAGACTAATGGACAGACGGAGCGAACTAATCAGACTTTGGAGGCTTATTTGAGGTGTTTTGTCTCTGCTGATCAGGACGATTGGGTGACCTTCTTGCCGTTAGCTGAGTTTGCCCTTAATAATCGGGCTAGTTCCGCCACCTTGGTTTCGCCGTTTTTCTGCAACTCTGGTTTCCACCCTCGTTTTTCTTCGGGTCATGTGGAACCTTCTGACTGCCCTGGGGTGGATTCTGTGGTGGATAGGTTGCAGCGGATCTGGAATCTTGTGGTGGACAACTTGAAGTTGTCACAGGAGAGGGCTCAGCGCTTTGCCAACCGCCGCCGCGGTGTGGGTCCCCGACTACGTGTTGGGGATTTGGTGTGGCTTTCTTCCCGCTTTGTTCCTATGAAGGTTTCCTCTCCCAAATTTAAACCTCGTTTTATTGGTCCTTACAAGATATTGGAAATTCTTAATCCTGTATCCTTTCGCCTGGATCTTCCTGTGTCGTTTGCTATCCACAACGTGTTTCATAGGTCCTTGTTGCGGCGGTACGTTGTGCCTGTGGTTCCTTCTGCTGAGCCTCCTGCTCCGGTGTTGGTTGAGGGCGAGTTGGAGTACGTGGTGGAGAAGATCTTGGATTCTCGTCTCTCCAGGCGGAGGCTTCAGTACCTGGTCAAGTGGAAGGGCTATGGTCAGGAAGATAATTCCTGGGTGGTCGCCTCTGATGTTCATGCGGGCGATTTAGTTCGTGCCTTTCACGCCGCTCATCCTGATCGCCCTGGTGGTCGTGGTGAGGGTTCGGTGACCCCTCACTAAGGGGGGGGTACTGTTGTGATTTTGCTTTTTGCTCCCTCTAGTGGTCATTAGTGATTTGACTCTGGAGCGTCTGTCTTTTCCTATATCCTCACCTGGGCCGTTAGTTCAGGGGCGTTGCTATATAAGCTCCCTGGACCTTCAGTTCAATGCCTGGCATCGTTGAAATCAGAGCTAATCTGTTGTGCTCTTGTCCTCTGATCCTGGTTCCTGTTTTTCAAGCTAAGTCTGCTTCTTTGCTTTTTGCTTTGGTTTGGTTTGGTATTTTTGTCCAGCTTGTTCCTATCTGTATCCTGACCTTTGCTGGAAGCTCTAGGGGGCTGGTGTTCTCCCCCCGGACCGTTAGACGGTTCGGGGGTTCTTGAATCTCCAGCGTGGATTTTTATAGGGTTTTTGTTGACCAGATAAGTTATCTTGCTATATTCTGCTATTAGTAAGCTGGCCTCTCTTTGCTGAACCTGGTTCATTTCTGTGTTTGTCATTTCCTCTTACCTCACCGTTATTATTTGTGGGGGGCTTGTATCTTGCTTTGGGGTCCCTTTCTCTGGAGGCAAGAGAGGTCTTTGTTTTCTTCTCCTAGGGGTAGTTAGATTCTCCGGCTGGCGCGAGTCATCTAGCGATCTCCGTAGGCATGATCCCCGGCTACTTCTAGTGTTGGCATTAGGAGTAGCTATTTGGTCAACCCAGTTACCACAGCCCTATGAGCTGGATTTTTGTATCTTGCAGACTTACACGTTCCTCTGAGACCCTGTCCACTGGGGTCATAACAGACATGCTTCTAGACATATACAGTCACTTCCAGAAAATGAAGTATTTTTCCCAGAAAATTATTATATACACATGTTTATTTCCTTTGTGTGTATTGGAATAACACAAAAATAACAGAGAAAAAGAGACGAATTGAACATAATTTCATATAAAACCTCAAAAATGGGCTGAACAAAATTGTTGGCATTTTTCCAAAATTGTGGATAAACAACTTTGTTTCAAGCATTTGATACTCGTTCAAGCTCACCTGTGGCAAGTAACAGGTGTGACCAATATGAAAATAACCCCTAAAAGCTAAAAAGGGGAGAAGTTGACTCAATCTTTGCATTATGTGTCTGTGTATGCCAGACTAAACATGGAGAACAGAAAGAGAAGAGGAGAACTGTCTGATGACTTGAGAACCAAACTGTTAAAAATATCAACAATCTCAAGGTTACAAGTCCATCTCCAGAGATCTTGATGTTCCTTTGTCCACGTGTGCAACATAATCAAGAAGTTTACAAACCATGGCACTGTAGCTAATCTCCGTGGACGACAGAGAAAATTTGATGAAAGGTTGCAACGCAGGATAGTCTAGATAGTGAATAAGCAGCCCCAATCAAGTTTTAAAGAAATTCAAGCTGTCCTGCAGGCTCAGGGTTCATCAGTGTCAGTGCAAACTATCTTTCAACATTTGAATGAAGTGAAACACTATGGCAGGAGACCCAGGAAGACCCCACTGCTGACGCGGAGACATAAAAAAGCTAGACTGCCGTTTGCCAAAATATATGTGAGTAAGCCAAAATCCTTCTGGGAAAGAGCCTTGTGGACAGATGAGACCAAGATAGAGCTGCTTGGTAAAGCACAACATTCTACTGTTTACCGGAAATGGAATGAGGCCTACAAAGAAAAGAACACAGTACCTACAGCCAAATATGATGGAGGTTCAAAGATGTTTGGGGTTGTTTTGCTGCTTCTGGCACAGGGTGACTTAACTGTGTGCAAGGAATCTTGAAATCTGAAGATTACCAAAGGATTTTGGGTCGCAATGTAGTGTCCAGTGTCAGAAAGCTGGGTTTGTGTCCTAGGTCATGGGTCTTCCAGCAGGGCAATGACCCCAAAAAATACTTCAAGAAGCACCCAGAAATGGATGGAAACAAAGTGCTGGGGAGTTCTGAAGTGGCCAGAAAAGAGTCTGGGTCTAAATCCCATTGAACATTTCAGATCTAAAAATTGCTGTTGAGAGAAGGTGCCTTCAAATATTAGACCTGGAACAGTTTGCAAAAGAGTGGTCCAATATTCCAGGTGAGAGGTGTAAGAAGCTTGTTGATGGTTATAGGAAGCGAGTTATTGCAGTTATTTATTCCAAAGGGTGTACAACCAAATATTAAGTTGAGCGTGCCAACAATTTTGTCCTGCCCATTTTGGGGGTTTTGTATGGAATTTTGTCCAAATTGCCATTTTTTTCTTCAGATTTTTTGTGTTGTTCCAATACACACAAAGGAAATAAACATGTTTATAACAAAACATGTGTAATTGCAATAATTTTCTGGGAGAAATACTTCATTTTCCGGAACAATTTCAAGGGAGCCAGCACTTTTAGCCATGATTGTATATCACCATAGAAAAAGTGAAATTGGCATGGCTAGTGGTGGTCAAAAAGAAGGCACCAACACAGATATCAAAAGTCAAATAGAAATGCTCATAAACGTAAATTGAAGAGAGGAACACTATAACAAAAATATACCAAAATACACTTTTGGTCAACTCTCGATAGACAGACACATCATTAGAGACAGAAGTACTTAAAGGAATGTTCATGTTATTTTGGAATAATGCTGCTACACATGCATGCGGTGGATTTCATAAGCTCCTGATTAAAATCTAAAATGGTTACTTAGGTAACTGAGGGAAACAACCAAAAACTAATAATAAAAGAACTATGTGTTTCGGGAAGAATTGTGCGTAAACTCTACTAGAAATGGAACAACATTGGAGGTGGTTGATGGCAAGATCTTCTGAAACGCTCTTCACGAGTGATGTAAGGGGAGTCTCACGTACATGGTAATACTTGAGACAAATTGAACATGACAAGGTTTCTGAAGTGCTGTTCTTCCAGCTACTGTGGGATTACACCAAATAGCAATACACATTATAAATAAAAATTAATATGTTCAATGTGCAACATGTCGACTAACCAACAGCAGATGATTTACATTGGAGCCTGTGGTGAGAGGCCGGCAAGAAATTATCTAATGAATACATTTATTGAAGGCAGTGGAAAATAAATAGACCGGTTTAGGAGTCACGAGTGTTTTGTTGTCATAGATTTTGGATATTGAGGGTATATGCACAAAGAGTTTTTTGAGGAGTCTTTTGGAACAGGTCCGCTCCAAAAGATGTCTGAAAAATAGCTAAAAAAACACTTGAAAGACTCTTCATATTGGTTCTTTTAAAACCACGTTGTTGATCATCTGTTTAGGCTTTTGAGCATTTTTCTTCACCTTCAGATTTTGAAAAATGCCTGATGGGAAAAAAAGAGAGTGTATATAATTTCTATGAGATGTCTTCTGATGGAAAATGCTTCAAACTAGACAATGTACATTCAAAATACTGCAAAATGCTTCAGGAAAAAAAAACTCTTCAAAAACACTTAAAAAAACCTCTTCAGGCTCACTTTTTGGAAATGATTCATGAAAAAGTCCTCAAACTTCCCAGAGAAGGAGCGTTTCCTGAAATGATTTCCGCTAGAGAGCATGTAATTTTTGACGGGGTCATAAAAACGTAGGGTATGTGCACACGACATCTTTTTCAGGTGGATTCCGCCTTGAACCCCCCTGAAAAAGCGCAGCAAAAAATGAACATAATGCACAGCAATGTAAAAATGACTTTGCTATGCACATGTTCAGTCATTTGTTAAATCCACTGCTTCACAGTACAAAAACTGTGAAGGTGCTAAAAGAAGTTACATGTTTATTTGTTTTGAAGCTGTCCACTCTCTATAATAAAGCTCTAGGCTCACAGGTTCTAAAAAAGAAGCTAAAAGAAGCATAGTTGGTTCCCTAAAGGGCTAGTTCATGTATATTGCTTATAATATTAAATGTGGTTCCTAAAGGCAACCCATAGTCATCCATAAAGTATAATGCACCTCAACAGTCATTCATAAAGTATAATGCACCCCCATAGTCATCCATAAAGTATAATGCACCCCCCATAGTTATCCATAAAGTATACCGCACCCACATAGTTATCCATAAAGTATAATGCACCCCGTAGTCATCCATATACTAGTATGGCCACTGATTTTTTAGTTTTTTTTTAGTAAATACTCATCTTCCCTTTGCTCCCGCGCCGTGCACATCCTCTTGTGAAGCTAGCAGCTGACTTCGGAGTGCAACGGGAACGTGTGACATCACTGCCATGCACCCCATCAGATGCATGCCAATGTTAGCTGCTGGCCTCTGATTAGCTAGTTGAGGTTTCTGCTGGAGCCGCTGGACCGCAGTTGTTACTCCGCTACCCACAAGTGATGGGGTGTCATTGTGAAGCATAATCTAGCTGCATTGCTATTGCAAAATGTACTTAAAGATCCAAATGTTTATAAGAAGATAAGGAGACATTTCAATTAGGTCCAATACAAGAATGTTGCCTACAAAAGGACAACAACTAGTCATTATGTATAGATGACCTATGCCAATTCCGAAGAAGTTTTAGGCTTCTATGGCTTATGTTAGTGCAGCGCCCCAGAGTCCTGGTCGTTGCAGTAACGTCGCTCTGCCACTAGGGGAGTGATGTTACGTCTGATTGCACTAAAGGAGTTTCTCTGACCAGGTAACAATCACACTACACTTCACACTCCGGCCACCAGGAGGGGTGGTTCTATCTAGTAGGCCACTCCTCACACTCTGGTAAAACTGGGGGTTGGACAGGAAGACTGGGAGAGAAGTAACTGGGAAGAGCTAGTGAGAGGACCTGTCAGGGATGGGATCCTGGCAGACTCCTAAGAGCAGAACTAACCAGTGAACAACGGGAATACAGTAAAGAGGAATTAGGACCAGAAGGAGTCGTGCTGTTAGACCGAGGCAACATCCTTCTGAGGCGCAAACAGTCGGTGGCCGGAACGCCGAGCAAGTAAGAGACTCTAAGTACTACTGCAAACCACGGCAGGGCAGCCAATTATAGGTTGGCTGTCTCACACAAATCACCTAAGCAGACAACGGAGGCAGCTGTGGGAGAGGGGCGACTCTAGGGTCCCGGAAGAACTCCAGGCCTACCCCATCATACGGGTGCGTCCTACCACACCATCTGGGGGACAGAGAGAATGAACATCGGAGAGAGACAGAACCAGTTGTGAGGACTATCCCGGGAGCTCAGCAGGGAAGGACTACAACACATAGGCACTAGAAGGTAGACACTGATTCCCACCTGTTAAGGGAACTCCGGATGTGCTTTCGGACCGACCGGTCTCAGACAGCCCTGTTGACAGCGTATTCCGGACTGAGGACCCTGAATTCATCAGTAAAGAGGTAAAGAGACTGCAACCTGGTGTCTTCGTTATTTACTGCGACCTGCACTGCACCATAACATCATCACCATACCTCCACCTTTATTGTACGCCCCTCAGCAGGGTCACGGACCGGGTCTAGCCACCGTGACAACCCCAGAACAGAGACTCAGAGACCCGGTACCGGGTACCCCTCGGCCCTGCGGCAGTGGGGGCGCTACAATTAGGAAGACTTTTCATATAACAATAACTGTCTGAATACTTCACCTGTTATAACCTAATGGTGGCCTCTCAAAGAGAAAACCTCTACTGATATATTTTCAGTAGTTTGCCAAAGAGTTAAGCAAAAAGATTTGCAATGCTGTGGCCACTAGAGCAATGAGAACCTGCTACTATTGACGACATCCCCAACACCTCTTCCCATGTGTATGGCCTACTAATATGAAGTTGCACCTAGGTTGTGTTCTGGTCCTGTGGCTATTAACTGCTCAACTGTACTAAAGATATGTTATAAATTCTGAAACGGAGGAAAGAACTATGATGACCTAAATCCAAAACTACATAGGAACGATGGTAAGCCCTAATTGTGTCTGCTAAAATACAACTACGTAAGAGAAAAAAAATCAGCTCTACCAATGCCCAATGTCACGCTCATGCCCTGACTGGGGGGCGTCAGCTAGAGGGTTATGGCCCCACTGTGCCACAAACCAGACTACCCTGAAAGGGGAGTGACTAGGACAGCTGCCTTGGTTTTCACTGGAGCCTCTAATGGTGAGGTCAGGCTCGTGCGGCAGGCAGCTGCCAGATGCCACTCCAGGGTGGTGTCTGGCTGTGGCTGCTCATTTCACTTGGGGAGATGGCACACTAGAACAGGTATGAGTAGCAGAGAGGCTGGTGAGCAAAGCTGAACCACAAAGTATGCAGAGAGGAGCTGCAGCAAGAGGTTCTGCAACAGGAGCTAAGCAGAGGGGAACCACAAGGTATGCGGAGAGGAGCTGAAGCAAGAGGTTCTGCAGCAGCAGGAGCTAAGCAGAGCGGAACCGCAAGGTATGCGGAGAGGAGCTGCAGCAAGAGGTTGTGCAACAGGATCTAAGCAGAGCGGAACTGCAAGGTATGCGGAGAGGAGCTGCAGCAAGAGGTTGTGCAACAGGATCTAAGCAGAGCGGAACTGCAAGGTATGCGGAGAGGAGCTGCAGCAAGAGGTTGTGCAACAGGATCTAAGCAGAGCGGAACTGCAAGGTATGCGGAGAGGAGCTGCAGCAAGAAGTTCTGCAACAACAGGAGCTGAGCAGAGCAGAAACGCAAGGTATGCAGAGAGGAGCTGCATCAATAGGTTCTGCAGCAGGAGCTAAGCAGAGCGGAACCACAAGGTATGCGGAGAGGAGCTGCAGCAATAGGTTCTGCAGCAGGAGCTAAGCAGAGCGGAACCGCAAGGTGTGCGGAGAGGAGCTGCAGCAAGAGGTTCTGCAGCAGCGAATCAGAGCGGAACCGCAAGGTATGCGGAGAGGAGCTGCAGCAAGAAGCTCTGCAACAACAGGAGCTAAGCAGAGCAGAACCGCAAGGTACGCAGAGAGGATCTGCAGCAAGAAGTTCTGCAACAGGAGCTAAGCAGAGCGGAACCACAAGGTATGCAGAGAGGAGCTGCAGCAAGAAGTTCTGCAACAACAGGAGCTAAGCAGAGCAGAACCGCAAGGTATGCAGAGAGGATCTGCAGCAAGAAGTTCTGCAGCAGGAGCTAAGCAGAGCGGAACCGCAAGGTATGAGGAGAGGAGCTGCAGCAAGAGGTTCTGCAGCAGGAGCTAAGCAGAGCAGAACCGCAAGGTATGCGAAGAGGAGATGCAGCAAGAGGTTTTGCAGTAGCAGGAGCGAAGTAGAGTGGAACGGAGCAGAACCACAGGAGTGCGGAGTAGAGGCAGAAAAGTGGTTCAGAGAGAACAAAAGGAAAGACACATCAGGGAAAGTAACCACAGACAAGGAGACTATCAGACAAAGGTAGGACAAAGTTCAGACAAGGTAACGGTGCAAGACAAGGTACAAGACCAAGGACACAGGGACCAGAGAATACACAGGTACAAAGCAAGGCTAGAACAAAGACACAGAAACCAGGATGTACAGCCTCCTGGAGAGCAGACAGAGAAGTACCAAGCAAAGCTAGGAGTAGAGCCTCCAGAGAGAGAGGAACACATAGCAAGACCTGGCAGCTCAGTAGCAAGACACTAACTGAGCTAACACATTGCATAGGCAAGTTCCACAGGGTGGAGCTGCCCTAAAAACTAGAGGCCTCTTGGTAATTGGTCAGGAACACATTAGACAGGTGCACCCTGATTCCATAAGAACCAGAAAGTTCTGGCACTGCCCCCCTACACACAGCCAGGAAGCATAGAGCAGGCAGAAAGCAAGAGGCACAGAACATGGAGCCAGCAGCAGACTGAAATCACAACATGATCTGGAACAGTGGGTAAGATGGTGTGTGAGGGATGGGAGGCCATGCAGTGATGCCGGCAGCATTGTTACACCCAACATTCTGCCAACAATCTAATACTAACTCCTCCATAATCTGAACCTTCCCCTACAATGTCCAAGACTTTTCTCATGCTGCACCACTTCTCTGGAATGTACTATCCCAGACAATATTTCAAAGGCTTACTAGGTGAGGTGGATCCTCGAAGTCCAAGGTACAGATGGGAACACGGGCTACTAGTGTCGATGTAGCAGGTGGGTGATGCATGCAGGAAACAGGTAGCAGAGTTACTAGAAGCCGCAGGCAAATCAGAGACATCAGGGAGACCATAGATAGATAGCAGAGGTACTGGAAGCCACAGGCAGGCAGGAGACACATAGCAGAAGTCCTGGAAGCTGCAAGTGGACAAGAGACGTCCTAGATGCCACAGATGGACACATAGCAGAGGTCCTGAGAGACCAAGAACACGTTGTGGTGCACTCAAAAGCTCAGAGATTTAATACCAAGACAAACGTGTGTCTTGGTAGGCCTTATATACTGTAGGTCCATGCAGATGATAACATGAGATCATGCCGGGGCACCTGCAAAGCCCAATATGGAGGACAACGGAGTTCAGTGAACCAGAGGGAGGGGAACACAATCCAGATCTAGGACACGCATGTAACATGATCAAGTTAATTCTATACAGCAGTGGACACCGCGATGCCAGCTGCCCTACAGGCTGAAATCTCTTCTCCTTCGTTATCCAGCGTGACACTCGAGGTACTATTTGGCAGGCTATATAGCCACCTGTACTCACTCTCTATCCCAGTATACATTACTGACGAAGGTCCTTTTGTGTGACAGAAACGTTTATTGTCTTGGGATACAATAAATTATCTACTCCTTCTTACCACAAAGTTGAGTGCCGGGTTTTGTATTACTTGTGATAAACGGTTTGGGAACCTACCCGTGCACCTTCCCGGGTTGTGCACACGTTGATCTGTTACAATTCTATAGTATTAAGCATGATCTGAAAACTCATCTATTTAGACAGGCCTTTCATATTCCTTAATCTGACCCTCCTTCCACCCAATTCTACATTATTTCTCTGAACATTGATGGTTAGCTCTTACAGTATATACACGTACCTTTATATATACTGACCTACTTTTATTTTAAGATAACTGGACCATTGTTATCTTCTATGTTAATTTTTTTTAATGAATATTATCGGATGATACTTTAAAGCATAACCATTGTTTTCTTAATTTTCTAATTATTCTTAATTCAAGAAAAAATAGTATATATGAAAGTAATTAACCAACTTTTTATTATATCTTATCATAGAAAGCCATTTCTTTCTCCTCATGGATTGATATTACAATTTACAGATACAATCTGTATTCATTTTAGACAGATTTTCACATTACTGGGATAGGAGATGCTAGCTGGTGCTCATAAAATTCTATGACGAGGGGAGAAGGAGGAGGAGGAAGGCACTAGAGGCAGAGACATACATCCTGCTGAAAATTCTCCTAAAACAATAATGTAAATCTATGGACAAAAAAAGTTGAAATGTAACTGTTGTTTTAGGAGAACTTGCAGCAGAATATCTGTGTCGGCCTCTAGCTCCTCCCCTCTACATAGAATCTTATAAGCACCAACTGTCACCTCCTTTCGCAGTAATTTGTCTTCACAGAATAACAGCTTTTATCCCAGAATTCAGGGATAAAGAACAAAAGAGGCAGATTTCTCTGATAAGGTATATTACAAACTATTACTATTGATTTATTAAATATAAATTAAAATGATGGTCACTTTTAAAAAAATTCTTTTATCTTGATGAGGAAACTGGGGTTGTACTCCCGGTGAATCTCGGGTAAAAAATTTCTTGAAAACACTGGAAGAATTAGCTATTTGAAAACATTTTAGATGTCTCAACATTATTATTTTTAAATATCTATGTTTTTTTCATTTGAACTGTATAAATCTTTTTAAACAGTGCCTTTGATGTCAGTTATTAATATAATTTATTTTCCAAATTCAGCAGATTATTTTTGCATTGCATATCTTGGCTGCCGGTGAATTTTGTTTATGATGTCACTGCTTCCACCATCATGGGAACTGTAAAGAATTAGAACACAGAGAGATAATTTGTTGGACAGATAATCTCAGACATACATAAAGCCATGGATATAGCTGGGCTTCTTTGTATAGTTGTAGCAGAGTTGAGTTTTACAGCAGAGCTATTTAATGGATGACTATATACTGTGCATTTTACTATATGGATGACTATGGACTGTGCAGTATACTATATGGAGGACTATGGGAAGCATTATACTATATGGAGGACTATGGGGGTGCATTGTGGTGTGTCAGCCATTGATGGACATTGGAAAACTGAGCCTGAATGGGCATGGTACTCACTACAACGTGGCAGCATCATGGATCAGCAGTAGATTAAGACTTGCCTGGGCCTTCAGTCATTAAAGGAGTTTTCCCATGAACAAAGTTAATTTTAATTAATAGACATTAGAATAATAATAATTTCCCCAGTTGGATATGTTTAAATAATATGTTCCTGTGCTGAGATAATCTTATAAATGTGTCCCTGCTGTGTACTGTGTAATGGCTGTGTCTGACCATGCAGGGACATGGTCTGATCATACCACATCTCTTGGGCAGGGGAGGAAGCAAAAGGGTATACAGACATTACAGCACGGGATCACAGATGATTCTTTCTCTGAGGTAAAACATTTTTAAAAACAGGCAGGGAAATGTTTTATCTCACTAAAAGAATCAGCTGTGATCCCAGGCTGTTATGTCTGTATAATCTCTTGTGCTTACCCCCTGCCAATGAGATGTGATATGATCAGACCTTGATCCTGCACGGTCAGACATGGCCATTACAAAGTACACAGCAGGGACACATTTATAAGATTATCTCAGCACAGGAACATTTAATTTATACACATCCAATTGTGGAAATTGTTATTATTATAAGAAATATTGATTAAAATCAACTTTAAAATTAACGTTTTTTGTGGGAAAACCCTTTAAGGTCATAGGTTCATTAACCCCTTTCTGCCTTCCGACGTACTCTTCCGTACTATTCTATGGGCCCTAATTCCCATGGACGGAATAGTATGTCACATGCGATCAGCTGTGCTCACAGGGGGAGCGCGGCCGATCGTGGCCGGGTGTCAGCTGATTATCACAGCTGACACCTGGTACTATGTGCCAGGACCGCTACCCGCACTTAACCCCCGGAACACTGTGTTTAAACAAGATTGCAGCGTTCCAGTGCCATAGAGAAGCATCGCACAGGGAGGAGGCTCCCTGCGTGCTTCCCTGAGACCCTCAGAACAACGTGATGTGATCATGTTGTTCTGAGGGTCTCCTCCCTGCAGGCCCCCAGATCCAAGATGGCTGCGGGGTCCTTCCGGGTCCTGCAGGGGGGTGGCTTGTCAGTGCCTTCTGACTCTGGCTGCAGTGTCTTCTCCTGTGCATGTATGCACCTTACACTCTCTTGGAGCCAATGTCCCCTGTGGTTTGGCATGCAGGTTTTTATATTCAGGAACTCGGTCATCCAAGACACCAGACCTGGTTCAGCAGTTGGACTTTTTCCCCTTTCAGTTCTTCTGGTGCCGGCTTCGCATGATCCCATCTAACCAGTAGATGCCAGCCTTCCCACACTTATGACACATCACGCAGGAGCTCTTCATAGGTGCCATCGTGTCCTCTTACACATACACAATAGCAAATACCTTAATTTATAACTGCATAATAAGTAAAAGACACTTAATCAAATCCTTCAAAAGTTTACATTTTCTATACAGTTCTTGTGAGTGCTGCCAGACTGAGATTTGACAGGCCTACGAAACATTAAATCCTTTCTTACTCTAACACCACATTAGTTCAGCCACCTACATGGTCCTCACACATTGCCATCCACCACTTTAGCGGCTTCATATTTTCACTTACTGGACCATTGGTTGGCACCTGGCCCCAAGCTATTTTTTTTCTTCAGCATAAGAAACTGGATAGAAGGTGCGACTGAAGGTTTAGTTCACTTGAAGCTGACATCTATAAACATCCTTTTTTTTATTTTCCTCGTTCATCCAAGTATTCCAACATCGGGTCTGTATATTCCAGAAGGTCCTCATTAAGTTCCAGTATTTTTGAGTTTATGCAATGGCTGAACACATTCATGCATGTTCCATATCAGCTGGGAGAGTATAGTATATTGTTTCTTCATGATTCTGAGTTGCATTCCAGTTCTGGATCTGTTGATGCCATTAAGACTTGATGCTGATCTATGTTTCCACAACACATGCAATATATTTGCTAAGAGGCATAGGCTTAAGTTAACATGACACAAAGTCCATGTTTACAGTGTTAACCAGAAGCTTTGGCAAATGTAACGCATAGAACAATAGAAAAAAGCTGGATTTCAACCAATATGAGTTTAAGTAGAAAAACAAATCTGCCACTGGAGGTGTGTAGAGTGAAGCTCTTTATGCAGCCTACCTCCTGAAAGCTCCACTATTCACTCTCTATTACTTCCTGTCAGCCATATTAGCTTTTATGGGGTTATTTTCTCTATCACAGAGTCACCAATATATCAAAACCATAGATATTCCCTCTGCCATTTCTCACATGTGCACTTTGTAAGCTACAAACAAAGGATGGGAATGTGCGGAATTAATGGAATGTAAAAATGGAGTTAAAATTGCAGCATTAGAGAACGTTACAAAAGTTCATATCTGGCACATATTCTCCTCCAACACTTCAAGAGGTAATAAGAACAGTTCTTAGGTATCTCCCGTATCTTGTAGTTCCTACACTTACAGACCGGGCTCTGCCTCATGGCACTTCGCTCCTGCTACCAGAAACTACTGTATATGACTGTCACAGAAGTCACCACCGCATGTTACCAATGTCTTCTCTCCAGCTCTAGCCAACAGTCAGCTTTTTCCAGATGGGAATGAGCACAGGACAGGTTGTTTACAATGTTTTTTTTCCAACGTAGTAGCTTTTGGGAAT
Source organism: Ranitomeya variabilis (assembly GCF_051348905.1). Classification (NCBI taxonomy): domain Eukaryota; kingdom Metazoa; phylum Chordata; class Amphibia; order Anura; family Dendrobatidae; genus Ranitomeya; species Ranitomeya variabilis. The sequence goes on from NC_135233.1 coordinate 1,057,635,252, forward strand.
ATTTTTTTTCTTACTTAATTGTGTGTATTTTTGGTTAGAAATCATTTTTGTAATTGGGGTTTCATTAAAGTAGAAGACCAGATCCGAACCAGGCTAGGGAGACAAGCCGGCTGTATCAGAGGACCGATACTGTGGGCCGGTACATCCAGTGTAGATGTACATTATAAGGTGTGGGTTGACACCATGCTTCAGGGAACAGAGACGGCCAGTGCGACGAGCACACTGTATACACAGTGACTCGCTTATTTAGGACTAGCGGCCTAGTGGAAAATAACGGTGACCCGCACTAGGGCCAGTGTACTCATCAGAGGAGCAGAGACTACAATGGGGATGGGCCTAGTACTGAGAATGACGCCCATTGAGCGGAGACATAAAGGCATTACCGTAATAGTCGTTTAACTGATAGATAATAAGAAAATAAATTCCTGATATTCTGTATAGTACTGTAGCTGAATGTATTCTTAATAACGTATCCTGGTTGGAACCTTACTGATGGCTGCTTTAAGGGGTTTGTCAAGTTTTGAAAATTTCCACTTGCTATAAGGGTCCTAGGATAACAAAATAATTTAAAATATCTCTCTGCTTGGACAACAGGGGACTTTAAAGGGTTTTTCCAGTTTTGGAAAAACTCCTGTCACCCTACTGGAGGTTGTTTAAAGAAAAAAAAAACTACTTTATTCACGCTCCCCAGGTCCGGCGCTGAGTCTTTGCCACTACTCCTACGGTCTGCAGTGCTGATGTCACGCTGTCAGCGCTGTAGCCATAAAAGGAGCTCAACAGCCTCGAACAACTCATGCCACCATTTTGGGCAGAGTCGGCGAGCACAGTGATTGGCTGCAGGCCTGATTCGGGTAAGTAGGGGTCTGTGGTGAACACATATTATTGTAATCATGGCCTAACTAATATGTTCCTATAATGTTTATGCAAAACTTACAAAAATATATTGTGCCACAAATAAAAAAAAAAAAATGAAACCAAAGACTTTAATAAAACTTATAGTGACGGCTGGGTTTTATTTGGTCTCAAGGATACTAAGCTGTAGGCTGGCAGTGTCCCATTTTAGTGTTATTTTAGCAATTTGTGGGTAGCTTTTTGGTACGGCGGCATTCCAAGGCAGTACGTGGAGTGTAAAGTAAAACTTCATGGACCATTTATGCCTGATATTGTGTTCACACAAACTAGTCTGAATGTGAAAACCGTTTCAGTTTTTAATGTATTGCCGTATGAAGTCAATAGAAATTTCCATGTACAAGAGATCACACTTACTGTATGGGTGTTAGATGAAGACACTTTGTGCACTATAGCTGTTTTTTTGAGTCAGAGAACCAATGAAGCTAGAATTACATCCAGAAAAAGAACCAAAATACCTGCAACATCGAAAAGATATTGATGATGCCACATCTAAACTATGAAATCTCTCCATTTCTAACTAATGAGATCCCTGGAACTTAAGGAATGGCATTCTTGGGTAATTTTGGACAAAGTGATCTTTTTGAAATTTCTAATTTAGGAATCAAATTTGACCCAACGATCAATAGATATAACAATTAGCAAGTTTTCACAACAATTATTATTTAACAACTCTTGGCTCGGTCTCTAGCCATGGTGACTTGATGGCTGAACGCTCTGTAGGAAGATAAATCTTGTACAAGCCTAGATAGGTCCACCAGGGTCTTCTCTGCCATTATCTTGATAGTATCAAAACATCGGGTTGCTGCTCTTCCTGTTCGCCTTGTTAATTCACCAATACAGAAGAACACAGTTCGATAGTCTACAGTGTTATCCGCACATTGGTAAACCGGCTGCCTGCTGAAGGTTGGGATGCTTTGCTGCAGCCATGTGAAAAGGCTATAAACATAAGGATGAATGACCTTGGGGAGATAAAAACATCCAACACCGTGGAGACACCATCACGTGTTTCTCAACGCAGTGATCCAGAACACTGCCCCCATTCCTTATGGGAAATATGCAAAGGCATGTAGAAAAGCCGCGGAGACACCATCCCGTGTTTCTCAACGCAAGCAATGAATAGCCAGGTCTTTCACCAGGAAGGAACAATCACGGGATGGGCCTTTTCACTAGGCACTGCTCCTAATAGCCAGTTTCCTACTCCACACTGATGAGGGGCAAACACCCCGAAACAACTGCCTGTGGATGGATACCATGTTTTGGCATAGGTGGTTTTCCTTTATTGGATGCTGCCCTTCCCGTGGTTCTTCCTTCCCGGTGAAAGACCTGGCTATTCATTGCTTGCGTTGAGAAACACGTGATGGTGTCTCCGCAGCTTTTCTACATGCATTTGCTGCAGCCATGTGTCTCCAATAACTCTGTCAACTTTTCTAATTACAGCTCCATTTAGGTGTTGTCTATCTTTGCGACCCCCTGCAGGGATTCTGATAAGTTGGGGGTGCACAATTTCCACTGCCTTGGCTATGTTGCAGGTGAGCCAGGAGAGCTACACAACACTTCCGCTAGTCGCACCCTTTTCTTGCCCTTACATTATGGAGAGCCAAAAGGGATACACAATGCGTGCTCTGTGCATTTTTGAGTCCATATTAGTGCTACAAATCCCGGCCAGACCGATGGATGAATCATTTTTACTGATATCTTCATTGATTCCTTTGAAGTTGTCTGTTCCGGTTGTAATGCTTGCACGTGGATCATGGAGCCACTGTGCCAAGGTCCAGGGAGAACCTGGAGGGGCATAACTAAGCACCCACCTGGTTCTTCACTAGAGCCACTGATGGTGTGGTTGGACTTGAACTCAGGTGGATGCCAGGTGCTAGACCGGAACAGACTAAACCGGAACAAGGTAAGGTTTAGGATCAGACAGAGGGAGCGCAGGCTAAGGCCATGTGCACACGTCAGGATTTCTTGCAGAAATTTCCTGAAGAAAACCGGAAATTTTCTGCAAGAAATGCGCATTTTTTTTTTGCGTTTTTTTCCCGTTTTTTTCACTTTTTTTAGCATTTTGCAAGCGAAAGTAGCTTGCAGAATGCTAAAGTTTTCCAAGAGATCTGTAGCATCGCTTGGAAAACTGACTGACAGGTTGGTCACACTTGTCAAACATAGTGTTTGACAAGTATGACCAACTTTTTACTATAGATGCTGCCTATGCAGCATCAATAGTAAAAGATAGAATGTTTAAAAATAATTAAAAAATGGTTATACTCACCTGCAGACAGCCGATCTCCTCAGCGGCGTCCGTTCCTATAGATGGTGTGTTTGTGCAGGACCTTCGATGACGTCGCGGTCACGTGAGCGGTCACATGACCGGTCTCGCGAGTCGCGACCAATCACAAGACCGCGACGTCATCGCAGGTCCTTCACCACACCATCTATAGGAACGGAAGCGACAGCATGCACCGCTGAGAGGCGGGAAGACTCCGGGGGCCATCGAAGGTGAGTATATCACTATTTTTTATTTTAGTTCTTTTTTTTTTTTTACCAATTATATGGTGCCCAGTCCGTGGAGGAGAGTCTCCTCTCCTCCACCCTGGGTACCAACCGCACATGGTCTGCTTACTTCCCGCATGGTGTGCACAGCCACATACGGAAAGTAAGCAAATCAATGCACTCCTAGGTGTGCGGATCCCCGCAATTCCGCAAATTTAATGAACATGTTGCTTTTTTTTCCGCGATGCGATTTTTTCGCGGAAAAAAATGCAACATTTGCACAAGAAATGCGTAATACATTTTAAATAATAGGAGGCATATGTTAGCGTTTTTTTCGCATTTTTTTCGCGGTTTTATCACGTTTTTATAGCGAAAAAATGCGAAAAAACCGCGAAAAATACTGAACGTGTGCACATGGCCTAAAGGTTGCAGGTTAATTGTATTTGTTCAGACACGGCAGATATTGGAAACAGATATAGGCACAGCAGGTTTAGAGGTAGGGACTGATTCAGAAACTGCAGGTGAGGATGAAGATACTGATTCAGACACTGCAGGTTTAGAGATAGGTACTGATTCAGACACAGCAGGTGTGGAAGTACATACTGATTCAGTCACTGCATGTTTAGTGTTAGGCACTGAATCAGACACTGCAGGTGTGGAAGTAGATACTGATTCAGACGCTTCAATTTTAGAGATAGGTACTGATTCAGACACGGCAGGTTTAAAGATTGATATTGATTCAGACATGGTAGGTTAAGAAATATGTACTCATTCAGACACAACAGGTTTAGAGATTGATACTGATTCAGACACGGCAAGTTTAGAGATAGGTACTGATTAAAACATGGCAGGTTAAGAGATAGGCATTATCAGGACTCAAACTCAGCAGCTCTCGTGCACCAGATGCCAGCACTTCCCTCTAAGCTATGCAGTTCACTGGACAGTTCCTTGTTAACCCAAATACTAGTACCTGTGTTGTTTCTGATTGTCTCCACCCTGAGTTCCTGATTGGCTCCCCTGATTAAACACCCTACTGAAACCTGGCATTGTACTTCCTTCCTTGTGAGATTATTGCCTTTAGTCAAGCTTTCCTTTCACCTGCTGCTTCATTCCAAGATTATACGGCTGCTAACGTGTATCGACCCCTATCTATTCCTGACTACGCAACCTGCTTATCCTTTAACTATATTGCTGCTCCATGTATCGATCCCTGGCTAATCCTGATTACGCAACCTGCTGATCCCTCAACTATACTGCGGTGTCTGTGAACCAACCCCTGGCTAATCCTGACTATGCTATCTGCCACTGCTGCCCCTAGTGGTTGCAATACCACTACTTCAACCCAGGTCAGTCCATAACAGGTACTGATTCAGACACATCAGGTTTAGAGATAGGTCCTGATTTAAATACAACAGGTTCAGGTTTCAGGCCCTGGGGAAGCAGGTTCAGGCAAGATGAAATACAAGGTACAGGTTCAGAGTTCAGGCCTAAGCCAGACAGCCCCAGGGAGGGTTCAGGTACAGACAGGACCTGACAATGGACTTAGCAGCTTAAAGACAAGCTAGATACTGAAGTCCTAGATGAAAAACAGGAACCTCCCTATAAGGGAGGGTGCTTTACATACCAGATGCCTCCTAGCTGGGGACATTGCATGCACTACCACTCTAAGGAGCAGGAAGTGTTCACGTGCGTGCACTAGGAGCGTTGCCCACGGGGACCTGGGAGTTGCTGTGGATACCCGCAACAGGAATATGGTTGGGATGGGGAGCATGTTGGCATCCCTCTTGGGCAGAAAATGAGGCACACATTGGTTGCTGGAGTTACATTTTTTCCCCAAAGCCCTCTCTTCTTCAAGCCTGCAAGGAACTTCCTTAGGAAAATTGCAGCAAGAATGTTCTTCTTAGGCTTCCATGATTTTTCTTCGGGGCCAAGTCCTCTCCAATCCACTAGTAGAAAGGTTTTCTCACTCATCTTTTTCATGGGCAGAATGCCTCTCTTTCCAAATGACATCCACAGGGTAGACTGGGGCAGGTGGGGCACCAGGAGCCTTAAGTTACAAAGCCTCCTTCTGTCCAGAGCGACCAGATACCAACATGAAACACCGGAAATCAAGATGGAGTTCCTCCTCTAGGTCAGTGAGAAAGAGGGTCCAGGAAAGTGCTTCCACCTTGACGCTCTTATCTAGCGGCCAATAGAGAATTGAATTGGGATCTCGGCGAGTATTTCTGGCTTTGCTTGGTGGGAGTTTGGATCCCTGCCGTGCATGTTTGCCGCTATTTAGAGTGCCAAACAACATGGAGGGATTGTCTGCCACACACTATAATGCCGCAGCCATGTTGGTCATGGCATTACAGTGATTGGCTGACCGCACAGAGTCATCAGGTCTATAGTAGACCGGACGCCACCCTGTTCGTCACAGTCTGCTCCAGACTCAGGCAGTGTAGGAAGAGTTGCTGCTGAGATAGGGAGAGATTTTCCATTTTATTAGTTAGTGTGGGTATACCATCTGTAATACACAAGTCCATCTCAACCAACAGTCCTTCTGAGGACTAATCAAGGTGTATATAGATATCAGTGCTAGGCAGGCAGGCAGTGTATGTGGGTATATAGATATCAGGGCTAGGCAGGCAGGCAGGCAGGCAGTGTACGTGGCAGACTTCATTGCATATAGCAAGAGGGTCCATTCCAGTACTGTCTGCTGCTGCTGCTGCCTATTACAGATATTTATATACATAGTCCCAGGTATTAGGGGCCAGGAATATTTTTTTTATCTTAATCCTGATTATTTTCTTTAAAAGCAATCCAGAGCACACCATTTCTCTGCTCCATTTGCATGTTGGCACTGCAAAATGAATAAAAACTCAAAATGCACTGTTCCAAATTATTAGGCTCAGTAGAATTTCTAAACATTTGATATGTTTTAACCCCTTAATCCCGTATGACGTACTATCCCGTCAAGGTGACCTGGGACTTAATTCCCGGTGACGGGATAGTACGTCATACGCGATCGGCCGCGCTCACGGGGGGAGCGCGGCCGATCGCGGCCGGGTGTCAGCTGCCTATCGCAGCTGACATCCGGCACTATGTGCCAGGAGCGGTCACGGACCGCCCCCGGCACATTAACCCCCGGCACACCGCGATCAAACATGATCGCAGTGTACCGGCGGTATAGGGAAGCATCGCGCAGGGAGGGGGCTCCCTGCGGGCCTCCCTGAGACCCCCGGAGCAACGCGATGTGATCGCGTTGCTCCGAGGGTCTCCTACCTTCTTCCTCCCTGCAGGTCCCGGATCCAAGATGGCCGCGGCATCCGGGTCCTGCAGGGAGGGAGGTGGCTTACCGAGTGTCTGCTCAGAGCAGACACTTGGTAAGCCTGCAGCCCTGCACAGCAGATCGTCGATCTGACAGAGTGCTGTGCACACTGTCAGATCAATAATCTGTTTTGACAAAGTAAAAAAGTTAAAAAAAAATTTTTCCACATGTGTAAAAAAAAAAAAAAAAAAAAATCCTAAATAAATAATAATAAAAAAATATATATTATTCCCATAAATACATTTCTTTATCTAAATAAAAAAAACAAAACAATAAAAGTAAACATATTTAGTATCGCCGCGTCCGTAACGACCCAACCTATAAAACTGCCCCACTAGTTAACCCCTTCAGTAAACACCGTAAGAAAAAAAAAAAAAAAACACGAGGCAAAAAACAACGCTTTATTACCATACCGCCGAACAAAAAGAGGAATAACACGCGATCAAAAAGACTGATATAAATAATCATGGTACCGCTGAAAACGTCATCTTGTCCCGCAAAAAACGAGCCGCCATATAGCATCATCAGCAAAAAAATAAAAAAGTTATAGTCCTGAGAATAAAGCGATACCAAAATAATTATTTTTTCTATAAAATAGTTTTTATCGTATAAAAGCGCCAAAACATAAAAAAATGATATAAATGAAGTATCGCTGTAATTGTACTGACCCGTCGAATAAAACTGCTTTATCAATTTTACCAAACGCGGAACGGTATAAACGCCTCTCCCAAAAGAAGTTCATGAATAGCAGGTTTTTGGTCATTCTGCCTCACAAAAAAAGTGATCAAAAACGGTCACGTGTCCGAAAATGTTACCAATAAAAACGTCAACTCGTCCCGCAAAAAACAAGACCTCACATGACTCTGTGGAGCAAAATGTGGAAAAATTATAGGTCTCAAAATGTGGAGACACAAAAACTTTTTTGCTATAAAAAGCGTCGCTGGTTTCACACTTGCGTTTTTGTCTGCAGCGTTTTTTGCACAAAAAAACGCATGCGTTTTTTCCCTATATTTAACATTGAAAACGCATGCGTTTTTTTGTACGCGTTTGGTCGCGTTTTCAAACGCATGCGGTTTTTTTCTGCATGTGTTCATTTTCAGAAATACAGCCTGCAGTATTTTCTTGCGTTTTTAAGCACATGCGTTTGTTTGCGTTAAAAACGCATGCGTTTTTATCGGAAAAAAAACAGAAAACACACTGAAAAGCCACCCACCACCATCAAGGAGATAAAGGGATCCAAACCCTAACCCTAACTCTACCCCTAACCTCACCCCTAACCGTTTAATGAACATTTTCTGACAGTCATAGTGCCACGCATTTCACTGCCACGTATTTCAGTGCCACGTATTTCAGTGCCACGTATTTCAGTGCCACGTATTTCAGTGCCACGTATCACGTATTTCAGTGCCACGTGTTTCAGTGCCACGTATTTAAGTGTCACGTATTTCAGTGCCACGTATCACATATTTCAGTGCCACATATTTTAGTGCCACGTATTTAAGTACCACGTATTTCAGTGCCACGTATTTCAGTGCCACGTATTTCAGTGCCACGTGTTTCAGTGCCACGTGTTTCAGTGCCACGTATTTCAGTGCCACGTATTTCAGTGCCACGTATTTCAGTGCCACGTATTTCAGTGCCACGTATCACGTATTTCAGTGCCACGTATTTCAGTGCCACGTATTTCAGTGCCACGTATTTCAGTCACGTTTAGGGTTAGGGTTAGGGGTAGGGTTAGGGCTAGGGTTGGAGGTAAAGTTAGGGTTAGGGTTGGGGCTAAAGTTAGGGTTGGGGCTAAAGTTAGGGTTAGGGTTTGGATTACATTTACGGTTTGGATTAGGGTTGGGATTAGAATTATGGGTGTGTCAGGGCTAGGGGTGTGGTTAGGGTTACCGTTGGGATTAGGGTTAGGGGTGTGTTTGGGTTAAGGTTTCAGGTAGAATTGGGAAGTTTCCACTGTCCAGGCACATCAGGGGCTCTCCAAACGGGACATGGCGTCCAATCTCAATTCCAGCCAATTCTGCGTTGAAAAAGTAAAACAGTGCTCCTTCCCTTCCGAGCTCTCCCGTGCGCCCAAAAAGGGGTTTACCCCAACATATGGGTTATCAGCGTACTCGGGACAAATTGAACAACAACTTCTGGGGTCCAAGTTCTCTTGTTATCCTTGTGAAAATAAAAATTTGGGGGGCTAAAAATCATTTTTGTGGGAAAAAAAAGATGTTTTATTTTCACGGCTCTGCGTTATAAACTGTAGTGAAACACTTGGGGTTCAAAGTTCTCACAACACATCTAGATAAGTTCCTTGGGAGGTCTCGTTTCCAATATGGGGTCACTTGTGGGGGGTTTGTACTGTTTGGGTACATCAGGGGCTATGCAAATGCAACGTGACGCCTGCAGACCAATCCATTTAAGGCTGCATTCCAAATGGCGCTCCTTCCCTTCCGAGCTCTGTCATGCGCCCAAACAGTGGTTCCCCCCCACATATGGGGTATCAGCGTACTCAGGACAAATTGGACAACAACTTTTGGGGTCTAATTTATCCTGATACCCTTGTGAAAATACAAAACTGGGGGCTAAAAAATCATTTTTGTGAAAAAAAAAAAAGAATTTTTATTTTCACGGCTTTGCGCTATACACTTTAGTGAAACACTTAGGGGTTCAAAGTTCTCAAAACAAATCTAGATAAGTTCCTTGGGAAGTCTAGTTTCCAATATGGGGTCACTTGTGGGGGGTTTGTACTGTTTGGGTACATCAGGGGCTCTGCAAATGCAACGTGACGGCTGCTGACCAATCCATTTAAGTCTGCATTCCAAATGGCGCTCCTTCCCTTTCGAGCTCTGTCATGCGCCCAAACAGTGGTTCCCCCCCACATATGGGGTATCAGCGTACTCAGGACAAATTGGAAAACAAATTTTGGGGTCCAATTTATTCTGTTACCCTTGTAAAAATACAAAGCTGTGGGCTAAAAAATCATTTTTGAGAAAAAGAAGAAAAAAATTATTTTCACGGCTCTGCGTTATAATCTGTAGTGAAACACTTGGGGGTTCAAAGCTCTCAAAACACATCTAGATAAGTTCCTTAGGGGGTCTACTTTCCAAAATGGTGTCACTTGTGGGGGGTTTCAATGTTTAGGCACATCAGGGGCTCTCCAAACGCAACATGGCGTCCCATCTCAATTCCAGTCAATTTTGCATTGAAAAGTCAAATGGCGCTCCTTCCCTTCCAAGCTCTGCCATGCGCCCAAACAATGGTTTACACCCACATATGGGGTATCAGCGTACTCAGGACAAATTTCACAACATTTTTTGGGGTCCAATTTCTTCTCTTACGCTTGGGAAAATAAAAAATTGGGGGCGAAAAGATCATTTTTGTGAAAAAATATGATTTTTTATTTTTATGGCTCTGCATTATAAACTTCTGTGAAGCACTTGTTGGGTCAAAGTGCTCACCACACATCTAGATACATTCCTTAGGGGGTCTACTTTCCAAAATGGTGTCACTTGTAGGGGGTTTCAATGTTTAGGCACATCAGGGGCTCTCCAAACGCAACATGGCGTCCCATCTCAATTCCAGTCAATTTTGCATTGAAAAGTCAAATGGCGCTCCTTTCCTTCCAAGCTCTGCCATGCGCCCAAACAGTGGTTTACCCCCACATATGGGGTATCAGCGTACTCAGGACAAATTGTACAACAACTTTGGGGGTCCATTTTCTCTTGTTACCCTTGGTAAAATAAAACAAATTGGAGCTGAAATAAATTTTGTGTGAAAAAAAGTTAAATGTTCATTTTTATTTAAACATTCCAAAAATTCCTGTGAAACACCTGAAGGGTTAATAAACTTCTTGAATGTGGTTTTGAGCACCTTGAGGGGTGCAGTTTTTAGAATGGTGTCACACTTGGGTATTTTCTATCATATAGACCCCTCAAAATGACTTCAAATGAGATGTGGTCCCTAAAAAAAAATGGTGTTGTAAAAATGAGAAATTGCTGGTCAACTTTTAACCCTTATAACTCCCTAACAAAAAAAAATTTTGGTTCCAAAATTGTACTGATGTAAAGTAGACATGTGGGAAATGTTACTTATTAAGTATTTTGTGTGACATATGTCTGTGATTTAAGGGCATAAAAATTCAAAGTTGGAAAATTGCGAAATTTTCAAAATTTTCGCCAAATTTCCATTTTTTTCACAAATAAACGCAAGTTATATCGAATAAATTTTACCACTAACATGAAGTACAATATATCACGAGAAAACAGTGTCAGAATCGCCAAGATCCGTCAAAGCGTTCCAGAGTTATAGCCTCATAAAGGGACAGTGGTCAGAATTGTAAAAATTGGCCCGGTCATTAACGTGCAAACCACCCTCGGGGCTTAAGGGGTTAAAGAACTGAAAATGCTCATTTGTGGAATTTGCAGCATTAGGAGGTCACGTTACTCACCAAAAAAGCTATTTAACTCCAAAACATCCTAACAGGCCAAGTTACATGTTAATATAGGAACCCTTCTTTGATATCACCTTCACAATTATTGCATCCATTGAACTTGTGAGTTTTTGGAGAGTTTCTGCTTGTATTTCTTTGCATGAAGTCAGAATAGCCTCCCAGAGCTGCTGTTTTGATGTGAATGGCCTCCCACCCTCATAGATCTTTTGCTTGATGATTCTCCAAAGGTTCTCTATAGGGTTGAGGTCAGGGGAAGATGGTGGCCACACCATGAGTTGTTGAGGTCAGAGGAAGATGGTGGCCACACCATGAGTTTATCTCCTTTTATGCCCATAGCAGCCAATGACTCAGAGGTATTCTTTGCAGCATGAGATGGTGCATTGTCAGGCAGGAAGATGATTTTGCTCCTGAAGGCACGTTTCAGCTTTTTATAACATGGAAGAAAATTGTCATTCAGAAACTCTATATACTTTGCAGAGGTCATTTTCACACCTTCAGGAACCTTAAAGGGCCCTACCAGCTGTTTCCCCATGATTCCGGCCCAAAACATGACTCCTCCACCTCCTTGCTGACGTCACAGCCTTGTTGGGACATGGTGGCCATCCACGAACCATCCACTACTCCATTCATCTGGACCATCCAGGGATGCTCGACACTCATCAGTAAACAAGACTGTTTGAAAATTAGTCTTCATGTATGTCTGGGCCCACTGCAACTATTTCTGCTTGTGAACACTGTTTAGGGGTGGCCGAATAGTAGGTTTATGAACCAAAGCAAGCCTTTGAAGAATCCTACACCTTGAGGTTGAAGAGACTCCAGAGGCACCAGCAGCTTCAAATATCTGTTTGCTGGTTTGTAATGGCTTTTTAGCAGCTGCTCTCTTAATCCGATGAACTTGCCTGAAACCTTCCTCATTTTGCCTTTATCAGCACGAACACTTCTGTGCTCAGATTCAGCCACAAATCTCTTAACAGTATGATGATCACGCTTAAGTTTTCAAGAAATAGCTAATGTTTTTATCCCTTGACCAAGGCATTGCACTAGTTGATGTTTTTCGGCAGCAGAGATATCCTTTTTCTTTCCCATGTTACTTGAAAACTGTGGCCTGCTTAATAATGCGGAACTAGCACCCACTCAACTAGCACCATCAGCAAGCACGTCCACCTCCTTATCCCAGTGCAGCTTTCAGTTGTCCATACCCCAGTCCTTGGAACAAAAGTGTAAATATGCAGCGAATGCCCCACAGGCCACACTACTAAATTCCCACATTTTGCGACTGCTTGCGCTCGAAATGTTGCCTTTTAGGCTTGTGGATATGGAAGTTTTCCGCAACCTGATGGCAGTGACCATCCCTCTGTACTCGGTCCTCAGCTGCCACTATTTCTCCCGGTGTGGCTTCCCCGCATTACACAATCCCATGTCCCAAAAGTTTAGCCATGCCCTCAACAATGCAGTTATTGGGAAAGTCCACCTAACCACGGACACATGGAAAAGTGCTTGTGGGTACATCTCGCTGAAGGCACACTGGGTTAACATAATGGAAGCCAGGACCCAGTCGGACCTTGGGATGGAACACGACCTCCCAACACAAAGGATTGCAGGCCCTACGTCAATCAGGGTTGCCCCACAGTCTACAGCTCCTGCACCTCCTCCTCTTCAGCCTCCATCTCTGAAATGACCACATCAGTCACAAGCTGGAAGCACTGCAGCACTGCCTCAGCCAAGCAGCAACAAGCTGTGCTGACGCTAATATGCTTAGGTGACAAACCGCACAATGCTGAAGAGTTGTGGACAGCTCTGAAAGAGCAGGCAGATCAGTGGCTGACACCGCTGAACCTACCGCCAGGCATGGTCATGTGTGACAATGGCCATAACCTGGTGGCGGCCCTGAGGAGTGGCAAGCTCACACACATACCCTGCCTGGCCCATGTGCTTAACCTCATGGTTCAGCGTTTTCTCAAAACCTACCCAGAGCTGCCGGATCTGCTTTTCAAAGTACGCCGCCTGTGTGCCTATTTTAGAAAGCCAGCTACAGCTTCTGCCACCCTTGGCGTGTTTCAGCAGTGTTTGCAGCTTCTGCCTCACCATCTGGTGTGTGATGTCCCCACTCGTTGGAACTCTACACTGCAGATGTTGGAAAGGATTTGTGAGCAGAAGAGGGCAGTTGTTGACTACCAACATCAACAAGGCCGTCGATATTCAGTTCAGACTCCACACATAAGACCTCATGAGTGGACATGTATGTCAGACATATGTACCATCCTCCAAAACTTTGAGGACTCCACCAAGCTAGTGAGCAGCGATGACGCCATAATTAGCATCACCATCCCTCTTCTGTTTTCTGAAATGCTCTCTGCTCACAATCAAAGATGATGCATTGCAGGCGGAGCATGATGAGATGAAGCAATGAATCATACAGGGTGATTACACACTGCCCAGCCTCAACTCATCCCAATGTGGATTGGGTGACAATGAGGAACAGGAAGAGGAAGAAAAGTAGCTACTTTCATGCGCTGTAGACGGCACTACAAGCACAACTGTCATACCGTTTGTTCACGTGGATGGCCTGAGGACAGGGAGGAGGAGGAGTTGGAGGAGGAAGAGAGCATGATCAGTTGTTGGTGAGGACACGGAAGTCTTGCCTGTTAGCAGTCTGGCACTCAGTTTATGTTACACTGCCTTTCCCATGACCATCGAGTTCTCAAAATTTTGGGTGACAGTCATTACTGGTTGGTGACACTTCTAGACCCACGCTACAAGGAGGACTTTCTATCTCTTATTCCAGAGGCAGACAGGTCTACTAAAATGGGGCAGTACCAGAGGGCCCTTGTTGCGGAAAAATTTTCAAAAAATTCCCATCTGAAAATGCAGGCGGCAGAGATGACAGTTTGTTGGCAACCAAGGAATACAGGCGAGTGAGACACAACTCCAATCCAACAGAGGCAGGGGAACACTGGCAAGGTTCTGGGAGAGTTTTCCCAGACCCTGCCATCACACTGGCCCTGAAGCACGGGGTACTCTCAGAAAAAGTGCAAAGTTTTGGAAGATCCTGAGGGAGTATCTTGCTGACTAGGGTTGAGCGACCTTTACATTTATAGGATCGGGTCGGGTTTCACGAAACGCGACTTTTTCAAAAGTCGGGTCGAGTGAAATCGGCCGATCCTATAAAAAAGTCGGGGTCGGGGTCGGCCGAAACTCGAAACCCAATGCACTGCATTGGGTTTCCAATGGTTCCCAGGGTCTGAAGGAGCGGAAACTCTCCTTCAGGCCCTGGGATCCATATTTAAGTGTAAAATAAAGAATTAAAATAAAAAATATCGCTATACTTACCATCTGATGCGCCCTGGTACTAAGCGGGAACCTTCCTTCCTTAGAATCAGCCTTCCAGGACCTTGCGGTGACGTCGCGGTGACGTCGCGGCTTGTGATTGGTCGCGCGGCCGCCCATGTGACCGCTCGCGTGACCAATCACAAGCCGCGACGTCACCGTGACGTCACCGAGGGTCCTGGAAGGGCTGATTCTTAGGAAGGAAGGCTGCCAGAAAGAAGCCGAGGGTGAGTATATTCCTATTAGGTATATACTCACCCTCGGACGCGCCCTGCTTCTTTCCGGCAGCCTTCCTTCCTAAGAATCAGCCCTTCCAGGACCCTCGGTGACGTCACGGTGAAGTCGCGGGTTGTGATTGGTCGCACGAGCGGTCACATGGGCGGCCGCGCGACCAATCACAAGCCGCGACGTCACCGCGACGTCACCGCAAGGTCCTGGAAGGCTGATTCTAAGGAAGGAAGGTTCCCGCTTAGTACCAGGGCGCATCAGATGGTAAGTATAGCGATATTTTTTATTTTAATTCTTTATTTTACACTTAAATATGAATTCCGATACCAATTCCCGATATCTTAAACATATCGGGAATCGGTATCGGAATTCCGATTCCAGATTCAGAAGATCGCCGACTTCATGGCCGACCCCACACAGGGGTCGGGTCGGGTTTCATGAAACCCGACTTTGCCAAAAGTCGGCGACTTCTGAAAATTGCCGACCCGTTTCGCTCAACCCTATTGCTGACTGTACCAATGTCCTTTGTGATTCCTCTGTGGCATGAACACACTCTCTATGCCTTGGAAGTCCTGGCCTGCCCTGCCGCTAGAATTTGTCAGAGAGGGTTTTTAGTGCCACTGGTGGAATTCTAACTGATTAGCGCATCCGCCTGACAACTGAAAATGCTGACAGGCTGACTCTTATAAAAGTGAACAAGGGCTGGATTGGGCCAGACTTCTCTACACCACCGAATGATAGCAGCGTAGCATAAACTGAAATCCAGTGCCTTTTTTTGGGAGGTCTATTCCCATGTACCTCTTTACACCCACACATGGGTATATGCTTCCTGATTTTGGCTATTTGCTGTTGTCGTCCTCCTTCTCCTTATCCTACACCACCATATCACCAGAGTGACCGTGGTCCGTGATGCAACACACACATAATTTTATTAAATAATGTTTATGATGGCCGTACCCAAAAAATGGTTATACTGTATGTTCATGTATATCCCCCAGGGGTAAATGTTTGTCAGCCCATACACTTGCATCGGCATTCCAAGTAAAGGAGACCCGCTCCTTTCTAATGGAAACATTTTTTATGAGACCCTCCTCCACTTCTCGTCAAAGGGGTATTGGGGTGCGCCCAAATTTGGGGCAGGTGTTGCATTCTCTGCATAAGCATACAGTATGGGAGGACAAACTTTCTAATAATGGGAACATTGCTTTCAGGTGGCCCTCCTCTACGTCTAGTCAAAGGAGTATTGGGGTGCGTCTAAATTTGGTGCAGGGCAGGCCTTGCATTCAATGCATAGGCAAACAGTATGGGAGTACCAACTTCCCAATAATGGAAACATTGCTTTTAGTTTGCCCTCCTGCACGAGTGTTCAAAGGGTTATTGGGGTACATCCAAATTTGGGGCAGGTGTTTCATTCACTGCATAGGCAAACAGTATGGGATGACAAACTTCCTAATAATGGGAACATTGCTTTTAGGTGGCCCTCCTGTACGTCTCTTCAAAGGGCTATTGGGGTGCATCTAAATTTGGTGCAGAGCAGGCCTTGCAGTCAATGCATAAGCAAACAGTATGGGAGTACCAAATTCCTAATAATGGGAACATTGCTTTAATGTGGCCCTCCTGTATGTCTTTTCAAAGGGGTATTGGGGTGCATCTAAATTTGGTGCAAGGCAGGCCTTGCATTCAAAGAATAGGCAAACGGTATGGGGGTACCAACTTCCTAATAATGGGAACATTGCTTTCACGTGGCCCTCCTGTATGTCTCTTCAAAGGGTTATTGGGGTGCATCCAAATTTCCCAGTGAATGCATTTGTATTCGTTGAAAGCAATGTTAAAGTTCAAAAACGCTAAGTGTGAACATAGCCCAAGGTGTGGAGAAGCATTTGTTTTTGGCTACTTATTTTGCCTTATATATAAGTCAATATCCTGGAAAGGATGTTCCTTAACATATTTCCAAGGAAAAAACATTTTTGTTTAGTTTTTGTATGTTTTATTGTGAGTCTGTAAGAGTGGCGTAAGACTCTGACAACATTGTTCACAGCAGTGACCAGAGAGTCCCCATGATATCCTATATCATTTGAGCACTGTTCCCATTGATTTACACGATTTATAGTCCCACTAAAGTCTGCCGGGGAGGCGTGGTAAAAATGCTCACGTTTCCCATAGACTTACATTGGGCTCGTTGCTCGGGTCGAGTACTCGAGTATTCCAATATGCTCGACCGGAGCAGTGAGCACCCGAGCATTTTAGTGCTCGCCCATCACTAGTATCTACAAAGGTATATCAGATGGTGTGAATCCTGGAAGCAGATATACAACTTGCTGCGAAGAATCCCTAGCCGATCTGAAATTGAAACAGGCTGCCTCTACGAAATAGGTTGCTCCATAGGACATGGATAAGGCCAAAGTTAAAAGGGTTGTCCACTACTTTCAATTAACCCCCCAATGTATCCCCCCGGGGCCCTTAATGAATTTTGTAAATACTTTATGTTGGCGTTTTAGCCTGTGACCGGGGGGGTCTGCGGGGTTGTGCAGTGGGTCTGCTTTGGGCGGGGGGGGGGGGTCATTGGTGTGTGTGTCTCTGTGTGCAGGCATCGTCCAATGGGACTACAAGTTCCATCGGGCTATGCCTGCTATAGTGACAGTGAGTGACACATTAGCCAATGATGGGGCAGTAGTAGTCCCATCATCCTAATGTGTTGAATGTAAAAAAAAACACATACACATATACAGTACATACATACAACATACATTACACACATACATACATACAATATACATTACACACATACAGTACATACAGCATACATATAGACATACAACACACATACAACATGCAACATACAACATGCACCATGCAATATGAGACATACAACATACACCATGTGAAATGCAACATGCTACATGCAACATACGACATGCGGCATACGACATGCAACATACAACATGAAACATGTGACATACAACATGCACCATGCAACATGTGACATACAACATGTAACATGCACCATGCGACATACATGTGGCATGCGACATACAACATGCACCATGCGACATACAACATGCACCATGCCACATACAGTACACACATACAGTATATACATACAACATACATATAGACATACAATACATAAAACAGAGTACATACTCGCCATCACCTTGTCACCTTGAGTGACACATTAGCTAATGATGTGACAGTAGTATTCCCATCATCCGGCTAATGTGTTGAATGTTAAAAAATACACATACACATATACAGTACATACATACATACAACATATATTACACACATGCAGTACATACAACATACATACAACATACTTTACACACATACAGTACATACAACATACATATAGACATACAACATACATTACACACATACAGTACATACAACATACATATTGTAGGGATTCCACTCACTCAGGTGCGACGGCTGACACTCAGGAGGCACGTTCCTTTAAAGTTCACAGGGTTTATTACGTCATAAACCACATGGAAAAATACCGTATTTTTCAGACTATAAGACGCACCGTACTATAAGACGCACCCCAAATTTGGGGTGAAAAATGCAGAAAAAAAGATTTTTTATAAGATGGGGGTCCGTCTTATTGTCCGAATTTAAGATCTCTTACCTGAGGGCAGGCAGTGGCAGAGCAGGGTCACAGGAGGCATGGTGGTGGCAGAGGTGAGGTGATGCTGAGGTGCGGTGGGCGGAACGGCGTGCACCTGAGCAGGGTCCCATCCTGCTTAGGTGGGCGACGCCATGGCCTGGTGTCCATGGGGAGGTTGCTGTGGCGGTGGCAGACGTGCGGTCACTTCCTCAGGTGGCAGCGGCCAGGGTCCCTTCCACATTTGAGGTGACGCCACAGCAGTAGTGAAGGAGAGCAGCAGAGCTGGGTGGTTTTCCTGGTGGCGGCGGGCTTACCGGCATTGTGGCGGCGACAGAGGTGCGGGCATGATGTGGCACGGTGAGCTGTATGGCGTGAGCAGGTCCCATCCATATTTGAGGTGAATCCGCAGCCCGGTATTGATGGAGAGCAGCAGCGCTGGTGAGTTACGGTATTTTCCGGTGGCGGCGGCCATCTTGCTGAGGCAGCGCGTGCGCAGATTCACTACTCTGCGTCCCAGGGCTTCAGGAAAATGGCCGCCACGATCTCCATCTGCGCACGCGCGGCCTCCCGCGGCCATTTTCCTGAAGCCCTGGGACGCAGAGTAGTGAATCTGCGCACGCGCGGCCTCAGCAAGATGGCCGCCGCCACCGGAAAATACCGTAACTCACCAGCGCTGCTGCTCTGTCAGAGGCGCAGCCAAGTTCGGGATGAACCTCCTGTAATATCCCACGATTCCCAGAAAGGCTTTAACTTGCTTTTTGGAGAGTGGTTTCGGCCATGTTTGGATTGCCTCCACTTTCCTGATTTGGGGCTTTATTTCTCCACAACCCACTATATAGCCTAGGTATTTAGCTTCTTCCTTACCCAAGGCACACTTCTTCGGGTTTATTGTAAACCCCGCCTCTCTTAGAGCATCAAACACCGCTTGGACTTTCTCCAGATGACTCTCCCAGTCCGGGCTAAAGATGACGACATCATCTAGGTACGCAGCAGCGTAGGCCTTATGGGGTGCAAGGACTCTATCCATAGCCCTCTGGAAGGTCGCCGGAGCTCCCTGTAGGCCAAACGGCATCCGGACATACTGGAAGCATCCATCAGGTGTCGAAAAGGCCGTCTTCTCCTTGGCTTCCTGTGCCATGGGGATCTGCCAATACCCCTTTGTCAAGTCCAAGGTGGATATATATCTGGCGTGCCCAAGCCTTTCG
Organism: Ranitomeya variabilis; assembly: GCF_051348905.1. Lineage (NCBI taxonomy): Eukaryota > Metazoa > Chordata > Amphibia > Anura > Dendrobatidae > Ranitomeya > Ranitomeya variabilis. The sequence continues at coordinate 1,057,654,766 of NC_135233.1, forward strand.
ATGAGCTCATCAACGCGGGGCATGGGATAAGCGTCAAACTTGGAGACCTCATTCAACTTCCGATAGTCGTTGCAAAACCTCCATTCTCCATCAGGTTTTGGGACCAGGACAATTGGGCTCGACCAACCGCTCTTGGATTCCTCGATGACGCCAAGCTTCAACATACGCTCCACTTCCTTGGAGATAACTTCTCGACGAGCCTCAGGAATACGATAGGGCTTCACGTTCACCCGCACATGTGGCTCTGTTAGGACCTCGTGCTCTATGACCTTCGTGTGTCCTGGCAACTCTGAAAACAGGTCCCTGTTTTTCTGGAGTAACTCCCAGCACTGCTGTTTCTGGGACTTCGATAGCGTCTCCGCTATAGTAACCGCTCCAACCTCACCTTCTGGGTTGCTTAACAACGATGGAGATACTGTCGGCTCTCTATCTTGCCACGGCTTGATAAGGTTGACATGGTATACTTGGAATGGTTTCCGTCTTCCTGGTTGATGAATTTTATAATTTACTTCACCAAGTTTCTCGACAACCTCATATGGCCCTTGCCATTTGGCCAAGAGCTTGCTCTCCACCGTCGGAACTAACACAAGAACTCGGTCTCCCGGATTGAACTGCCTCACTCTTGCAGACCGGTTGTAGACTCTGGCCTGAGCTTCTTGTGCCTGGAGTAGGTGTTCTTTCACAATAGGCATCACCTTTGCAATCCTCTGCTGCATCAGGGCCACATGCTCAATTACGCTTCTGTGGGGCGTGACTTCGGCTTCCCAGGTTTCCTTGGCTATATCCAGGAGTCCTCGCGGATGTCGGCCATATAGAAGCTCAAACGGTGAGAATCCTGTGGAGGCCTGTGGAACTTCACGAATGGAAAACATCAGGTAGGGTAAGAGACAATCCCAGTCTCTACCATCTTTCTCTATAGCTTTTCTCAGCATGCTCTTCAGTGTCTTGTTAAATCTCTGAACAAGGCCATCTGACTGGGGATGGTACACCGAGGTCCTCAACTGGGAGATTTTCAGGGCTTTGCACAACTCCCTCATCACTTTGCTCATGAAAGGTGTCCCCTGGTCAGTCAGGATCTCCTTCGGCAGACCTGTCCGGGAAAAGACATGGACCAACTCGCGGGCTATACTCTTCGAGGAAGAATTTCTCAGAGGAATTGCCTCAGGATAGCGTGTGGCATAGTCCAGGATGACTAATATATACTGATGGCCCCGGGCTGATTTAACTAAGGCACCGACCAAGTCCATGGGAATTCTCTCGAATGGCACCTCAATAATGGGCAGGGGCACAAGGGGGTTCCGGAAATGAGGAGTGGGAGCAGTTAGCTGACATGTAGGGCAGGACCTGCAGTAGTTCACTATTTCCCGGTGACACCCAGGCCAATAGAACCTCTGCACAACCCGTTCCTGCGTTTTTTCCACCCCTAGGTGTCCACCCAAGATGTGTGAATGGGCCATGTCCAACACCTTCCGTCTATAAGGACCCGGCACTACAACTGCTCTACCAACTCCTCCCTTATTTTCATGACCCAGTACAACAACTCCCCACTCATCAGAAAATGGGGAAATCTTGTGTCTGCCCCCGGCTCCTGTACCACCCCGTCAATAACTGTGACATTATTAAAGGCTTCCCTCAGAGTGGTGTCCCTGTGTTGGGCAGTCCCAAAATTTTCACCGGTTACCTCTAACTCCATAGTGTCAGATGCAGGGGATACTTCCTCCTCATCCCCAACCAGCACACAAAAAGGAAACCTATCTGTCTCTGGGTGTGGTGACACCCTTCCAGGGTTCACTGGTTCCCTACTCTTGTTAGGGAGCTCAGAACCTTTTCCCCACAAATCCCAAAACAGACAGAAATCCCGGCCAATAATTATAGGGTGCAACAAGTCCTGCACGATGCCGACTATGTGGGACTCAGTGCCACATGCCGTTTCAATGCCCACCCTGGCCAAAGGGTAGTCCTTGGCATCACCATGTATGCACCGCACGCCGACCTTCTTTCCCGGGAGCAGGTGGAGAGGGAAAGTGGCCCTCACCAGGGTCACTAAGCTCCCTGAGTCTAACAGCGCCGTTGCTGCTCGACCGTTCACCCTTACGGGACACGCTTGAGGTCCCTCGTTGGGCGGAGAGTTCACACTGCAGGCTGGATACGCATAGTATGAACAACGGCGTCCCATGCTGCAGTCCATCTGCTCAGTGGTCTGGGAACAACGGGCAGCTATATGTCCTGGCCCGTGGCACCTCCAGCAAATAATATCACCCGTAGGGACCTTGGGCACCACCTCCCCCACCCTTTGTGACCTTGGACGCGCCACCCCTTTTTGGGACTCAGCAGCTTTCTGGGACCCCCAGTACGGCACGGGCTGCCTCCCAAAGGAGCCTTCCATCCCTTGGTATCTCTCGACCGGTCCGATCAGTTCGTCGGCATTCTGGGGATCACCCTGGGCAACCCAAGTCTGTATGGACCTCGGGAGGGAATGCACAAACCGATCCCTCATCACTCATTCCACCATCTGTGCAGGTGTACATGACTCTGGCTGCAGCCATTTCTGGACCAGGTGCAACAGATGAAACATTTGAGAGCGAGGCGGTTTGTCCCGGTGATAGGCCCAGCTGTGAACTCGCTGTGCCCTGACAGTCAGTGTCACCCCCAAACGTGCGAGAATCTCGACTTTCAATTTGTGATACTCTTTGGCATCCTGCAAGGTCAAATCATAGTACGCCTTCTGGGGTTCTCCCGTCAGGTATGGCGCCAGTACCTCTGTCCACTGCTCTGGCGGGAGTTTTTCCCTCTCAGCGACCCTCTCAAATACCATCAGGAAGGCCTCAACATCATCCCCGGGGGTCATTTTCTGCAATGCGCGTCTTACCGTCTTCCGGACGTGGGTGTCATCAGCCAGACCTGGGGTTGGGGCACTCGTCTTGCCCTGGATGGCGGTTGCCAGAAGCTGCATCTGCTCCCGTTGCTCCTGCTGGCTCTGTTGCATCTGCTGCCGTTGCTCCTGCTGGCTCTACCGTTGCTCCTGCTGGCTCTGTTGTATCTGCTGCATCAACAGCCTGTTGGTCTCTTGCTGTACCTGCTGCCATTGCTCCTGCTGTGATTGCAACTGGACCAAGTGTTTCAGCAGTTCCTCCATTTTCCCCGGCTGGCTTACAACAGACTTGACCCAGGACATTCAATAACAGACTTTCGTCTCCGCTGGGAACGCTGCCCGCACGTCTACCACCAATTGTAGGGATTCCACTCACTCAGGTGCGACGGCTGACACTCAGGAGGCACGTTCCTTTAAAGTTCACAGGGTTTATTACGTCATAAACCACATGGAAAAATAACAGCAAACAAAATACCCTTAAGTTCAGGAAAAGCATAACAAAGTGTCCAGTCCACCAGGGGCTCAGTCCTGTAGCGTTAACACACTCAGGAGGGTTTCACCTCCACACTTGTCCCCTGTGTTAAGCATTTGCCTGTCTTATATAGAGCTAACCACACCCAGTAACCCATCACATGATTAGCCATGTGGTCTGACATCACCACAGGTCCTGGAACACACATATATACATGGTTATATACAACAAAGAAATACTCCGGGCTACATTACAGCAACAAGGCACTTATGTGGCACATACCTCCCGTCGACTACACACCCTTTAGCCATGCTACAATATAGACATACAACACACATACAACATGCAACATACAACATGTGTAGCGCCCCCACTGCCGCAGGGCCGAGGGGTACCCGGTACCGGGCCTCTGAGTCTCTGCTCTGGGGTTGTCACGGTGGCTAGACCCGGTCCGTGACCCTGCTGAGGGGCGTACAATAATAGATGTGGATGGTGGTGGTGGTGCGGTGTAGTGCCGGTCGCAGTTAATAACGAGGACACCAGGTTGCAGTCTCTTTACCTCTTTACTGAAGGCTTCAGGTGTCCAATCCAGGGCACTGTTAACCGGGCTGTCTGAGACCGGCCGGTCCGAAGGCACATCAGGAGTCCCCTTCACAGGTGGGAATCAGCGTCTACCTTCTAGCGCCTGTGTGTTGTAGTCCTTCCCTGCTGAGCACCCCGGGATAGTCCTCACAACTGCTTCTGTCTGTCTCTGATGCTCGTCCTCTCCGTCCCCCAGATGATATGGCAGGACGCACCCGTATGACGGGGTAGGCCTGGAGTTATTCTGGGACTCTAGAGTTGCCCCTCTCCCGCAGCTGCCTCCGTTGTCTACTTAGGTGATATGTGTGAGACAGCCAACCTATAATTGGCTGTCCTGCCGTGGTTTGAAGTATTGCTTAAAGTCTCTTACTTTCTCGGCGTTCCGGCCACCGACTCTTTGCGCCTCAGAAAGATGTTGCCTCTATCTTACAGCACGACTCCTTCTGGTATTCTATTGCCTCTTTGCTGTATTCTTGCTTTTCTCACTCGGCACAATAAACTTCGCTTCTTGTCCTTTCTTAGGAATCTGTCAGGATCCCATCCCTGACAGGTCCTCTCTCTAGCTCTTCCCAATTACTTCTCACTGTCTTCCTGTCCAACCCCCAGTTTTACCAGAGTGTGAGGAGTGGCCTACTAGATAGAACCACTCCCCCTGGTGGCCGGAGTGTGAAGTGTAGTGTGAGTGTTACCTGATCAGGTGAACTCCTTTAGTGCAATCAGACGTAACATCACTCCCCCTAGCGGCAGAGCGACGTTACTGCAATGACCAGGACTCTGGGGCGCTGCACTCCCCCCCGGTTAAATCCAGTACTCCCGGACTGGGAAAATAAGAACAATACATGTTAACAGGAAAACACACAACATTTTGAAAGATTATAAACAATTAAACATAACATTGCTTCCCTCTATGGGAGGTGAGGACTCTTGAACGTTGCGAAAGTTAGGTCATGCACAGTTTATGACTCTCAGTTCAGTGGTTGAAACAGCGGGGACCCCGGGTAAACAAAGGGGTCCCCTTTTAGAAGTTTTTGGAGCAATTCACTATCCATTACTCCGTTGTCCATTTTTAAAACCTGTAACAGAAGATATGCACACAAATATTTTCAACTAAATAGCAGCCCTCATTAATACCTCCAAGTTTTGTAGCGGAGTGGAGTTTGATTCTGAGTGCTGCGTGTGGACCTTCGCAGCGCAGTGGTCGCTATTGACCTAACAGGGCCCGCTATGCTTGCTACCGCTGGTGTAGTGCACTGTCTTCTGGCTACACTTCTAGTGAGTCTGGGTAGCACTGGCAGGCTAGAGCTCTCAGGGCTGCTGCTACCAACAGTGGGTACAACAGATTCGCCGATAGCAGAGGGAGGACTTGCCGGTTCAACGGTTGGCATGGCATCTTCAGATCGGATCTGCTGAGGCTGCGGGACCGGATGATCTGGTACCACCATTGTTTCTGGTGGGTCCGGCTGTTGGAACGTTAGAACAGGTACCACGATGGCCTGATTCCAGGACTGGGATTCTGAGTCCAGGACTGGGGAAAGTCACCAAGGACAGTGTGGATCATCTTCTCCTTTTCTTCAGGTGGAGAGATTCCTGGAGCCGTTTCCCTCTCTCTCAACTTATGAGGGCAGACCTTAAGGTGATCCCTGGATATCGCCGTTGAGGTCTCCCCTCCGTCCTTGCTGATGAGACAGACCTTCGTGTTGTCGAAATCGGATGGCAGGATGGTATACGGTTCCGCTTCCCATTGGTCATCGATCTTGTGTAGTCTCCTCTTTTGTTTGAGTACTTGCTCACCAGGTGACAGGGGAATCGCAGGAGCGTGCTGGTTGTAGTCCCTTTCTTGTTTTTGCCTAGCCTGGGCGAGACTGCTCTCTACGCACTCCTGTACCTTGCGGTACCTTTGCTGCCTTTCTACATCCCAATCTGCATCCGGTGAGGTATCTTCGGGGACTAGGACCCCCATGTCCAGATCAACGGGTAACTGGCTAGACCTTCCTCGCATCAGGTACGCTGGAGTGCAGTTGGTAGAATTTACTGGGATGTGATTGTATATATCCACCAAGTCAGGCAACTTTGTCGGCCACAGGTTCCGTTCCTCTACGGGCAAGGTCTTCAATAAGTCAATCACCACTTGGTTCATCTTTTCGCACATCCCATTGGTTTGAGGATGGTACGGTGTGGTTCTGATCTTCTTACACCCGTACAGTTGGCAGAACTCTTGGAACACTTCTGCTTCGAAGGCTGGTCCCTGATCGGTCAGTACCTTCTCCGGGTAGCCATGGGGCCTACAAAAGTACTGCTGGAAGGCCTTGACGGCAGTCCTGGCCGTTAGATCCTTGACAGGTACAACCACCAAAAATCTGGAGTAGTGATCTACGATGGTAAGAGCGTAGATATAGCCTGACCGGCTAGGTGTCAGCTTCACATGATCCAGCGCGACCAGTTCGAGCGGCCGTTTGGTGATGATAGGCCGCAGGGGAGCCCGTTGGCTGTCACGGTCCTTCCGGCGCAGGCTACATGGACCGCACTCCCGACACCACTTCTCAATGGCTCTCTTCATGCCAATCCAATAGAACCTCCCTTGGAGCAGCCTCTCTAGCTTCCTCCATCCGAAGTGTCCGGCTCCATCGTGGTAGGCTCCCAGAACCATGGGCGCATCCCGCCTCGGTACCACTATCTGCCACACCAATTCATGAGTACGTGGGTCGATGCTCCTCCGGCACAGCTTGCCATCATGGATAAACAGTTTGCTTCTCCCCCGCCACAGCTGTTGGGTCTCCTGTGGATCATCTGGGCCGGGATGCAACCCTGCCTGCGTCAAGAGCTCTTTCACCCGACGGACCGCGGGGTCACCATCCTGGGTTTCCGCCCACCCGTGGTGGGGCAGGGGGTTCAGCGTGGCACCCGGTTGTTTTTTGTGCCTGTTCCTCACATGATGGGAGTTCTGAGTGGCTTTAGGGCGATGGAATGCAGGTAGCTCCACCTCTTCAAGTGCCTCCGGGTCTTCCTCTGCTTCTGGCAAATTGGGCATTCGAGACAAGGCATCAGCATTTGCATTCTTGTGTCCTGCCCGGTACTTGATGGTGAAGTTGTAGTTGGACAGCCGGGCCATCCACCGCTGTTCCAAGGCCCCGAGCTTGGCGGTGTCCAGATGTGTTAACGGATTGTTATCCGTGAAGACAGTGAATTTCGCTGAGGCCAGGTAGTGTTTGAACCTCTCTGTCACGGCCCAGACGATGGCAAGGAATTCCAGCTTAAAGGAACTGTAGTTGTCAGGGTACCTTTCCGTGGGACGAAGTTTCCTGCTGGCGTAAGCGATTACCCTCTCCTTGCCCTTCTGGACCTGGGACAGCACGGCTCCCAATCCAACATTGCTGGCATCCGTGTACAGCACAAACGGTTGGTCGTATTCGGGGTAGGCCAGTACCTCTTCTCCCGTCAGTGCCGACTTCAAGCAAGTGAAGGACCCTTCCAGCCCCTCGTTCCAATCAAATGGGGTGTTCTTCCCCTTGGTCTTCTTTGATTGCCCCACCAACAGGTCTTGCAAGGGCGCGGCCTTCTTGGTGAAGTCCTTAATGAACCTCCGGTAATAGCCTACCAGCCCAAGGAATTGCCGGACTTCGTGGAGGTTGCTGGGCTTCGGCCAATCTTGAATCACCGTGACCTTGTCGGGGTCTGGGGCCACTCCTTCAGCGCTCACCACATGGCCCAGGTACTGCACTTTAGGTTTCAGCAGATGACATTTGGACGGTTTCACCTTTAAGCCAAAGTTGGACAGGGCTTCAAACACCTCAGCCAGGTGTTTCAAATGGTCTTCGTAGGTCTTAGAGAAGACAATGACATCATCCAAATACAGCAGCACGGTTTCAAAGTTCTTGTGCCCCAGACAGCACTCCATCATCCTCTGGAACGTCCCCGGGGCGTTGCACAATCCAAAGGGCATGTAGTTGAATTCGCAGAGACCCATCGGTGTCGTGAAGGCCGTCTTCTCTTTGTCCGCCTCTGCCACGGGAACCTGCCAGTACCCACTGGTGAGATCTAAGGTAGAGAAGTAGTTAGCAGATTTTAAGGCAGCCAGAGACTCCTCTATCCTGGGCAGTGGGTATGCGTCCTTATGTGTAATGTGATTCAACTGTCTATAATCAACACACATCCTCATTGTACCATCCTTCTTTTTAACCAGGACTAATGGAGCTGCCCAGGGGCTACAACTGTCTCTCACCACCCCAGCCTCCTTCATTTCTCGCAACATGTCCTTGGCACACTGGTAATGGGCTGGGGGTACAGGGCGGTATCTCTCCTTTATGGGTCGGTGATCTCCCGTGGGGGTGTGGTGTTGGATCCCTTTCACCTGCCCAAAATCTAAGGGGTGTTTGCTGAATACCTGCTCGTACTCGTGAACCACCCTGTAAGCCCCTTGTTTTTGATGGGATGGGGTAGAGTCAGTGCCCACATGCAATTCCCGACACCAATCTTTCGAGTGCCCTGCAGAACCGTTGTCCTCCGCCACGTTTGACAGGACCAAGGGTTCAGGTGTCTGTATCACATTATTATTGACAGCGAACTGTTTGGCAAGCGTGGCATACTTGGTGAGGTGAACCTCTTCCTCCCCACAATTGAGGACACGTACGGGCACCCTCCCCTGGCGGACGTCAACCACCCCCTGAGCTGTCAGGATAGTAGGCCTATTATCCGAATACACGGGTTCTACCAAGGCCTGGTAGTCTTTACCCCTGAGGCCTATGGCTGCCCGACACCATATTAACATCTCGCTCCTGGGGGGTACCGCGATGGGGTTTGAATCACTCACAGTGACACGACCAATCTCACCACCATTCTGCTCTACCTGCTGTCTCTGCATCAGAGCTCTGATTTCTTTTTGCAGGGCACGTTGTTCACTGTGGCCAGCGGTTTCTGCTACGTGTTGCAAAAATACAATAACTTCTGCAAGACAATTTTCTATAACATTAGTACCGATAGTCATCATGGGGTTACATTCTCGGCAGTCAATATCAACAATTACAATTCCTTGGGCTTTCAATTCCACCCGCCCCACTTTGATGGTGGCCTCTTTATACCCCACTTGTGGCAATGGCTGACCATTACTGGCTATGATGGTGAAATCGTCATCGGGGCCACGAGTAATATCGGTGTCCTCCCAATACAGTTTATAGAGTACGTAAGGCATAGTCGTCACCTGAGAACCGGTGTCCAGCAAAGCATTCAGGGGGATGCCGTCAACCACTACAGGAAGAACTGGTCGCCCTCCAATGTATTTGGCTCTCCAATGCTGTGGGCCTGACCGTCCTACTCCTGGGGGTTGGCCCTTTGCCCCAGGGGTTGCTCGTTTAAAGGACAGTACCTTGCAAGGTGGCCCACCTGATGACAGCGGCGGCAGATGGGTCGTCCATCCTGATGGAAGCGATCGTCGGCCCGGCCTCTGGTTGGCGGAGTCCTCCTCTGTCGCATCCAAGGAACATTCTCCGGTCGGGAGGCCAGCTGGATCTTCTCCTTGGGGGCCTCCTGTAGGGACTGCACCATCCGGGCCAGGGCAGCAACGCTCTTGGTCAGCTCCTGCATCTGGAGGCGGAGTCCTGCAGGGGAGTCGTCTTCTAGGCTCTGGGCATCGGCCTCGGCGGCGAATGGAACATCCGACGCCACCTCCTGGTGGTATGTGAGAGCGGGACGCCTGGGAGGTGCTGCACGGCTAGGCTGTCGCTCCTGCAATGCCTGGATAGCTTTATCCTTGAATTGCGCAAAAGTCAAGTCTGGATTTTGCATGGCCAGGAAGTGCAATTGGCTCCGTTGGTGACTGCACAGGAGCCCCTCAATGAACCGCTCCTTCAGGAGTTTATCCTCATCCTGCATGCTGTCGGGGTCACTCTGCTTAATGGCCCGCATCGCCTCCTGGAGATTAAGGGCATAGTCCCGTAAGCTATCCTGCGGTCTCTGTTTGCATCCATAGAAAGTCAATTTAATTTCTGTAGCTGTACGGGTATCGAAGGTGGCTTTAGGCTTTGCAAAAACCTGTTGTGCTGTTCCCTTATCCGCGGCGGGCCAAGACTTCATTTCTCTCAGAGACGCTCCAAAGAGTTGGCCAGTTATCATATGAACCTTCTGAGGCTCTGTCAGGGGATAGAACTCGAGCAGGCTGCAGATCCCCTCTTTAATGTCAGCGAAGGTATGCGACTCCCCGGAGTATCGTGGGAGCCAGGCCGCTCCGGGCAGGTATGGCATAGAGAAGGGCATTATGGCCTTTGTGGTAGCGGCAGTGTCCAACTGGCTGATGGGGGCAGCGAGCTCCGGGGCTGCCAGTGGTGGTATTAGGGCCGCGGCTTCACCCGCTGCGGGGACCGGAGCTGCCCCTGCGTCCACGGCTGTGGCCGCTACCTCCTCTCCTCCCGACTCGGACATGGCTGTCCCTTCCTCCCACTAACCTGCTGGAGGTCGGAGTTCCTCTTCCGGGATTGGCACCTTACCGCGCTTTCTCGTTCCGCGCTTCTTTTTGACCGGTTCCACCCACGAAGCTGAGGCTCCTCCCTCCGTGCGCGGCGATGGCGAATTGTGGCGGGAACTCTTGGCGCAATAACAATGCACAGTCTTTGCAGTAAGTCACAGTCCAAGCACAATAAATCACAGTTCCAAGGCACACATGACCTGATTCTTCAGGCTTAAGTAAATCCTGTTTGTGACGCCAAGTTGTAGCGCCCCCACTGCCGCAGGGCCGAGGGGTACCCGGTTACGGGCCTCTGAGTCTCTGCTCTGGGGTTGTCACGGTGGCTAGACCCGGTCCGTGACCCTGCTGAGGGGCGTACAATAATAGATGTGGATGGTGGTGGTGGTGCGGTGTAGTGCCGGTCGCAGTTAATAACGAGGACACCAGGTTGCAGTCTCTTTACCTCTTTACTGAAGGCTTCAGGTGTCCAATCCAGGGCACTGTTAACCGGGCTGTCTGAGACCGGCCGGTCCGAAGGCACATCAGGAGTCCCCTTCACAGGTGGGAATCAGCGTCTACCTTCTAGCGCCTGTGTGTTGTAGTCCTTCCCTGCTGAGCACCCCGGGATAGTCCTCACAACTGCTTCTGTCTGTCTCTGATGCTCGTCCTCTCCGTCCCCCAGATGATATGGCAGGACGCACCCGTATGACGGGGTAGGCCTGGAGTTATTCTGGGACTCTAGAGTCGCCCCTCTCCCGCAGCTGCCTCCGTTGTCTGCTTAGGTGATATGTGTGAGACAGCCAAACCTATAATTGGCTGTCCTGCCGTGGTTTGAAGTATTGCTTAAAGTCTCTTACTTTCTCGGCATTCCGGCCACCGACTGTTTGCGCCTCAGAAAGATGTTGCCTCTATCTTACAGCACGACTCCTTCTGGTATTCTATTGCCTCTTTGCTGTATTCCTGCTTTTCTCACTCGGCACAATAAACTTCGCTTCTTGTCCTTTCTTAGGAATCTGTCAGGATCCCATCCCTGACAGGTCCTCTCTCTAGCTCTTCCCAATTACTTCTCACTGTCTTCCTGTCCAACCCCCAGTTTTACCAGAGTGTGAGGAGTGGCCTACTAGATAGAACCACTCCCCCTGGTGGCCGGAGTGTGAAGTGTAGTGTGAGTGTTACCTGATCAGGTGAACTCCTTTAGTGCAATCAGACGTAACATCACTCTCCCTAGCGGCAGAGCGACGTTACTGCAACGACCAGGACTCTGGGGCGCTGCACATGCACCATGCGACATACAATATGTGACATGCAACATACGACATGCAACATGTGACATGCAACATGCACCATGCAACATGTGACATGCACCATGCAACATGTGACATGCACCACACGACATGCGACATACAACATGCATCATGCGACATACAACATGCAACATGTGACATGCAACATACAACATGCAACATGTGACATGCAACATGCACCATGCAACATATGACATGCACCACGTGACATGCAACATATGACATGCACTACGCTACATGCAACATGCAACATGCGACATACAACATGCATCATACAACATGCGACATGCACCATGCAACATGCACCATGCGACATGCACCATGCGACATGCATCACATGACATGCAACATGTGACATGCACCATGCGACATGCACCATGCGACATGCACCATGCGACATGCAACATGCGACATACAACATGTGACACACAACATGCAACATGTGACATGCGACATACAACATGCATCATGCGATATACAACATGCAACATGCCACATACATTACATATATATGACATGCGACATACAACATACACCATGCGACATACAACATGCAACATGCACCATGCGACATGCACCATGCGACATACAACATGCCACATACAGTACACACATACAGTACACACATACAGTGCATACATACAGTACTTACATACAATATACATATAGACATACAATACATAAAACAGAGTACATACTCACCAGCACCTTGTCATCTTGATCCCCGAAGCCAGTGTCACCTGTAAAAAATATTAAAATAATAAACAAACACTATACTCCCTGATCCGCAGAAATCCAATTAAAACGAGTGTCCCACGACGATCTCCCGTGGAGAGCAGCAGCATCGGCTGATGCCTCCGCTCTCTAGGGGCTCCAGGATTACAATGACGGAAGGTATCCTTCTGCACTGTATTCCTCCGCCCCTGTGAGAAATAGTTCCTAGTCTCACTTGGGCACTGCTATGTGAGAAAATTCCCATGCAGCATTGCCATAAAGTGAGACCCTGAACTAAGGTAACCTCTTCAGTGATGCACTGCAGGAGCCATTGTCTCCTGTCAGTGTGTCACTGAAGGTCTATAGAGCAGTGACATCACCCGATGTCACTGTTCTATAGGGGAGATGTCGTGGGACACTCATTATTAATTGGACTGCGTCGGACAGGGAGTATACAGTTTATTATTTTACATTTTTTTGCAGGCGATAGAGTGGTAAGTATGGTGAAATTAAGAATATTAAAGTACTTTTTTCTGGCTGTGTCTTTAATTTTTTTTAACCCTTTCACTACTATAGGATTAATAATGGATAGGTGTTTTATTGACGCCTCTCCATTATTAACCGTGCTTAATGTCACCTTACAATAGCAAGGTGATATTAACCTCTTATTACCCCATATCCCACCTCTACAGGGGAGTGGGAAGAGAGAGGCTAAGTGCCGGAATTTCTGGGGTGGCTGGGGGCTGGTATTTGTAGCCGGGGGGTGGGGCAATATCCATGGCCCCTCTCTAGGCTATGAATATCAGCCCGCAGCTGTCTGTGTAGCCTTTCTGGCTATAAAATATAGGGGGACCCCACGTCATTTTCTTGAGGGGTCCCCCTATTTTAATAGCCAGTAAAGGCTACGCAGACAGCTGCGGGCTGATATTCATAGCCTCGGAGGGGCCATGGGTATTACCCTTTTCCCAGGCTGCAAATATTGGCCCCCGGCCGTCGGCTTTCCCCCTCTGGCACAGAAAATTGCACGGGAGCCTCACGCCATTTTTTTTTTCATTTTTTTAACTGAAACATATTGTTCATTAACCCCTTTCTGCCAGCTGACGGAATAGTATGTCAGCTGGCAGTATCCACCGCTTTGAGGTGGGCTCCGGCGGTGCGGTGAGCCCACTTCAAAGCCGCAACATGCCAGCTGTTTTCAATGAAAAAAAACTTTTTACATGATCGCTAAATGGCGCAGCGAGAAAAAAAATCAAAAGCCAAAATTATGTTTTTTTGGTCGCCGCGACATTGCATTAAAATGCAATAACGGTCGATCAAAAGATCATATCTGCACAAAAGTGGTATCATTAAAAATGTCAGCTCGGCACGCAAAAAATTAGCACCTCCCCCAACCCGATATCTCAGAAAATATAGACGCTACGGGTATCGGAAAATGGCGCAATTATTTTATTTTTTAGCAAAGTTTGGAATTTTTTTTCACCACTTAGATAAAAAAGAACCTACACGTTAGGCTAGGTTCAGATTGCGTTAGTGCAATCCGTTTAGCGCGAGCGCTAGCGGATTGCGCTAACGCAATGTCTTTTTCGGGGCCGCGTTCAGGGGTCGCGTTAACGTCCCTGCTCTCGCAGATCCCCGATCTGCGAGAGCGGGGAACGGACCTCTGGCGTGCCGCGGACGCTGCAAGCAGCGTCCGAGGCGCGCTACAAAGACATAGCTGTCCGTTAGCGCTATCCCATTAACGCAATGGGAACCTAGCCTTAGGTGTCTATGAACTCGCAATGACCTGGAGAATCATAATGGCAGGTCAGTTTTAGGCTGTGTGCACACGTTACAGATTTGGGTGCAGAATTTTCTGCACAAAATCTGCATCTCCTGGCAGAAAATGCAGCTGCGTTTTTTTATGCGTTTTTGCGCGGTTTTGATGCAGTTTTTGGTGCTGTTTTTGCTCGGTTTTGATGCATTTTTTGGGTCTGATTTTGATGCTTTTTTTGGTTTGGGATTTGATGCAGTTTTTAGAGCGGTTTTTGCATGCTTTTGATGCAGTTTTTGGTGCGGTTTTGATTCAGTTTTTGGTGCAGTTTTGATGTGTTTTTAAGCAGTTTTTGCATGGTTTTGATGCTTTTTTTGGTCTGGTTTTTGCACGGTTTTGATGCAGTTTTTGGTTCGTTTTTTGCGCTGTTTTGATGCATGTTTTGGTCTGGTTTTTGCGTGGTTTTGATTCAGTTTTTTGCGCAGTTTTGATGCAGTTTTTGGTGCGGTTTTGATTCTGTTTTTTGGTGCAGTTTTGATGCGTTTTTGGCATTTTTTCGCGGTTTTGATGCGTTTTTGGTCCGTTTTGGTGCGTTTTTTGTGCCGTTTTGATGCATTTTTAGGTCCGTTTTTGGTGTGGTTTTGAATCTGCTTTTTGGTACTTTTTTGCTGCAGTTTTGATGGTTTTTGGTGCAGTTTTGATGCGTTTTTTATGCAGTTTTTGGTGCGTTTTTTGCGTGATTTTGATGCATTTTTATGTAGTTTTTTGTGTGGTTTTGATGCGGTTTTTGGTGCGTTTTTGATGCGGTTTTTATGTGTTTTTGTGCATTTTTAATTTTAATTTTGTATGCGTTTTTGAAAGCTAAATAAAGATGTATTATTGATCAAAAAAAAGATTTGTGATGTCATTGTTGTCTAACCTCCTCTTTTACATTTGTCCAACCCACACTCCATTACACACACAGATAGCTAGACAGATAGATGATAGATGAGATGGATAGACAGATCTACATATAGATAGATCTATAGATGCATACATCTATCTATTCATATATCTATCTATAGATATATCTGGATAGATATATCTATTGATAGATGTATGGATAGTGTAGGGTGCATGACCACTGTCCGGATTACATCCGGATTAGCTGCGGATTGGATGCTGCGTACTTATAGTCCAATCGGATGATGCCCGCACACACACCCCCAAAGACCCCCCGCACAGACCTGCACACACCCGCACAGCCCTGCACACACCTGAACAGCCCCGCACACACCCGAACAGTCCCGCACACACCAGCACAGTCCCTCACACACTCGCACAGTCTCGCACACACCCGCACACACCCGCACACAACTGAACAGTCCCGCACACACCCGAACAGTCCTGCACACACCTGCACAGTCCCTCACACACTCGCACAGTCCAACACACGCTCACACAGTCCCGCACACACCTGAACAGTCCCGCACACACACACCTGAACAGTCCCACACACACCAGCACAGTCCCTCGCACACTCGCACAGTCCCACACACACCCACACAGTCCCGCACACACCCGAACAGTCACGCACACACCCGCACAGTCCCGCACGCACCCGAACAGACCCGCACACACCCGCACAGTCCAGCACACACCCGCACACATCCGAACAGCCCTCAGACCCCACCCACGCACACATACACGCACACAGTCACCACCCACACTCCGCCCACACACTTCCCTCCTCCCAAACTGCAGCGTTTCTTGGACCCACATCCGCAGCAAAACTGCTGATCTTTTTTACATCTGCGGTTTTGCTGCGAATGTGCCCGACTCAATGCAAGTCTAAGGGTGCAGAAACGCTGCAGTTCTGCACAAAAGAAATGACATGCTGCGGAAAAAAAGCTGCGTTTCGGTGCGGTTTTTTCTGCAGCATGTGCACAACAAGTCTGCGGCTCCCATAGACTTACATTGGTTGTGCACTACACTGCGGATTTGATGCAATTCTGTGCGACAAAAAACGCTGCAGATCTGCAATCAAATCCGCAATGTGTGCACACAGCCTTAGCATTTAGTGAACTTAGCAAAAAAGCCAAGCAAAAAACAAGTGTGGGATTGCACTTTTTTTGCAACTTCATCACACTTTGAATTTTTTTCACATTTTCTGTTACACGACATGGTAAAACCAATGGTGTCGTTCAAAAGTAGAACTTGTCCCGCAAAAGATAAGCCCTCACATGGCCATATTGACGGAAAAGTTATGGCTCTGGAAAGAAGGGGAGCGATAAACGAAAACGAAAAAAAAAAAAAAAGCTCCAGGGGTGAAGGGGTTTAGAAACATGGATATGGACATATCTATGGAAATAGATAAAGATATATAGATATATCTCTGTTGTGAATTCCGTTCTGGAGCTCCCTCCTGTGGTTGCTAATGGTATTTTTGTGAGTTCTGCCCTTGGGCTCCCTCTGGTGGTTTCGAGTGGAACTGCTGCTCCTTTAGGTAGCTGTAGCAGCTTCCTTCACTGATCGCCTTGCCTGGGTTTGTTATTTAAACCTGCTCTGGGCTTTAGTTCATGCCAGCTGTCAATGTTCTTGGTTGGATTTGGTTCTCTCCTTGGATTTCTCATATGGCCTGTCCTTGTCAGCAAAAGATAAGTTCTTGCTAGTCCTTGTTTGTCCATTTGTTTTGGACTCTATTGCTCTGCAAATATTTCTCTTTTGTCCAGCTTGTCACTATGTCATATTCAGGCTAGCTGGAAGCTCTGGGAAGCAGATTTGCCCCTCCACACCGTGAGTCGGTGTGGAGTTCATTTTTGTAAACTCTGCGTGGATTTTGTAGTTTTTAATACTGACCGCACAGTATCCTTTTCTCTCTGTCTATCAAATTTAGTATTGGCCTCCTTTGCTAAAATCTGATTTCATTTCTGTGTATGTCATTTCCCTCTCCACTCACAGTCAATATTTGTGGGGGGCTATCTTTCCTTTTGGGGTTTTCTCTGAGGCAAGATAGCTTTCTATTTCCTTCTTTAGGTGTAGTTAGTTCTTAGGCTGTGAAGAGGTGTCTAGGGAGAGTCAGGGAATATAGAAAAACTGACTGAACAGCCATCTAGTCTGAACTGGTGCATAACCAAAAAGTCTTACATAGCAAATAGATAATGGCTGCACTCAAGTTTATTGTGCTAAAGCAAGGAAATGTGCAATACATGAAATGTGAACAGCATAATGGCTTGTGAAATTTATGAAAAAACACATGAGATTTTTAGCACAAAATTTGGCCAAATATTGTGAGCCCATTCACCAAACGTCAAGGTAATCTCAGATCGAATGGGTAACTAACCTGATTCCTGGCTTTGCAGCTACAAAAGAGTTGATTTTAACTACATCCAAACACAGTTGGTTCTAACCTCCTCTATAAATACAGGCTTTACCATTTTATTAGCCATAGGTAAGTGTTCACACTAGGCAGACAGGTTAGTTACCCATTCGATCTGAGATTACCTTGACGTTTGGTGAATGGGCTCACAATATTTGGCCAAATTTTGTGCTAAAAATCTCATGTGTTTTTTCATAAATTTCACAAGCCATTATGCTGTTCACATTTCATGTATTGCACATTTCCTTGCTTTAGCACAATAAACTTGAGTGCAGCCATTATCTATTTGCTAGGGAGAGTCAGGAACATCCCACGGCTATTACTAGTGTTGTTGTTAGGATTAGGGACTGCGGTCAGTAGAGAAACCACCTTCTCAGAGCTCTTCCCATGTTGCGTTTTAGCCACCAGGTCTTATCAGTGTGGCCTCTTAACCACCAGGTCATAACAGTACAGCTGGCCAACAATGTGTTAAATGCATCTCAAAAGAGGGAAAAGAAAGTTCTGAGTCATTTTTTTTTCCTTTGTAGCTTGTTTTGTCTTTTTTTTCCCCTTAATCTCTGGGTGGTTCAGGATTTTGGTGCTGATATGGAGGTTCAGGGGCTGTCCTTGCGCGTGGATCAACTCGCTGCAAGGGTACAGAGTATCCAAGATTATGTTGTCCAGACTCCGGTATTAGAGCCTAGAATTCCTATTCCTGATTTATTTTCTGGGGATAGATCAAAATTTTTGAACTTTAAAAATAATTGCAGATTGTTTTTTGCTCTGAGACCCCGTTCCTCTGGTGACCCCATTCAGCAGGTGAAGATTGTTATTTCTTTGCTGCGTGGCGACCCGCAGGACTGGGCATTCTCCCTTGAGCCAGGAAATCCTGCATTGCTCAATATTGACGCATTTTTTAAAGTGCTCGGATTGCTGTATGACGAGCCTAATTCTGTGGATCAGGCAGAAAAAACTTTGCTGGCTCTGTGTCAGGGTCAGGAAGCAGCAGAAGTATACTGCCAGAAATTTAGAAAGTGGTCTGTGCTCACAAAATGGAATGAGTATGCCCTGGCAGCGATTTTCAGAAAGGGTCTTTCTGAAGCCCTTAAAGATGTTATGGTGGGGTTTCCCACGCCTGCTGGTCTGAATGAGTCAATGTCTTTGGCCATTCAGATTGATCGGCGCCTGCGCGAGCGCAAGGTGGTGCACCATATGGCAGTGTCCTCTGAGCAGAGTCCTGAGCCTATGCAATGTGATAGGATTTTGACTAGAGCAGAAAGGCAGAAATGCAGACGTCAGAATGGCCTGTGTTTTTACTGTGGTGATTCTGCTCATGCTATTTCTGATTGCCCTAAGCGTACTAAGAGGGTCCCTAGGTCTGTTACCATTAGTACTGTACAGCCTAAATTTCTCTTGTCTGTTACCCTGATTTGCTCATTGTCGTCCTTTTCTGTTATGGCATTTGTGGATTCTGGCGCTGCCCTGAACTTAATGGACTTAGAATTTGCCAAGCGCTGTGGTTTTTCCTTGGAGCCTTTGCAGAGCCCTATTCCCTTGAGGGGGATTAATGCTACGCCATTGGCCAAGAATAAACCTCAGTACTGGACACAGTTAACCATGTACATGGCTCCAGCACATCAGGAAAATATTCGCTTTTTGGTGTTGCATAATTTGCATGATGTTGTTGTGCTGGGTTTTCCATGGTTACAGGTACATAATCCAGTGCTGAATTGGAGATCTATGTCTGTAACTGGTTGGGATTGTCAGGGGATACATAGTGATATTCCTTTGATGTCCATTTCCTCGTCCCCTTCTTCTGAAGTTCCTGAGTTTTTGTCGGATTTCCAGGATATATTTGAAGAGCCCAAGTCCAGTTCCCTGCCTCCTCATAGGGACTGCGATTGTGCCATTAATTTGATTCCTGGCTGTAAGTTCCCTAAGGGCCGACTTTTCAATCTGTCTGTGCCAGAGCATGCCGCTATGCGGAGTTATGTAAAGGAGTCCTTGGAGAAGGGGCATATTCGCCCGTCTTCGTCATCGTTGGGAGCGGGATTTTTTTTTGTTGCCAAGAAGGATGGCTCCTTGAGACCCTGTATAGATTATCGCCTTCTCAATAAGATCACGGTCAAATTCCTGTACCCTTTACCTTTACTTTCTGATTTGTTTGCTCGTATTAACGGTGCCACTTGGTTTACTAAAATCGACCTTCGAGGGGCGTATAATCTCGTGCGTATTAAACAAGGTGATGAATGGAAAACAGCATTTAATACGCCCGAAGGCCATTTTGAATATCTTGTGATGCCATTCGGGCTCTCTAATGCTCCATCGGTATTTCAGTCCTTTATGCATGATATCTTCCGGAATTATCTGGATAAATTCATGATTGTGTATTTGGATGATATTTTGTTTTTTTCCAATGATTGGGAGTCTCATGTGAAGCAGGTTAGGATGGTATTTCAGGTCCTTCGTGCTAATGCGTTGTTTGTGAAGGGGTCTAAGTGCCTCTTTGGAGTTCAGAAGGTTTCTTTTTTGGGTTTCATTTTTTCTCCCTCAGCCATTGAAATGGACCCTGTTAAAGTCCAGGCCATTCATGATTGGACTCAACCTACATCTGTAAAGAGCCTTCAGAAATTTTTGGGCTTTGCTAATTTTTATCGCCGCTTTATTGCTAATTTTTCTAGTGTGATGAAGCCTCTGACCGATTTGACGAGGAAGGGCGCTGATGTGATGAATTGGTCCTCTGCGGCTGTTGAGGCCTTTCAGGAGCTTAAACGTCGTTTTACTTCTGCCCCTGTGTTGCGTCAGCCAGATGTTTCTCTCCCTTTTCAGGTTGAGGTTGATGCTTCTGAGATTGGGGCAGGGGCCGTTTTGTCTCAGAGAAATTCTGACGGCTCTTTGATGAAACCATGTGCTTTCTTCTCCAGAAAGTTTTTGCCTGCTGAGCGTAATTATGATGTCGGCAATCAGGAGTTGTTGGCTATGAAGTGGGCATTTGAGGAGTGGCGACATTGGCTTGAGGGAGCCAAGCATCGCGTGGTGGTCTTGACTGATCATAAGAATCTGATTTACCTCGAGTCTGCTAAGCGGTTGAATTCTAGACAAGCTCGGTGGTCTCTGTTTTTCTCCTGTTTTGATTTTGTAGTCTCGTATATTCCGGGATCTAAGAATGTGAAGGCTGATGCCCTTTCTAGGAGTTTTTTGCCTGATTCTCTGGGAGTTCTTGAGCCGGCAGGGATCCTCAAGGAGGGGGTGATCCTTTCTGCCATCTCCCCTGATTTGCAGCAGGTACTTCAGGAGTTTCAGGCTGATAAACCTGACCGCTGTCCAGTGGGGAAACTGTTTGTTCCTGATAGATGGACTAGCAGGGTAATTTCTGAGGTTCATTGTTCGGTGTTGGCTGGTCATCCTGGGATTTTTGGTACCAGAGATTTGGTGGCTAGGTCCTTTTGGTGGCCTTCCCTGTCGCGGGATGTGCGTTCGTTTGTGCAGTCCTGTGCTCGGGCTAAGCCTTGCTGTTCCTGTGCCAGTGGGTTGCTTTTGCCTTTGCCTATTCCTGAGAGGCCCTGGACGCATATTTCCATGGATTTTATTTCTGATCTTCCTGTTTCTCAGAAGATGTCTGTCATCTGGGTGGTTTGTGACCGGTTTTCTAAGATGGTCCATTTGGTACCGTTGCCTAAGTTGCCTTCCTCCTCTGATTTGGTTCCATTATTTTTTCAGCATGTGGTTCGTTTGCATGGTATTCCAGAGAATATTGTGTCTGACAGAGGTTCCCAGTTCGTTTCTAGGTTTTGGTGGTCCTTTTGTGCTAGAATGGGCATTGATTTGTCTTTTTCTTCAGCATTCCATCCTCAGACAAATGGCCAAACGGAGCGAACCAATCAGACCTTGGAAACCTATTTGAGATGCTTCGTGTCTGCTGATCAGGATGATTGGGTGACCTTTTTGCCGTTGGCCGAGTTTGCCATTAATAATCGGGCTAGTTCGGCTACCTTGGTTTCGCCTTTTTTTTGTAACTTTGGTTTTCATCCTCGTTTTTCTTCGGGGCAGCTTGAGCCTTCTGACTGTCCTGGTGTGGATTCTGTGGTGGACAGGTTGCAGCAAATTTGGACTCATGTGGTGGACAATTTGACGTTGTCTCAGGAAAAGGCTCAACGTTTTGCTAACCGTCGTCGGTGTGTTGGTCCCCGGCTTCGTGTTGGGGATTTGGTCTGGTTGTCTTCTCGTCATGTTCCTATGAAGGTTTCTTCCCCTAAGTTCAAGCCTCGCTTTATTGGGCCTTATAAGATTTCTGAAATTATCAATCCGGTGTCTTTTCGTTTGGCCCTTCCAGCTTCTTTTTTCATTCATAATGTGTTCCATAGATCCTTGTTGCGGAGATATGTGGTACCTATGGTTCCCTCCGTTGATCCTCCTGCTCCGGTGTTGGTTGAGGGGGAATTGGAATATGTGGTGGAGAAGATTTTGGATTCTCGTTTTTCGAGGCGGAAGCTTCAGTATCTGGTCAAGTGGAAGGGTTATGGCCAGGAGGATAATTCTTGGGTAGTTGCCTACGATGTTCATGCTGCCGATTTGGTTCGTGCTTTCCATTTGGCTCGTCCTGATCGGCCTGGGAGCTCTGGTGAGGGTTCGGTGACCCCTCCTCAAGGGGAAGGTACTGTTGTGAATTCCGTTCTGGAGCTCCCTCCTGTGGTTGCTAATGGTATTTTTGTGAGTTCTGCCCTTGGGCTCCCTCTGGTGGTTTCGAGTGGAACTGCTGCTCCTTTAGGTAGCTGTAAATATCAGCTTGAAGAGTGTAACCCAATATATTAAAACATAACTTTTACTAACATGATTAAAATTGGACAAACAAAGAAACACAAAAGTGCTCACTCCGATAACAGTGCAGATAAAAAACTGGTTGAGTCTAACCAATTGCAGACTGGGGGTACCCACGTAGATGAATGAGGGTCCCAGGGAGGGTCCAGCAAAAATAGAGCAATATGTAAGGGGGTGGGGACCTATTTCCTACTCCCCTGTCGTGCCCTAGCATTTACTCCTGTCCTAACAAGGACAGGCCCAGATGAGCCTTACACTGGACACCCCCCACCAAGTGTGTTGTAACAAACGCCCCCAACGCGTTTCTTCTCCGATCACGGAGATTCATCAGGGGAGTTCTATAAGTCCATGAGCTCAATTTTGCCCGAATACACAGCGTTGAGGATATCAGCAGTGGCTGTATGTCCTCTGGTAATCAAAAAGTTCATGTGTGGCCATCTGCCACAATCGGTGAGTGAACCAGAAATGGCACCCGCTGTCTGTTTATAAAGATAATGGGCAACAACCCCCCAGGAAGTTAGAGTACGCAACCCCCTGTGTCATTCCCCCATAACTCACTGTGCCTCGCTGCGCTCCACGCTCCTGGAACGCACGCCGGTCCCATACAAGTGACTAGTATCCAGCCACCGCTTGTTCCAAGCGTGCCGGGTGACCGGAAGTGCCGGTGCCATATTGGACAACCGACTTCCAGTGCGCCGATACTAGTATGCGTTCCAGAGAGGGACGCACAGTGTGATGCAGAAGTGTATGCGCCAAAGTAAATATCTGACTGGCGGTACCTCGCTGTTGTTATGCGCTCCAGCCTGGAACGCAGTAGCGAGATGCACCTCGAAGTACGTACACTGCCATCCGTCTCACCATAAAGCGCTCCAGATTGAAAAATCAAACAGCACCCAAATGGTGGTAAAGTTTAAAAGATGGTACAGTAGTACAGTGGTACAGGTACAGCGGTACAGTAGTACAGATGGTATAATTAAAAGATGTACACATTACCCATAACCTCACAATCAGATGGAGGCAGAGGATCACCAGAGGGATGTTTCATTGGCGGCATTTACTGTAAGGCCATTACATATGTATACCATAAAATGCCAATATTTTCATCCCCATCCGTACTCTTCAGAAATCCTAAACGGCTGGAAGTGTCCAGATCAAATAATATATGTATCTGACGAATACACATCATATCAGGGATTTATATAAAGGCGGGGATGGGGGAAGAGGGAAAGGGGGTTGTTTAGTCAGAGTAGACATGTGCCCACAAAGAAGAAGCAGATAAATTAGCAAAAAATGACAGCAACAATATTACTAGCTAATATTCGTTTATCCAAAATAGACATATGCATCCCTCATCTACTTGGAATTATCCCGATGTAATTAGCAATGTTTATAACCCATCGGTACCAGACTCATTCAAAAGAGGGAAACCCTAGAGCAGAATAGTGATCCTGCTCCGTGAAATTGCAGATGTTTTGTTTACTACGACCGTTTTAAAGAACTGGTCCAGACACTGGTATGTATCCATCATAATAATAGTGGGTAGACGCAAGTATGAGGATATCAGAGTAAAGGACATAGGGTAAAAAGACCACAAGACAGAGGTAAGATAATACATCGGGGAAACGTAGGACAGGGAGGAGGGCACTCCGAGGTACATCTCAGACCTACAAAAAACAGCCAAAATTGAGCTGTTCATTAAGTCCATGCGGATGACAGGTGTCCAACAAAAAAATCCATCTTGCCTCTCTTTGTAACAAGATTTTGTCAAAGTCACCTCCCCTGGATGGTAGGGACACCTTGTCAATCCCCATGAAACCTATAACTTTCACATCTCCACCATGCTGGGTGTTCACATGTCTGGCAATGGGAATATCCCTCTGATTACGGATATCCCCCAGATGTTCCCCTACCCGTCTTCTGAATTCACGTGTAGTTTTGCCAATATAGGAGATACCACAAGTACACACAGCCCGATACACAACCCCTTTGGACTTACAGTTGATAAATTCCTTGATGGTATATGTTTTCTGCGTGTGAATGTTATGGAATTCCTTGGGCACCTGTATTGATTCACATGCAACACATCTACCACACCTGTAGCAACCCCTGGGCCTATTAGGCAACCAGGTGGAGTGAACAGGTGTAGTAAGATGACTGTGTACCAGTCGATCCCCTAGTGTTTTACATGTTCTGTAAGTCACCTGAGGTACCGTACCCACTGCCTCCTTAAGGTCCTCATCCATCGCAAGAATGCCCCAATGTTTATTTAGAATGGCTCTAACCAGGGGGGCCCCATTGTCAAATGCACAGACCATTCTGATGGTATTAGAGTTATTATTCTCCCTCCTTCGTGGTATCAGAAGATCATTTCTGACCCTAGTCACAGCATGCTGGTATGCCTCCCTCAGCACCCGATCAGGGTACCCTCTCTCCAAAAACCTGGATCTGAGGTCCCTTGCTTTAATCCTAAAATCAGCCTGATCAGAGCAGTTCCTTCTCAGGCGGAGGTATTGGCCCTTAGGGATGCCTTTTTTGAGGGAGTATGGGTGATGACTATCCCATCTTAATACAGAATTCGTGGAGGTAGGTTTTCTGAAAATTGTGGTATCCAAACCATCCCGACTATTTTTGGAGATCAAGATATCAAGAAATGGCAAACTTTTTTCTTCCAACTCAGAGGTGAACCTTAAACCAAGATTGTTTAGATTTAGTGATGACAAGAATTCATGGAAGGTTTCTTTGGTACCCTTCCACAAAACAAACACATCGTCTATATAACGGACCCAAAGGTCAATATAGACGGTAAAGTGTTCATTTGCCTCGGTGAATACGGTAGTGTCCTCCCACCAGCCCAGGAACAGGTTGGCATAGCTAGGTGCACAGGGGCTACCCATAGCAGTGCCCCTGAGTGCCCCTATCTTGATCTCCAAAAATAGTCGGGATGGTTTGGATACCACAATTTTCAGAAAACCTACCTCCACGAATTCTGTATTAAGATGGGATAGTCATCACCCATACTCCCTCAAAAAAGGCATCCCTAAGGGCCAATACCTCCGCCTGAGAAGGAACTGCTCTGATGAGGCTTATTTTAGGATTAAAGCAAGGGACCTCAGATCCAGGTTTTTGGAGAGAGGGTACCCTGATCGGGTGCTGAGGGAGGCATACCAGCATGCTGTGACTAGGGTCAGAAATGATCTTCTGATACCACGAAGGAGGGAGAATAATAACTCTAATACCATCAGAATGGTCTGTGCATTTGACAATGGGGCCCCCCTGGTTAGAGCCATTCTAAATAAACATTGGGGCATTCTTGCGATGGATGAGGACCTTAAGGAGGCAGTGGGTACGGTACCTCAGGTGACTTACAGAAAATGTAAAACACTAGGGGATCGACTGGTACACAGTCATCTTACTACACCTGTTCACTCCACCTGGTTGCCTAATAGGCCCAGGGGTTGCTACAGGTGTGGTAGATGTGTTGCATGTGAATCAATACATGTGGCCAAGGAATTCCAAAACATTCACACGCAGAAAACATATACCATCAAGGAATTTATCAACTGTAAGTCCAAAGGGGTTGTGTATCGGGCTGTGTGTACTTGTGGTATCTCCTATATTGGCAAAACTACACGTGAATTCAGAGGACGGGTAGGGGAACATCTGGGGGATATCCGTAATCAGAGGGATACCCCCATTGCCAGACATGTGAACACCCAGCATGGTGGAGATGTGAAAGTTATAGGTTTCATGGGGATTGACAAGGTGTCCCTACCATCCAGGGGAGGTGACTTTGACAAAATCTTGTTACAAAGAGAGGCAAGATGGATTTTTTTGTTGGACACCTGTCATCCGCATGGACTTAATGAACAGCTCAATTTTGGCTGTTTTTTGTAGGTCTGAGATGTACCTCGGAGTGCCCTCCTCCCTGTCCTACGTTTCCCCGATGTATTATCTTACCTCTGTCTTGTGGTCTTTTTACCCTATGTCCTTTACTCTGATATCCTCATACTTGCGTCTACCCACTATTATTATGATGGATACATACCAGTGTCTGGACCAGTTCTTTAAAACTGTCGTAGTAAACAAAACATCTGCAATTTCACGGGGCAGGATCACTATTCTGCTCTAGGGTTTCCCTCTTTTGAATGAGTCTGGTACCGATGGATTATAAACATTGCTAATTACATCGGGATAATTCCCAGTAGATGAGGGATGCATATGTCTATTTTGGACAAACGAATATTAGCTAGTAATATTGTTGCTGTCATTTTTTGCTAATTTATCTGCTTCTTCTTTGTGGGCACATGTCTACTCTGACTAAACAACCCCCTTTCCCTCTTCCCCCATCCCCGCCTTTATATAAATCCCTGATATGATGTGTATTTGTCAGATACATATATTATTTGATCTGGACACTTCCAGCCGTTTAGGATTTCTGAAGAGTACGGATGGGGATGAAAATATTGGCATTTTATGGTATACATATGTAATGGCCTTACAGTAAATGCCGCCAATGAAACATCCCTCTGGTGATCCTCTGCCTCCATCTGATTGTGAGGTTATGGGTAATGTGTACATCTTTTAATTATACCATCTGTACTACTGTACCGCTGTACCTGTACCACTGTACTACTGTACCATCTTTTAAACTTTACCACCATTTGGGTGCTGTTTGATTTTTCAATCTGGAGCGCTTTATGGTGAGACGGATGGCAGTGTACGTACTTCAAGGCGCATCTCGCTACTGCGTTCCAGGCTGGAGCGCATAACAACAGCGAGGTACCGCCAGTCAGATATTTACTTTGGCGCATACACTTCTGCATCACACTGTGCGTCCCTCTCTGGAACGCATACTAGTATCGGCGCACCGGAAGTCGGTTGTCCAATATGGCGCCGGCACTTCCGGTCACCCGGCACGCTTGGAACAAGCGGTGGCCGGATACTAGTCACTTGTATGGGACCGGCGTGCGTTCCAGGAGCGTGGAGCGCAGCGAGGCACAGTGAGTTATGGGGGAATGACACAGGGGGTTGCGTACTCTAACTTCCTGGGGGGTTGTTGCCCATTATCTTTATAAACAGACAGCGGGTGCCATTTCTGGTTCACTCACCGATTGTGGCAGATGGCCACACATGAACTTTTTGATTACCAGAGGACATACAGCCACTGCTGATATCCTCAATGCTGTGTATTCGGGCAAAATCGAGCTCATGGACTTATAGAACTCCCCTGATGAATCTCCGTGATCGGAGAAGAAACGCGTTGGGAGGCGTTTGTTACAACACACTTGGTGGGGGGTGTCCAGTGTAAGGCTCATCTGGGCCTGTCCTTGTTAGGACAGGAGTAAATGCTGGGGCACGACAGGGGAGTAGGAAATAGGTCCCCACCCCCTTACATATTGCTCTATTTTTGCTGGACCCTCCCTGGGACCCTCATTCATCTACGTGGGTACCCCCAGTCTGCAATTGGTGAGACTCAACCAGTTTTTTATCTGCACTGTTATCGGCGTGAGCACTTTTGTGTTTCTTTGTTTGTCCAATTTTAATCATGTTAGTAAAAGTTATGTTTTAATATATTGGGTTACACTCTTCAAGCTGATATTAACTGTTTTCCCTAAGAGTTGTGCAACAGTTTGGTTCTTCCAAGCTGCAGCTGTTTATCTCCTTTAGGTAGCTGTAGCAGCTGCCTTCACTGATCGCCTTGCCTGGGTTTGTTATTTAAACCTGCTCTGGGCTTTAGTTCATGCCAGCTGTCAATGATCTTGGTTGGATTTGGTTCTCTCCTTGGATTTCTCATATGGCCTGTCCTTGTCAGCAAAAGATAAGTTCTTGCTAGTCCTTGTTTGTCCATTTGTTTTGGACTCTAATATTTCTCTTTTTGTCCTTGTCACTATGTCATATTCAGGCTGGCTGGAAGCTCTGGGAAGCAGATTTGCCCCTCCACACCGTGAGTCGGTGTGGAGTTCATTTTTGTAAACTCTGCGTGGATTTTGTAGTTTTTAGTACTGACCGCACAGTATCCTTTTCTCTCTGTCTATCAAGTTTAGTATTGGCCTCCTTTGCTAAAATCTGATTTCATTTCTGTGTACGTCATTTCCCTCTCCACTCACAGTCAATATTTGTGGGGGGCTATCTTTCCTTTTGGGGTTTTCTCTGAGGCAAGATAGCTTTCTATTTCCTTCTTTAGGGGTAGTTAGTTCTTAGGCTGTGAAGAGGTGTCTAGGGAGAGTCAGGAACATCCCACGGCTATTACTAGTGTTGTTGTTAGGATTAGGGACTGCGGTCAGTAGAGAAACCACCTTCTCAGAGCTCGTCCCATGTTGCGTTTTAGCCACCAGGTCTTATCAGTGTGGCCTCTTAACCACCAGGTCATAACATATCTCTATCTATCATCTATCTATTATCTAGCTATCTATTATCTATCTATCTATCGATTATCTATCCATCTATTATCTATCTATTATCTATCATCTATCTATTATCTATCATCTATCTGTCTATTATCTATCTATCTATTATCTATCATCTATATATCTATTATCTATCATCTATCTATCATCTATCTGTAATGGAGTGTGGGTTGGCCAAATGTAAAAGAGGAGGTTGGACAGAAATGACATCACAAATCTTTTTGATAGAGGGGGGAGAGGAGGGAGGGGTTGGGGTGTGTTTTGGAGTGGGTGTGCGAGGTGCTGGCATAAAGGCCAGTGCAATGCATCATGGAACTTGTAGTATTAGAGCACAATAAGTCAAGAGAAAGGAAGTTGTTTATTAACCCCATGAGAGCTGGATCCAGCACTGAAGATGTGCTGCTACAGCATGATAAAAGGTAATATTGCTAAAATAAACACAGTGGATGTTTTCAGTGGCACATAATAGCAAGATTTATGAAAGAAAAAATAGTTATAGTAGTGGACAACTTCTTTAATGATGGAGGGGAGTTACTCTCCCTCGAAGTGCGCGCGCTTCCCCTTGAAGGAGCAGGAAGTGTGCGCACATGTTCACTAAGTGCGTTGCCTGGAGACTTGCGAGGTGTGCGTAGGCAAGGAGACCTGGTAGTTGTAAAGGATACCGGCAACAGGAGCGCTGTCAGGATGGTGAGCATGTCTGCATCCCTGCTGGGAAGAGTGGGAGGCCCATAGGAGAGCTGGTTTAAAACTGGTCATAAGACCTTTAGCCAGACCAGGTAAATTGTCTTTAGGTGTCAGGTTCTTCTGACCAGCTGTAGTGTTCATAGGGCTCTGCCACCCTCTACAACAACCCCTTTTCTGATATAGAAACGTCCTTACCTGTAATTAGGAAGCAGATATAGAATCCACATGCACTAAACCACATTGTGACCATCCTAGGAAACTCTACCAATGGAGAACTAACAACAGCCCTCTGCACAGGATAAAAAGGCATTCATGACGGAATAACTGAAAACTTCATGTAGAAAAGCCTACCTAATGAGAATCTGGCAGAGATCATGTACTAACCAGTTGTAAAGTGTTGCACAATATGCTGGCACTATAAAGTTTCACAGTATTAAGAAAGAAAGAAGACACAAGTTCAATCTATACCATAACATATTGATCCAGAGGAATGCAAAAACGACAAATGGGGCAGATGCTACTCATCCCATACTACAAAAAAAAAATAATTCCTTCCCAACTCCACATTCAGCAATCAGACTGGTTTCCTGGATCAATGTCCAAAGGTCTAGCACCCACAGTCTGTAAATGACGTTATTTTCTCCAAAATATCAAGCTTGTTTTGATTTTGGAAAAGCAGTTGGGAGATGTTGAATGGTTACTTTTACCACATTTGTATGTGCTCCATAAGTGGTCATTCTAAAATTAAAAATTTAAATTAAAAAACCCCACGACGTTACAACATTGGGCAGAAATAGAGAGAGCTCACCACTAGAGATGAGAGAGCACTAAAATGCTCAGGTGCTCGTTAATCGAGCCAAGCAATTCCTGATGCTCGAATGCTCGTTTCCAGTAACAAGTATAATGGGAGTCAATGGGAAATCCAAGCATTTTTCCCAAAACAGTTTTTTTCCCAAAAAGGTTTCTGAGGGCAGTGAAAATATTGAAATGGATGGAAAAAGTGCTGAATGGAAGGAGAACAGGATGGTGAAGACATCTGGAAGCATCTCTGATTCCCAGATCAACCACCAACTGTAGTGCCTCATTCAAATATTGCAAACAAAGTATTGTTATGGTATTCCTACACTCCTAAAAGTTATGCAGAGTTCAAACCCTTCCAAAAATTACAAGCAGAGTCATCTATGCACTAGGGATGAGTGAGCAGCACTAAAACGCTCTGGTGCTCGTTGCTCTAGCCGAGCAATTCCTAATGCTGGAGTGCTTATTTCGAGTAACGAGTATAATGGGAGTCAGTGGGAAAGGAAAGCATTTTTTTCCGGCAGACCCCACACAGAGGTCTGGGGGCAGTGAAAATGTTCAAATGGATGGAAAAATTGCTGAATGTAAGGATTTCAACATGGGGCAGACCCGTGGAAGTATTTCTGACTCCCAGATCGCTACTGAGAACAATGGTGTCACATTTTTACTCCACTTTTAGGAGTGACAATAAAACATTCCAAACTGACAAGAAATTGCATTTTACAGAAAAAAAGGACAAGGATCATTTATTCCTGTATAATGACTTGTATATAATTCAAAATGTAAAAAGGATTTTACAAAATATATAATTTAAGTAAACCAAAATTGTTTGTTTTTTTATTAAAAAATAGGAAATTTCAGTGTAATTTATGAAGGAAGCAAGAACTGCCAAAACTCAGGGACTCCGATAGACCCTGTATTATCCCGGGGTCGCACTTGCGAGTGTGATGCGAGAAACTCGCGTGAGTCTCTCGCATCAATACCCGGCACTGCCGCCGGCACTGGAGCTTTCAGCTGCATAGAAATACATGCAGCCACACACTCCGGTCCCGAGTGCCGCAGGCAGTGCCAGGTATTGATGCGAGAGACTCGCATCACACTCGCAAATGTGACCCTGGCTTTAGACATAAAAGAGGGCCTCATGCTTATTCTGTTCAAACTGTCACGAATTTGTACTCCTAGACTCATAAAGGCTATGCACTTTTGACTGTTATAAACCAACGAAATGTACTCCAGAGCACGGAATAGTCTATGGATGACCAATATAATATCGGTAAAATTTTTAACAAATTTTTTGAGGGTTTTATAACAACAAAATGGACTCCAGACCTCGGAATGGCCTATGGGTGAGCAAAATAATAAAAAGAAACATTTGAAAAAGTTTTTTGAGGGCAATAAAGCAATGAAATGTATCCAAGAAAATATAGTACTTGTCAGATCTTCTGGAACTCCTAGAGTGAACCCACAGTACCACGACAACGAACCTCCCAAGGGTGAGCTGACCAGGTGGACCACCCCCAATACAGGGAGCGTTAGGGTCAGGCCCGAGAGAGACTATTGCCGCGGAAGCTGATACTCAGGGACAGAAAGTAGGAGCAGAAAAGAGGCTGGATAAGCAGGGCAAAGAGAGGACAAAGAGCATGCTGGGTATGGCGGGAATACAGGACTGGCAGACTATGGCGTAGGCACAGGGTAGTCTGGCTATGGCGTAGACACAGGGTAGACTAGCTATGGTGGAGACACAGGGAAGACAGGCTATGGCGGAGACACAGGGCAGACTAACTATGGCAGAGACACAGGGCAGACTAACAATGGCAGAGACACAGGGCAGACTGACAATAGAGGAGAAACAGGGCAGACAAGATATGGCGAAGACACAGAGCAAAGAGGAGACCTGGGTTAAATGAAGGCAAATGACAATCAGGCATGGAGCAGAGGGAGAGGCTACCTGATATAGGGCGAATAGCGAAGAACTTCCAGGTCGGGTAACCTCCGGGATCACGAGCAGCGACCAGCCTGTGGGAGTGCGCGTGCGTAGCCAGAGCAGGGAGGTGAAGTGCGCACACGCAGCCGCCGGGAACCAGAATCCAGCGAGGAAGCAGGAAGAGAGGAGACCGGGCGGTGCGTGGACACTCTGGGGATGCGCAGAGCTGAACACACACGCCGGAAGAGGACCCAGGAGAAGCAGCAGCAGCGCGCCAGGACAGGTGAGTATGTAAAGGGCCAGGTGCGGGAGGCATGACAGTACTATAATAATATTTTGAGGCTTTAATAGCAAGAAAATGTACCAAAGAAGATGTAATAATCTATGGGTGAGCAATATGATACAAATAAATTTTGACCATGTTTTTTTAGGCTTTTATTGCAATGAAATGTATCCAAAAAGATATAATACCATATGAGTGAGCAATATACTGTAATAACACTACATTTGGAACAAGTTTTGGGGGGCTTATATAGCAAAAAATGTACTCCAGACTGCAGAATAGTCTATAGGTGAGCAATATAATACCAATAAATGTATGAAAATATTTTTTGAGGATTAAATACCAACAAAATTTACCCTTAGAAAATGTAATACTGTATGGCTGAGAAATGTAACCCAGCAAATTTTTTTAACTTTTTTTAAATCTTATATATCACATAAATGTACCCTAGAACACGGACAAGTGTATGGGTAAGAAATGTAAAGAAACAAGCAACATTTTTAAACGCTTTTTTGTACTGTTATATACCACCAAAATATAACATAAAGCATGTAATACTCTATGGATGAGTAATCTAATCCTGAAATATTTTTATATGCTTTTACATGCCACCATAATGCAATAGTAACAGTGTTAAACTGTAAGGATGAGTTATTGACTGCATAAAAATATTTGGAAAGTGTAGTTGATGAACTTATACAATCATAAACGCTTTGCAGAAAGTGAAAGCCAAAAAGCAATTATGAGAAGAGTCATCCATAGACCCATGAAAGGCAACAACTGCCTGGGGCTATTAAAATATTGAATATTACACACACTGTGATGCGAGTCACTATAGAAATAATAAGTCCCAAAAGTGGAGAGAAAGACTACAGTAACAGATGGTAATATAATACTACTTACTGGATAAGTAAAGGGAGGACAAACGATCCAAGGTTAGGTCCACGAAATGGTGCAGTACAACAAGGGGTAGTCAGAGACGAAATCCAATGCAAAAGCCAGAGTCAGGAAAACCAGAAAGGCAATATAGTTTACAGGGAGCAGGGAAAAAGAGAAGTCAGGTCACAAGCAAAGAGCCTAAGTCCAGGAAGGGATTAAAGTCAGGCTGGGTCAGGCGCAGAGCACAGAGAGATCAGCCTTACACAGGCAGCAGCAAGTGTACGATTGATACTAGATGGAGGAGCTAGCATGCTTAAGTAGAGGACTAATTAAGAGAAGTGAACACAGGTGATTGCAGCCCAGACCCAGCACAACCAAAACACACTGACAGCCTCCACACAATAGTAACATAGCAGATAAGGACATTGTGGAGATCGTGACACACACTTTATGTGCTGCTGTCATCTGGTGGTGTGGAAAAGTGTGGACTTATCCAAGCTTTGTTCATTTTTATGAGCGTGAGCCTGTCTGTATTCTCTGTTGACAGGTGACAGCGCATGATTGTTATGAGATCCCCCCGGCAGCACTAAAGACCCACTCAGACAGGATGCTAGAGCCAGGGCAGCCCAACATCGCCAATGCATAGAGGGACAGCTCATGCCAGGTGTCCAGCTTTGAGACCCAATAGTTGAAAGATGCAGCAGAATTAGGGAGTTTGCTGGTTTGGTAGGCCAGGTATTTCTTAACCATCTTTAAAAACTTTTCCCTCCTTGTCAAAAAAACCCGGTCATCTGGCCCTGGGTGCTGGGCAGTTGTCATGAAATTGGCCCACGCCTTTGACGGTGCTGCCTTTGCCGTGTCTCCCTGGCCTGTCCTCCTTGGTTGGGCAAGGAAGCTTGCCCCCTGCCGCTAGCATTGTCTAATGGGAATTTTTTCAACATAGTTTCGCAATGGCCTTCTGGTATAACACCATTTTAAAAGACCTCTCCACCTCAGGAAGAAGAGATGCAAAGTTCTTCTGTAGCGTGGTTCTAGCATGGTGAACAACCAGTATTCTTTTTTGGCCAAGATGAATGTAATGTGAGGGTCACGGGAAAGGCAGCGATATGTGCCAAACTCCATACAGCCAACACTTCCCTGTCTCCACCATGATGATGACTCTCCATCTCCTTTTCCCTCTCTTCCTCCTCATTCCCATCCTCAACCCATCTGCATAGGGGAGACTGGATGAAGGTTGTGTGGCTACTTTTCTCTGTTGCACTAGACACCAGCCCCTGTTCTTCCTCTTCTTCCTCATTGTCTGCCTCTTCATTGTTACCCAATAAGCAGAAGAGATGTGTTGTGGCTTCCTATATCCTCACGGGTTCTGCATGCAAAGCTTTATGTTTAATTGTGAGAAACGACTGTTTAAGTAGGCAGAGAAGTGGGATAGTTGTGCTGACTATAGCGTCATCACCGCTCACCAACTTTGTGGAGTCTTCAAAGTCTTGGAGAACCAAACAAATGTCAGACATGTGTAACACCCCAGGTTCCTGGTTATTACAGTGGCATTGCTTTCCTCATGAGGAGAGTGATGTCATGCTTGGAAGCGAGGAAGGATTCCTTTTATCAGGTATTCACAAACATGCAGTATGTTCTTACTCCAGGCCAGAAGGGGGAGCTCTGATCCAGTTTGTGGGTGGCTCCCCTATATATATTCTGGCTGGAGGGGCAGTTAGTTAAAAAGTCTGTCAGAGGGACAGAGGTGAGAGCAGTATGACAGTGAGAGTCAGGAAGACTGAAAGGGGCGTGCAGCCACGTGAGGTGCTGCAGTTCCTGAAAGGAAAAGAAAGGAAAGGAGCAAGCTGTAGAGAGCGTGAAGGAGGAAAGAAGCACAGGAGAGTGAAGCTGGAGAGAGAAGCTGCAACTGGGCTTCCACCGCGCTGAGCGCAGATACCGGTAGCTGGAAGACCGAGGTTGTGGGGGTAACTCTATGCCCCACGGCAGAAACCGGCGGACAGCAGATTGCAAGTTACCTGTCCCCCATTGAAACCTAAGGACACAGTAGCAGATAGAGCCTGGATCGTGATAGAGATCCTGTAAAAAGGCTCGAGCTACTTGTCATACGGGTAGTGTCCTACCTAAAGGGGAACAGAGAGAAAACGTGAGGACCTTGTGAGAGGCCTAAGGCAGCAAGGGATTACAACACCACAGCGCTAGAGGGAAGGCTTCCAACCCCACCTGGTAAGGGGGATTCCAGACTTGCTTCCAAGCTGGCCCGACCATCGACACCTGTGATCCGGTACCCTGGACTGTGGCTGCATGAATTCATCAGTAAAGAGGTAAAGAGACTGCAGCCCTGTGTCCTCCGTGTCTTCCCGGCACCACACCATCCTTGCCAACACACCAGAAGCCCTGGGGACCCAGCTTCACCTGTGGGAAGCCATACCATCCCTGCTGCCATAACATCACCCCAGAGGACCCCTTTAAGCAGTGTCAGTCAGTTACCCCTGACTGAATACCACAGGTGGCATCACAAACAAACTTTATTCAATAAACCCCTTTAAAGGCAGTCCCTTTTACATGGGCGCCCAGGGCCACGGACCGGGTCGCTGCCGCCATGACACATCCCTTTAAGTTCCGAACCTGGTATCATGTACCCCACGGCCCACTCTTCAGTTTTATGTGCAACAGCTGACCAGAATACCGATGGGCGTGTGGGGGTGGCACTCAACCACTAGTCTCTTCTGCTCATAAAGCCTTCCCAGCATGTGCTGTGTGGAGTTCCAGCACGTGGTGACGTTGCACATCAGTCGGTAAGCTGGTATTAGCAAGCGCTACTGCAGCACTGACAGAGTGGCAGCAGGTGTAGCAGACTTGCGGAAATGGGAGCTGACTCGGCAAACCTTGACCAGAATCTCTGCAAAATCTGGGTATGATTTCAGAAACCACTGAACTACCAAATTGAGCCCATGTGCCATGTATGGTACATGTGTGAGCTTACCAAGCTTCACAGCCTCCACCAAGTTACACCAATTATCACATATGAGCATGTCTGGTTGGAGGTTTAGCGGCAAAAACACAAGTCAGACTGGTCTCTTATTCCTTTAATTAACTCTGCCATGGTGTGCACTTTGTCTCGTAGACAAGTATGCTTCAGCAGAGCATGTTGCCATTCCGCCGAGGCAGTGTTGCAGAGCTTCCAGCTCCTGGATGATGTGCTCTGAGCATATCGGAGAAAGAGGATGAGGAGGAGTAGGAAGAGATGCAGGAACTGCTGTAGGAGGTGTTGGAAAACCTGATAGAAGGACAGCATAGGGAGAACATGAGCCGTGCCAGTGTGGAACTTGGCCTCAGCCTCCATAGTGTTCACCCAGTGTGCCGTCAGGGAAAAACAGTGTCCCTGGCCACAAGCGCTTGTCCACATGTAGGTCGTTAAATGGACAATGCCAGTAAATGCATTGGTAAGGGCAAAGGTGATGTTCCTGGACATGTTCTCGTACAGGGGGGTATATGACCCTTGAGAAAGGCATTCGCCGAAACGCGCGTCGGGGTGGACGGGGGTGGGGTGCCTGCACAGCCTATATCTTTACAGTTGACCGGTATGTATACTTTTCGTGGGTTTTGTTCTTACTGCTTACATTTGTCTAGGGCATATATATAGATACGCAGACACATGAACTAGCCCTTTTCTATTGGTTTCTTGTACGGTCACTTTATGTACCTGTTTCATATTATAGGTACCTACCCCCCTCCTATTTTTGTACGTGCTATGGGTTGCACGGGGATTATTCCTATTTGTCATTTTTCTACCTGTTGTAATTATTAATAAAGTTTTTTGTATTTTGCATATACCTGGACTTTTTGATTGCAGTTCTTTTGCCTAGTTTGATTAATGTCTGAGAAATAGAAGCCTACAACATTTTTAAAAGCTTTTGTTCTCTATTACTGTAGAGATCACAGAAATGTACACAGACCATGGAACACTGTATGTCTGAGAAATAGAAGCCTATAACATTTTAAAAGCTTTTTAGCAGTTTTACAGATCACTGAAATTTACTCCACACTACGCAATAGTGTATGGCTCAGAAATGTAGCCCAGGAAAATGTTTCAACGATTCATTATATTGTGCACAAAGGCCTAGAGAAGCACTCCCTCCAACACGGTGTCAAAGAGCTGTGCGATTGCGTCAGTGTGCCAAACCAGCTCGCATCTGTCCTTTTATAATCCCTGATGATATCAGACAGACAGTGATCTTTTACACATTTGAAATGTATTCCTAGAGATAAGTAGATCTTTTGAAATTCAAATTCAATTTTTCCCAAAAATTCCAATCAAAGTGAAATTGGAAGAAATCTCAATACTAGGATGTATAAAATTGCGCAGAAAATACATGTTAAGGATGGAAGAGAAGGGGGCTTATACTCGACAGGAGAGAGAGAGAGAGCGGACCTCGCTGACCATAAGACCTTACACTCTACACGAGAGAGAAGACCCCACTGACCATTAGATCTTACACTCTACAGGAGAGAGAGGACCCCCCTGACCATAAGAGCTTACACTCTACAGAATAGAGAGAGAGAGGACCCTCCTGACCATAAGAGCTTACACTCTACAGGAGAGAGCGGACCTCGCTGACCATAAGACCTTACACTCTACACGAGAGAGAAGACCCCACTGACCATTAGATCTTACACTCTACATGAGACAGAGGACCCCGCTGACCATAAGATCTTACACTCTACAGGATAAAGAGAAAGGACACTGCTGACCATGCGAACTTACACTCTAAAGGAAAAAGAGAAAAGACCATGATGACTCCAGGAGTTTATACTCCACTGGTGTAAAGTGTCCAAGAGCGGTAGTCGCTACTGACCTGCTGTCCAGTTGCGCTCTGGCACTTTACAG
Source organism: Ranitomeya variabilis (assembly GCF_051348905.1). Taxonomy (NCBI): domain Eukaryota; kingdom Metazoa; phylum Chordata; class Amphibia; order Anura; family Dendrobatidae; genus Ranitomeya; species Ranitomeya variabilis. Next base: position 1,057,692,911 of record NC_135233.1, read on the forward strand.
ACAAGGGGTGTTCCAGTACCAGTGTGCTGTAGGGTGTGGGATGCATCACATTCACTTGTAGGCCGTAGGTCTCCACTGCCTCCAGGCAATTCACACTTTGTACCTCCATAGTGCAACTCCTCTTTTGTCTTGACACCCGTTTGTTCTAGACTACCTCCAAGCCCGCTATCTTCACCAGGCACAGGAATTCATAGTCCATTCCAGCAGTGCATCCGGGACTGACCACGTGCCCCCCTCATAATTCCACGTCCACCATTCTCGTGATGTTAGAAACCAGACCCGCTCCGTGGTACCTGGCCTGAGCCCTAGGCTCCAGATGCTGTTGGAATGTCCATCAGGGAACTCTGTTTGGCCTCTCACTGCCTCAAATGGCTGACCCATGCTGCCCCTAGCAGCCCACTACACCAGAACTTGGTCTTCACTATGCACTTCATTAACTGACAGTGAACTCCCTCTATCCTGGAAGTAATAATAATAATAATAATCTTTATTTTTATATAGCGCGAACATATTCCGCAGCGCTTTACAGTTTGCACACATTATCATCGCTGTCCCCGATGGGGCTCACAATCTAAATTCCCTATCAGTATGTCTTTGGAATGTGGGAGGAAACCGGAGTGCCCGGAGGAAACCCACGCAAACACGGAGAGAACATACAAACTCTTTGCAGATGTTGTCCAAGGTGGGATTAGAACCCAGGACTCCAGCGCTGCAAGGCTGCTGTGCTAACCACTGCGCCACCGTGCTGCCCACGTGCCTCCCTTTATCAGTACTAGTGCCCACCCACTGGGCTAATCCTACTCTTAACCATTTCCTATCTTTCATGATAAACCTATTTATCCTTATTCTATATCCTACCCTGTTATAAGCTTATCCTTATGCTTTACTCACATTATGCATTAACACCTTATGCTGTACATCACCATAATACATTACATTAGACACATATTACATATAAAACCACATGAACGCATTCACATAGCAAGCCTGTTGTCTTCAGGGGCAGGAACAGGGTAGGACAGTCCACATCCACACACAGGGAAGAGGGCGAGGACCCTACTAACTGTATGAGCTTACACTCTAGAGGAGAGACAGGAGAGACAGGACCCCGCTGATCATAAGAGCTTACACTCTGTGGAAGAAAGAGAGAGAGAACCCTGAAGACCACAAGAGCTTATACTCTACAGAAGAGAGGGAGAGGACTCTACTGACCAAAAAAGCGTATGTGGCACCCCAGGAGTCCGGTTGCCACAGTGGCATTGCCTCCCTCACAGGGGGTGATGTCATGCCTGGTAGCAAGGAGGGGTCCCCTTACCAGGTAACACCAGCATCCAACACTTTTCCTTACTCAGACCAGAAGGGGGAGCTCCAACACCTGGTTTCAGGGGAGCTTCCCTATAAGTTCTGGCCTAGAGGCAGGGTTATGTAGTCTGAGTCTGAATCTGAGAGAGTGAGGGAGAGGAGAGAAGTCAAGGAGAACCTGGGGAGTGGAGCTGTAACCAAGCTCACACTAGAACTGTGCGCTGAAAAAAAGGACGCCAGAGTCCTTGGCTGTGTGGGTGCTGTACGCCCCAACAGCAGAATCTGGAGGGCAGGAGACTGCAGGTCTCTGGCCCATCCAACACCCAGGGGCACAGCAGCATATCAGGGCCATGAACTGCCACCAAGGAGCAACACCTGAAATAGCCTCAAGCACCCTGCCATGCGGATAACGTTGTATACTAACTGTCAGACAGGAGAAGAACTTGAGCAGAGCTTAAACACAGCAAGGATCTAAGAGAACAGTGCAATAGGAAGGCCTCTGAACCCACCTGGCTAGGTGGATCCTAAGTTGCTTCCAGGCTACCATCATCACCTGTTACCCATGCCCTGGACTGCAACTTCAACTATCAAGTAAAGGTAAAGAAAACTACAGTCCTTGTGTCCTCCAGTCATTTCCCGCACCCTCAGTCCTGCACCCCAATGTCCACGATCCCTTACAAAACTATACCAGAAGCCCTGGGGCCCCTCTCCACCTGTGGGGAGCAAAACCATCCCAGCTGTGTCACCATCGGCCTCAGTGGTCCCCTTAAGCAGTGTCGGCCACTCACTGCCGAACACCACAGGTGGCGTCACGTTAAATCCCTTAAAAACTGCCCTCATCATTTTATTGCATGCCCAGGGCCACGGATTGGGTCACTGCTGCCGTGACAACCGCCTTAAGAACTCCCCGATCCGGACCGAGTACCCAGCGGCCCTAGTGGGCGTCGCACTTATACTCTACAGAAGAGAGAGAAAAGACTCCACTGACCATAAGAGCTTACACTCTACAGAAGAGAGCATGGCAGAAAGAGAGACAGAGAGAGGAACAGAGAAGACCCTGCTGACCGTAAGAGCTTATAGTCTACAGAAGAGAGCGCGAGAGAAACAGAGAACCCCACTGACCATAAGAGCTTATACTCTACAGGAGAGAGAAATAGAGAGAGGACCCCACTGACAATAAGAGTTTATACTCTACAGGAGAGAGAGGACCCCGCTGACTAGAAAAGTTTACACTCTTCAGGCGAGAAAGAGAATCCCGCTAACCATAAGAGCTTACACTCTACAGGAGAGAAACTTACCCACTGACTCTGGAGATGAAATACGCTGCTGTACAATCTTTTCTCCACTGGGAATCTCTGATTTGTGATGGCCCCATTACTGACCATCACTGTATAAGGTGTGATAATCCGCAAGATGTCATAGCTGCATGGCATTATAGGGAGGTCGGGCGGCCACCAAAAATTACATTGATCCTTCATCTCATCAGTATGGAAAATGGTGCCAAGTATATTTTTATTTTTTGATCTGCTCATCTCTATTTATTCCTTCACTATTAAAGAAGCTGTACAAGATAAATAAAATAAAACAAGCAGCGCCATACTTATTCACAGGTTGCATATGGTATTGCAGCTTGGCTGTTGGAGGTTAAATAGAGCTGACCTACAATCTCAGATGTAACCCATGGAAAGGTATGGCACCGATTCTGGAAAAAAACAACTGCCATGTTTTTGTATCTGGAAAGCCCTTATGTCATCCTGTGTTGTACTTACTGTGACCCGCTCCAGCTCTTTTATGTGTAATAAATTGGATGCGGTTGAATCTAATGTGTATGAAAGCTGAGTGCTATCTGTCTACATGCTCATTCACGCAAGAGGAAATGCTTTCATGATGTGCTCACATGATCTTCTGACTCTGCAAAAGTCATTCTGTTGACTAAGACCATATCCTATGACATTTGTTTAATATGTGACCGGCAGAACGCTTTAATGGCAAATGAAAAAAAATCCCATGGTTACTTTAGAAAGATTTATGTCACCCAAAAGTAATTATTAAACTAAGTTGATGAAAGGATATCAGGAGGAAATATCTATTTCTTTGTAAAAAGAAATACGGTAGAGAACACATTACATGCAAGAGTTCCACATTAATGAGAACATATTAACAAGCGTCCAATACAGAATGAATCCCTGGAGGTTAAGACACCATTCAAGGCACCTGCATCTTATTACTCTCCTTTCTTGACTATTTATTCAAGAAAGTTCCTAAGTTTAATTATCTTATGACGTCACTAGGACTTGTCAGGAGATAGGCTTTAGTACTAGAATTAAAGAGGTTGTCCAGGCTTGGGGTTCAAGCCTGCAGTAACTATGTGACTGTAGACTTGTGAATACTCACAGCGTGCACAGTGCAAGCTGTCAGGATTCTGCTGGAGGGGAAGGGTGCAAAACTACATGTATGGGATTGGCATAAATGTGGTCACTAGGGTTGAGCGACTTTCATTTTTTTAAGATCGAGTCTGGTTTTGTGAAACCCGATTTAGTCCAGAGTCGAGTCGAGTGAAGTCGGCCGATTATCGCTAAAAGTCGGGGATCGACCGAAACACGAAACCCAATGCAAGTCAATGGGGAAGCATAGCCGGCAGTGAGTGGAGGCCAGGAAAACACCTACAGTGCACATTTTACTGCCAAAAACATCCATTCTTGTTTTCTGAAGCTTGTCAATCTTAATTAACTTTATAATAATAGTTGGGCACTGGAAATTGGTGGTCATTTGGCAAAAGTTGTGGGGGTAGGGCTGGTTCAAGGTTTTAGTGGGCCCAGGAAACATGGACTACGTCATGGCGGTGGAGCAGGGAGAGGTAAGTATTTCAACGTTGCAAGTGCTGTGATCCTGAGCAAGCAGGGGGGGCCCACTCGTTCGCATTGGCACTGGCACAGGGCCCCTCAAAGTACGGCGGTGTGTTTGCATGGCGGGGGCGCCTCCCACCAGCAGCGACACTTTTGCGTACTCTGAGTGGCCCTGTGCCAGTGACGTCGCCAACGAGTATGCCCCCCCACCTGATGAAGGAACCTGCACTTTCATCTGCACCTTCCTCTTTGTCCCTGTGTAAGGTGGTATAACATGCGGGAAGGGGAACCTTACTTTCAGCAGGGTCAGATTCTGGCTGTGTAGAGTACAAGGGGAATGTAGTGGTCTAGGTCAATGTACCAGCAGACTCATCTAGCAGTGGCTGGGCAATGGGCAGGATGATGAGGAAACAGATATAGGGCCAAAGAATAAAGTAGGCTAAATGCAGATCAAAATTGGTAACAGGACTAAACAGGCGGCATTGCTTTGTTCAGTGGAGTAGCAAACCCAAGAGCAGCAGACACTGTTTCAAGGGCCTAACCACACTAGTAGGCCAAATGCAGTTTAATATCTGATAGTATAGGCCGAAAGCCAGAATGTGGAAGCTCAGCTTTGTTCAGTTGAGGACAACACCAGGGAGGGGCAGACACCGTTAGTAGGCCCTAACCACCATTTTGTTTTTTAAAAAACACTTAATGAGAGCCAGAAGGTTGAAGCTCAGCTTTATTCAGTTGAGGGCAACACCAGGGAGGGGCAGACACCGTTAGTAGGCCCTAACCACCATTTTGTTTTTTAAAAAACACTTAATGAGAGCCAGAAGGTTGAAGCTCAGCTTTATTCAGTTGAGGGCAACACCAGGCAGGGGCAGACACCGTTAGTAGGCCGGAACCACCATTTTGTTTTTTAAAAAACACTTAATGAGAGCCAGAAGGTTGAAGCTCAGCTTTATTCAGTTGAGGGCAACAACAGGCAGGGGCAGACACCGTTAGTAGGCCGGAACCAGCAATGTGTTTAAAAACAGCAGTTAATCAGAGCCGGAAGGTAGAAGCTCAGCTTTATTCAGTTGAGGGCAACACCAGGGAGGGGCAGAAGCCGTTAGTAGGCCCTAACCACCATTTTGTTTTTTAAAAAACACTTAATGAGAGCCAGAAGGTTGAAGCTCAGCTTTATTCAGTTGAGGGCAACACCAGGCAGGGGCAGACACCGTTAGTAGGCCGGAACCACCATTTTGTTTTTTAAAAAACACTTAATGAGAGCCAGAAGGTTGAAGCTCAGCTTTATTCAGTTGAGGGCAACACCAGGCAGGGGCAGACACCGTTAGTAGGCCGGAACCAGCAATGTGTTTAAAAACAGCAGTTAATCAGAGCCGGAAGGTAGAAGCTCAGCTTTATTCAGTTGAGGGCAACACCAGGGAGGGGCAGAAGCCGTTAGTAGGCCCTAACCACCATTTTGTTTTTTAAAAAACACTTAATGAGAGCCAGAAGGTTGAAGCTCAGCTTTATTCAGTTGAGGGCAACACCAGGCAGGGGCAGACACTGTTAGTAGGCCGGAACCAGCAATGTGTTTAAAAACAGCAGTTAATCAGAGCCGGAAGGTAGAAGCTCAGCTTTATTCAGTTGAGGGCAACACCAGGGAGGGGCAGAAGCCGTTAGTAGGCCCTAACCACCATTTTGTTTTTTAAAAAACACTTAATGAGAGCCAGAAGGTTGAAGCTCAGCTTTATTCAGTTGAGGGCAACACCAGGCAGGGGCAGACACCGTTAGTAGGCCGGAACCACCATTTTGTTTTTTAAAAAACACTTAATGAGAGCCAGAAGGTTGAAGCTCAGCTTTATTCAGTTGAGGGCAACACCAGGCAGGGGCAGACACCGTTAGTAGGCCGGAACCAGCAATGTGTTTAAAAACAGCAGTTAATCAGAGCCGGAAGGTAGAAGCTCAGCTTTATTCAGTTGAGGGCAACACCAGGGAGGGGCAGAAGCCGTTAGTAGGCCCTAACCACCATTTTGTTTTTTAAAAAACACTTAATGAGAGCCAGAAGGTTGAAGCTCAGCTTTATTCAGTTGAGGGCAACACCAGGCAGGGGCAGACACCGTTAGTAGGCCGGAACCACCATTTTGTTTTTTAAAAAACACTTAATGAGAGCCAGAAGGTAGAAGCTCAGCTTTATTCAGTTGAGGACAACTTGAATTAGGGACTGCATACAGACTTAGCAGGCTGTCCCCTGTGTGGACCATGCATCCAATACATTAACCCATTGAGCCACAAAGGACACGTAACCTTCCGTGGCCATGCCTACAGGTCCATGTGTCTGTTGTCAGGTGTACCTTTGTCAGTGTAGGCCTATTGGAAGGAGGGACCGCAGACAGGCTTCGAAGGCCTAACACAATAAAATGGGCTGGCTGTAGGCACTTTAAAATTGGTTCCAGGGGTACACGGGCAGCAGTGGTCTGGTCAGTGGAGGCCTAGTGGAAGGAGGGACCGCAGACAGGCTTCGAAGGCCTAACACAATAAAATGGGCTGGCTGTAGGCACTTTAAAATTGGTTCCAGGGGTACACGGGCAGCAGTGGTCTGGTCAGTGGAGGCCTAGTGGAAGGAGGGACCGCAGACAGGCTTCGAAGGCCTAACACAATAAAATGGGCTGGCTGTAGGCACTTTAAAATTGGTTCCAGGGGTACACGGGCAGCAGTGGTCTGGTCAGTGGAGGCCTAGTGGAAGGAGGGACCGCAGACAGGCTTCGAAGGCCTAACACAATAAAATGGGCTGGCTGTAGGCACTTTAAAATTGGTTCCAGGGGTACACGGGCAGCAGTGGTCTGGTCAGTGGAGGCCTAGTGGAAGGAGGGACCGCAGACAGGCTTCGAAGGCCTAACACAATAAAATGGGCTGGCTGTAGGCACTTTAAAATTGGTTCCAGGGGTACACGGGCAGCAGTGGTCTGGTCAGTGGAGGCCTAGTGGAAGGAGGGACCGCAGACAGGCTTCGAAGGCCTAAAATAACAAACAATAGGCTCATGGCAGTTTTACAGCGGTTACATGGATACACGGGCAGGCAGCTTGGTGGTGATGGAGGAGTATTTAAAGTAGGGACCGCAGACAGGCTATCAAAGGCCTAAAATAACAAACAATAGGCTCATGGCAGTTTTACAGCGGTTACATGGATACACAGGCAGCTTGGTGGTGAGTGGAGGAGTATTTAAAGTAGGGACCGCAGACAGGCTATCAAAGGCCTAAAATAACAAACAATAGGCTCATGGCAGTTTTACAGCGGTTACATGGATACACGGGCAGGCAGCTGGTGATGAGTGGAGGAGTATTTAAAGTAGGGACCGCAGACAGGCTATCAAAGGCCTAAAATAACAAACAATAGGCTCATGGCAGTTTTACAGCGGTTACATGGATACACAGGCAGCTTGGTGGTGAGTGGAGGAGTATTTAAAGTAGGGACCGCAGACAGGCTATCAAAGGCCTAAAATAACAAACAATAGGCTCATGGCAGTTTTACAGCGGTTACATGGATACACGGGCAGGCAGCTGGTGATGAGTGGAGGAGTATTTAAAGTAGGGACCGCAGACAGGCTATCAAAGGCCTAAAATAACAAACAATAGGCTCATGGCAGTTTTACAGCGGTTACATGGATACACAGGCAGCTTGGTGGTGAGTGGAGGAGTATTTAAAGTAGGGACCGCAGACAGGCTATCAAAGGCCTAAAATAACAAACAATATGCTCATGGCAGTTTTACAGCGGTTACATGGATACACGGGCAGGCAGCTGGTGATGAGTGGAGGAGTATTTAAAGTAGGGACCGCAGACAGGCTATCAAAGGCCTAAAATAACAAACAATAGGCTCATGGCAGTTTTACAGCGGTTACATGGATACACGGGCAGGCAGCTGGTGATGAGTGGAGGAGTATTTAAAGTAGGGACCGCAGACAGGCTATCAAAGGCCTAAAATAACAAACAATAGGCTCATGGCAGTTTTAGAGCGATTACATGGATACACGGGCAGGCAGCTGGTGATGAGTGGAGGAGTATTTAAAGTAGGGACCGCAGACAGGCTATCAAAGGCCTAAAATAACAAACAATAGGCTCATGGCAGTTTTACAGCGGTTACATGGATACACGGGCAGGCAGCTGGTGATGAGTGGAGGAGTATTTAAAGTAGGGACCGCAGACAGGCTATCAAAGGCCTAAAATAACAAACAATAGGCTCATGGCAGTTTTACAGCGGTTACATGGATACACGGGCAGGCAGCTGGTGATGAGTGGAGGAGTATTTAAAGTAGGGACCGCAGACAGGCTATCAAAGGCCTAAAATAACAAACAATAGGCTCATGGCAGTTTTACAGCGGTTACATGGATACACGGGCAGCTTGGTGGTGAGTGGAGGAGTAGTGCAAGGAGTGTCTGTCCCAGTACTCCCAAAATATAAATAGATGTTAATGTCTCGCAAAACAACCAAAACAAAAAAAAAGGTGGCATACTTAGGTACAGGGGTGGGCTCATCTACTGAGTTTCTGACATAGTAATTTGGCAGTAACTATTTAATGGTGCCAATATAGGACACAGACACAGACTACTTTAAGTTGCATCATAGATGTCTACAAATTTGTATTGTCAGTGCCAGACATTGAATGATGTCAGCGAATAGACTAAAGATTGGTGGAGCTGTGCGACATAATTTTGCACGTGGTAGAGCACATTTTGAGCTGGGGTAGGGGGGGAACTCTCTTGAGGCCGGCGGGACCGCCCCAGGGCCCCTCATGTTACAACGGTGTGTCTGACGTTGGGTGCGCACCACCACCGCCAGAGACACTACATTGTACTATGAGGGACCCAGTAGCAATGCCGTCAACCAAAAGCGAGCACACCCACCTCTTCAGACAAACAGCAGTCTCACGGGTGCTTGCGCCAAGTCGCGATACCACGGCCCCGTGTGGGGAGTTTGGCCATTTAGGGAGGTGTAAACATGTCGTATGCTGTACAATCAGCTGCAGCAAATTAGACATTAGAAAAGTAATTCACAGGCAAGAGCTTTTCATAGGAAAGCTAGGTGTCGGCCGGGCAAGGTGGGGCAAAAGATTTCGAAATCCAGTTGTGGTTCATTTTAATGAATGTTAGATCGTCAACATTTTGGGTAGCCAGACGAGTCCTTTTTTCGGTTAATATTGAACCTGCAGCACTGAATACTCTTTCTGATAGGACACTTGCTGCCGGGCAAGCAAGCTCCTGCAATGCATATTCTGCCAATTCTGGCCAGGTGTCTAATTTGGAGGCCCAGTAATCAAATGGGAATGACGGTTGAGGGAGAACATCGATAAGGGATGAAAAATAGTTAGTAACCATACTGGACAAATGTTGTCTCCTGTCACTTTCAATTGATGCAGCAGTACCTGTCCTGTCTGCGGTCATAGCAAAATCACTCCACAACCTGGTCAGAAAACCCCTCTGTCCAACGCCACTTCTGATGTGTGCACCCCTAACACTCCTAGTCTGCTGCCCCCTGGAGCTCGTGTGAGAACGATCACGTGCGCTGTGTGCTGGGAATGCCTGAAGCAAACGGTCAACAAGAGTTGATTGTTTGGTTGCTAATATTAGTTCCAAGTTCTCATGTGGCATAATATTTTGCAATTTGCCTTTATAGCGTGGATCAAGGAGGCAGGCCAACCAGTAATCGTCATCGTTCATCATTTTTGTAATGCGTGTGTCCCTTTTTAGGATACGTAAGGCATAATCCGCCATGTGGGCCAAAGTTCCAGTTGTCAAATCTCCGGTTGTGATTGGTTGAGGGGCAGTTGCAGGCAAATCTACGTCACTTGTGTCCCTCAAAAAACCAGAACCCGGCCGTGACACGCAACCAATTTCCTGTGCCCCCGGGAAAGGTTCGGCATTAAAAATATACTCATCCCCATCATCCTCCTCGTCCTCCACCTCCTCTTCGCCCGCTACCTCGTCCTGTACACTGCCCTGACCAGACAATGGCTGACTGTCATCAAGGCTTTCCTCTTCCTCTGGTGCAGACGCCTGCTCCTTTATGTGCGTCAAACTTTGCATCAGCAGACGCATTAGGGGGATGCTCATGCTTATTACGGCGTTGTCTGCACTAACCAGCCGTGTGCATTCCTCAAAACACTGAAGGACTTGACACATGTCTTGTATCTTAGACCACTGCACACCTGACAACTCCATGTCTGCCATCCTACTGCCTGCCCGTGTATCCTCCCACAAATAAATAGCAGCACGCCTCTGTTCGCACAGTCTCTGAAGCATGTGCAGTGTTGAGTTCCACCTTGTTGCAACGTCTATGATTAGGCGATGCTGGGGAAGGTTCAAAGACCGCTGATAGGTCTGCATACGGCTGGCGTGTACAGGCGAACGTCGGATATGTGAGCAAAGTGCACGCACTTTGAGGAGCAGGTCGGAGAACCCAGGATAAGTTTTCAATAAGCACTGCACCACCAGGTTTAAGGTGTGAGCCAGGCAAGGAATGTGTTTCAGTTGGGAAAGGGAGATGGCAGCCATGAAATTCCTTCCGTTATCACTCACTACCTTGCCTGCCTCAAGATCTACTGTGCCCAGCCACGACTGCGTTTCTTGTTGCAAGAACTCGGACAGAACTTCCGCGGTGTGTCTGTTGTCGCCCAAACACTTCATAGCCAATACAGCCTGCTGACGCTTGGCAGTAGCTGGCCCATAATGGGACAACTGGTGTGCAACAGTGTCATCTGCCGATGGAGTGGTTGGCAGACTGCGTTCTGTGGAAGAGCTGTAGCTTCTGCAGGAGGACGAGGAGGAGGAGGAGGAGGGGGTGCGAACGCCTACAGCCAACTGTTTCCTAGACCGTGGGCTAGGCACAACTGTCCCTAAATTGATGTCGCCTGTGGACCCTGCATCCACCACATTCACCCAGTGTGCCGTGATGGACACATAACGTCCCTGGCCATGCCTACTGGTCCATGCATCTGTAGTCAGGTGCACCTTTGTACTCACAGATTGCCTGAGTGCATGGACGATGCGCTGTTTAACATGCTGGTGCAGGGCTGGGATGGCTTTTCTGGAAAAAAAGTGTCGACTGGGTAGCTCGTATCGTGGTTCAGCGTACTCCATCAGGGCTTTGAAAGCTTCGCTTTCAACTAACCGGTAGGGCATCATCTCTAACGAGATTAGTCTAGCTATGTGGGCGTTAAAACCCTGTGTACGCGGATGCGAGGATAAGTACTTCCTTTTTCTAACCAGAATCTCATGTAGGGTGAGCTGGACTGGAGAGCTGGAGATCGTGGAACTTTCGGGTGTGCCGGTGTACATGGCAGACTGAGAGACGGTTGGAGACGGTATTGTTTCCGCCGGTGCCCTAGATGCAATATTTCCTCCTACAAAACTGGTGGTTCCCTGACCCTGACTGCTTTTGGCTGGCAAAGAAACCTGCACAGATACTGCCGGTGGTGCGGAAAATGGTGGCCTTACAGTGACGGAAGGGATGTTGCGTTGCTGACTAGCTTCATTGGCCGAGGGTGCTACAACCTTAAGGGACGTTTGGTAGTTAGTCCAGGCTTGAAAATGCATGGTGGTTAAGTGTCTATGCATGCAACTAGTATTTAGACTTTTCAGATTCTGACCTCTGCTTAAGCTAGTTGAACATTTTTGACAGATGACTTTGCGCTGATCAGTTGGATGTTGTTTAAAAAAATGCCAGACTGCACTCTTCCTAGACTCGGATCCCTTTTCAGGGATTGCAGACTGAGCTTTAACCGGATGGCCACGCTGTCCTCCAACAGGTTTTGGCTTTGACACGCATTTTGGGCCAGATACGGGCCCGGCAGATGGAACCTGTTGCGATGTTGATGCCTGCTGCGGCCCCTCCTCCACCTCCGCTTCTGAACTACTGCCGCCTGCACCCTGTTCCCCCAATGGCTGCCAATCGGGGTCAATAACTGGGTCATCTATTACCTCCTCTTCGAGCTCGTGTGCAACTTCGTCTGTGTCACTGTGTCGGTCGGTGGTATAGCGTTCGTGGCGGGGCAACATAGTCTCATCAGGGTCTGATTGTGGATCTGTACCCTGAGAGGGCAATGTGGTGGTCTGAGTCAAAGGAGCAGCATAGTACTCTGGCTGTGGCTGTGCATCAGTGCACTCCATGTCAGAATCTACTTGTAATGGGCATGGCCTGTTAAATGTTTCACTTTCTAAGCCAGGGACGGTATGTGTAAAGAGCTCCATGGAGTGACCCGTTGTGTCGCCTGCTGCATCCTTCTCTCTTGTTGTAGTTTTTGCTGAGGAGGACAAGGAAGCGACTTGTCCCTGACCGTGAACATCCACAAGCGACGCGCTGCTTTTACATTTACCAGTTTCGGAAGAGGAGGCAAAAGAGCTAGAGGCTGAGTCTGCAATGTAAGCCAAAACTTGCTGTTGCTGCTCCGCCTTTAAAAGCGGTTTTCCTACTCCCAGAAAAGAGAGCGTTCGAGGCCTTGTGTAGCCTGACGACGAAACTGGCTCCACAGCTCCTGACTTAGGTGGAACATTTTTATCCCCACGACCACCTGATGCTCCACTACCACTACCATCATTACCAGCTGACAATGAACGCCCACGACGACCTCTTGCACCAGACTTCCTCATTGTTTTAAAATCTTAACCAAAGTAACTTTATTTGTTGCTGTCAAACAACTTACACGGTGAGCTATAACTTCAGTATGATTTCAATATCCCTTAACAGGTTGGTGAGACCACAAGGAAAATCAGGCACAATGTTACACACTCTGTTTTCTGTGGCACAAAATCACAGAGATGACACACACGCAGGACTGTCACTCAAGCACTAATGTCAATATTAATCTCCCACCTAATTTATTTATTTTTTTTTCTCAGGGAGACTTTAGAAACCAAATAATATTAAAAAAACCAAAAAAATAAATAGCCTTTCTATGGCCCACTGACTGAGAGAGAGAGGTGGCACACCCAGGAGTCAAGACTGGCACACAAGCTGAAAGGGCAATATTACTCTCCCACTGTTTTTTTAGGTATTTTTTGTTTTTTAAGGGAGACTTTAGAAACCAAATAATATTAAAAAAAAAACAAAACAAAAAAAGGCTTTCTATGGCCCACAATTAGAGAGAGAGAGGTGGCACACCCAGGAGTCAAGACTGGCACACAAGCTGAAAGGGCAATATTACTCTCCCACTGTTTTTTTATGTTTTTTTTTTTTTTCAGGGAGACTTTAGAAACCAAATAATATTAAAAAAACCAAAAAAATAAATAGCCTTTCTATGGCCCACTGAATGAGAGAGAGAGGTGGCACACCCAGGAGTCAAGACTGGCACACAAGCTGAAAGGGCAATATTACTCTCCCACTGTTTTTTTAGGTATTTTTTGTTTTTTAAGGGAGACTTTAGAAACCAAATAATATTAAAAAAAAAACAAAAAAAAAAAAGGCTTTCTATGGCCCACAATTAGAGAGAGAGAGGTGGCACACCCAGGAGTCAAGACTGGCGCACAAGCTGAAAGGGCAATATTACTCTCCCACTGTTTTTTTAAGTTTTTTTTTTTTTTTTTTCAGGGAGACTTTAGAAACCAAATAATATTAAAAAAACCAAAAAAATAAATAGCCTTTCTATGGCCCACTGAATGAGAGAGAGAGGTGGCACACCCAGGAGTCAAGACTGGCACACAAGCTGAAAGGGCAATATTACTCTCCCACTGTTTTTTTAGGTATTTTTTTTTTTCAGGGAGACTTTAGAAACCAAATAATAAGAAAAAAAAAAAAATAAATAAATAGGCTTTCTATAGCCCACTGAATGAGAGATAGCACACACAGCAGTGGCACACAAGCCCTGACTGAGGCCAATATTTTTCTCCCACTGATTGATGTAGTGTTTTTGTGTTGAGGTAGATTTTAGAACACAAATCAAGGAAAAAAAAAAAATATGCTTTCTATGGCCCACTGAATGAGAGAGAGGTGGCACACCCAGGAGTCAAGACTGGCACACAAGCTGAAAGGGCAATATTACTCTCCCACTGTTTTTTTATGTATTTTTTGTTTTTTAAGGGAGACTTTAGAAACCAAATAATATTAAAAAAACCAAAAAAATAAATAGCCTTTCTATGGCCCACTGAATGAGAGAGAGAGGTGGCACACCCAGGAGTCAAGACTGGCACACAAGCTGAAAGGGCAATATTACTCTCCCACTGTTTTTTTATGTTTTTTTTTTTTTTCAGGGAGACTTTAGAAACCAAATAATATTAAAAAAACCAAAAAAATAAATAGCCTTTCTATGGCCCACTGAATGAGAGAGAGAGGTGGCACACCCAGGAGTCAAGACTGGCACACAAGCTGAAAGGGCAATATTACTCTCCCACTGTTTTTTTTATGTATTTTTTGTTTTTTTAAGGGAGACTTTAGAAACCCAATAATATTAAAAAAAAAAAAAAAAAAAAAAGGCTTTCTATGGCCCACAATTAGAGAGAGAGGTGGCACACCCAGGAGTCAAGACTGGCACACAAGCTGAAAGGGCAATATTACTCTCCCACTGTTTTTTTATTTATTTTTTTTTTTTTCAGGGAGACTTTAGAAACCAAATAATAAGAAAAAAAAAAAATAAATAAATAGGCTTGCTATAGCCCACTGAATGAGAGATAGCACACACAGCAGTGGCACACAAGCCCTGACTGAGGCCAATATTTTTCTACCACTGATTGATGTAGTGTTTTTGTGTTGAGGTAGAATTTAGAACACAAATCACGGAAAAAATAAATAGGCTTTCTATGGCCCACTCAGTGAGAGATGGCACACACAGGGATGGCACTGTAGCAGAAATGCCAATCTTAATCTCCCACAAAAAAAAAAAAAAAACAGGGACTGTCCTACAATTACTATCTCCCTGCAGTAATGTAAGCCAGGTATGGCAGGCAGCAATAGGAGTGGACTGATGCACAAATTAAATAAAAAGTGTGGACAAACAAAAAAGATAGCTGTGCAGAAAGGAAGGAACAAGAGGATATGTGCTTTGAAAAAAGCAGTTGGTTTGCACAGTGGCGTACACACAGCAATACAGCTATCACGGAGCCTTCTAGGGCAGCCCAATGAGCTACAGCGCTGAGGGGAAAAAAAAAAAATAGCTTCCACTGTTCCTGCACACCGAAGGTGGTGTTGGACAGTGGAAATCGCTACAGCACAAGCGGTTTGGTGGTTAGTGGACCCTGCCTAACGCTCTCCCTGCTTCTGACGAAGCGGCAGCAACCTCTCCCTAAGCTCAGATCAGCAGCAGTGAGATGGCGGTCGGCGGGAACGCCCCTTTATAGCCCCTGTGACGCCGCAGACAGCAAGCCAATCACTGCAATGCCCTTCTCTAAGATGGTGGGGACCAGGATCTATGTCATCACGCTGCCCACACTCTGCGTTCACCTTCATTGGCTGAGAAATGGCGCTTTTCGCGTCATTGAAACGCGACTTTGGCGCGAAAGTCGCGTACCGCATGGCCGACAAGCACAGGGGTCGGATCGGGTTTCATGAGACGCCGACTTAGCCAAAAGTCGGCGACTTTTGAAAATGATCGACCCGTTTCGCTCAACCCTAGTGGTCACATACCAACTAGACTAGACTTGTATTGAGCAGGGATGGCACACATCTAGTTGCCAGTGGAGTCCCTTATTTCTCCTGTAGAGTGTAAGCTCTCATGATCAGTGGGTTCCCCTCTTTCTCTTATAGAGTATAAGCTCTCACGATCATTGGGATCCCCTCCTCATGATCAGTGAGGTCCTCTCTCTCCTGTAGAGTGTAAGCTCTTATGGTCAGTAGGGTCCTCTCTCTCTCTGTCTTCTGTAGAGTGTAAGCTCTTATGGTCAGTGGGGTCCTCTCTCTCTTTCCTATAGAGTGTAAACTCTCATGATTAGCGGGGTCCTCTATCTGCAATAGAGTGTAAGCTCTCATGAGCAGTGGGGTCCTCGCTCTCCTATAGAGTGTTAGCTCTCATGATCAGTGGGGTCCTCTCCTGTAGAGTGTAAGCTCTTATGGTCAGTGGTGTCCTCTATCTGCTATAAAGTGTAAGCTCTCATGAGCAGTGGGGTCCTCTCTCTGTAGCCTGTAGAAAGTAAGTTCTTATGGTCAGCAGAGTCCTCCCTTTCTCTCTCCTACAGAGTGAAGGATTTTCTTGTCTGTGGTCCTCTCTCTCCTCTCCCCAACGTGTTTTTTCCAAGCTCTTACAAGCCTATCGAATTTTAGGGGAAAATTAGTTGAAGTCAACGAGTTTGTATTTAGTAAGTTCCGCTAATCTCTAGTCCCCAGGATGCTATAACCATGCACATCTGTCTCTGTGGGACAGACTTAGGTTAAATATTGAGCCCTGACTGGCCCCTGAACCTGCCATACTGTTAGCCCGTTGACCAGCTTTCTTTCTTCTCCTCCGGTCAGATAGGCATTTTGATTAACCAGTGTTTCAGCCAGTAATCCTAGGTGGTCATCCTGCACATTGGACATACGCCGGTCAGCCACACTGCTTTACCCTTTTATAAAGAATGGAAAGGACGGGAGAGTGAACCATTACTACTGGAATAATGCCATGGGCTGAAGCAACTGTTGGGATATTTGGAGGCTCATGAAGCACTGGTGGAGAAGAAGACACAGTACCAATTGAATATGGTAATCATTAGCACCAAGAGATCTAGAGGAAAGGCCAAATACCAACTGTGTATGGTCCTGGTAATAACAACGCCACCAAATTGAGATTGGCAAATTGGGTTGACATAAAGCCAAAACAGGTGAACGTGAAGAGAACATGAAAGCCCTCACTTACTAAGTGCCATTTACTGATGTAAACCATTGTCTCTAACACAAACCAAAACCTTAGTTATCACATTTTATCCTCATCCTTGTACGAGCATTAGAAAGATCCCGAGAATGTCTTGTAAATATCCTGCCGTATTTTAGACACCCACACAGCCCGTCTGCGGCCAAGACAAAATATACTAAAGTGCCTCTGGTGTAATATCAGACCCTCACCCCGGAGTGGTGCTTTGTTATTGCTGAAGTGCACAGTCACTGTATAAATACACAGAGAAATGTGGTGTTTATTAGCAGCGCTGGCAGCGACGTTCCTCTCTAATTTCTCCAATATTAAACTGCAAGATACATATTTTGTTAATACTGCGCATTCATACGCTCTATTTAGACTTCAGCATGAAAAATAGAATACCGTAATTGTGTGCCTATTAATACACTGAAACTGCACAAGACTCTCTATTTCTCATCAGAATATATGCCTTAAAAAGACCAGAAAAGCCAATTATGACCCCATCCATATCCTGTCTACTTATGCATGCATGTTTATTCCATTTGTCTTCAGGGCATTAAATTTGTTTTTTTCCTGCCCAGTGAGTATTACTCAAACTTTGTATTGGATTTCATTATTGTCTTGAAGGCGTAGTCCTGAATTATTTTAAATGATCATTTTTTTAAAAGTACTAAGGGCATATCTCCCAATTTTAAAAGACAGATAAAGGAACATTTATTAGGCTAGTTTCACATTTGCGTTACAATCCACAGTGTTTAATCCGCAACCTCAAACGCACGAAAAACCGCATGCAAACGCAGCGTTTTTTAGATGAATAAGGTAATGCATGCGGTTTTAAAAAACACGGCATTTACATGCTTTTTCATGCGTTTTGCATGCGTTTGCGTTTTCCGTGCCCATGGTGGAAAATTTAAAAGGAGAAAAATCTAGATAAACAGACACCGCCAATGGGACTACAGTGGGTGTGTATTATGGGATATCTATATATAGACCCTTGGACTGCTGAAATCCTAATAGTTTGCTACTGTATCCTGTGTCATGATGGATCTTCGCATGGAGAGCTTTTATTTCAACCTGGAGTTAAGCATCAAGCTGTGTTTTGCCTGTGCGTTTGCTTGGGAGCAACAAAGAAATAGAGAACGACAGAGAAGGACAAGGCATAGGCGTTTTTGGAGACACCCCATTATTGAACTCCGGGAGAGCCGTGGAGCCTATCACACGCTATATGGCGAGCTAAATGCCAACCCGGACAAATTCTCGGAATATACCAGGATGTCTCAAGACTCTTTCCAGGAATTGCTTGGTCGTGTCCAAGGAGCCAACCGGAGACAGGACACCCAGCTCCATTGTTCTGTCTTCATACACGTTGATACGGTGTGTGATCCGACATACGGCATAAACCACTTCTGTCTCCCAAATAAGCGGACTGTTCTCTGTAGTCTAACTTGTTTATTGGTAAACATGAGCGTGGTAAAACTAGAAGAATACAAATGATATGTATAAGTATTGGGCTAAACGATAACACAACTGCAACTAACAGGGAAACATACAGTATGGTGCAACCTCTACATAACTACATACAGCAGATTTCTGGTAACCACATTTCCTGTGTACTGGCTGCTATACAGTAATCACATTCTATAGAACAATATATTACCAGAACAAGGATCGCAATCTTACCGGATAAACTAACCAGGGTGGCAGGTAAATGAAGTAGTTCCAACACAGCTGAATAACACGAGTGAACAGGAAATACAAGAGAAAAGGCTGGGGGATTCCCCAATCCCATGATGCTTTGCTGAAACCCACAATGCAACACTCTATTATTCATGGAAAACACAGGTTATAAATTTATCCACCACTGGGTGGTGCTATAACACAACAAAACCAAAACTATAATAATAGTTAACCTTTTAATGCTTGAAACGAACCCCTGTCCTTCATTAGGAAGGGCAGAACACTCCCCGCTTGGCATCAACCGATGCCACCTACAGGTTCTTTTGGCGAAAACAGTAAGACGAGTTCCGCCACTGGTCTGAGGAATAGTTTGCTTTCCCCGGACTTGCCTACTTTGACCTCGACCTTACGGATCTTCTCATCTTTGCTTGGGAATACTTTAGTGATGAGGCCTAGTGGCCACTCATTACGGTGTGACTGGCTGTCTTTCATGAGAACGACATCACCGGTTTTGATGTTTGGTTTGTCGGTCTGCCACTTCTTCCTTGGTTGTAAGGTGGAGAGGTACTGCTTCCTCCATCTGTCCCAGAAGGTATTGGAGAGACTTTGGACTTGTCTCCACTGTCGTCTGTAGAGGTCCTTGTTGCTAAATTCTCCAGGTGGAGCGCTGAGAACGCTGGCTTTCTGAGTAAGTAACATGGCAGGAGTAAGAATGGTCGGATCCTCAGAGTCACTAGAAAGTGAAGTCAATGGTCTGGCATTAATGATGGCTGAAACTTCTGCTAGGAATGTGGTCAAACTTTCATGTGTGAGTCTTGCACTACCTGCTTGCAAGAAAATGGAGTCGAGGATTCTGCGTGCTATTCCTATCATCCTCTCCCAGGCACCTCCCATGTGAGAAGAGTGTGGTAGATTGAAAGTCCAGGTACATCCCTGCTCACTCAGGTATCTTTCCACACCGGTGGTGTCTAGGTTGGAAGGGATTTGAAGTTCTTTCACTGCTCCTACAAAGTTGGTACCTCTATCGGAGCGTATGTGCTTCACGGGACCTCTGATGGCGATGAAACGTCGGAGTGCATTTATAAACCCTGAAGTGTCCATGGACTCAATTACTTCAATGTGGACTGCTCTAATGGACATACAGGTGAACATAACAGCCCAGCGTTTGGCATTGGCCTGGACTCTTCTAGTGTTCCGTGCAACCACAGACCATGGCCCGAATACGTCCAGTCCGACGTTGGTAAATGGAGGTTCTGTACTAAGTCTGTCTGGTGGGAGATTGGCCATCTTCGGCTTTTGAGTCCCGCCACGGAGTTTGCGACAAATCACACAATTGTAAATGAGTTTACTCACGCATCGCTTTGCTCCGACTATCCATAGTCCAGCAGTTCGTAGATTTCCTTCAGTAAACAGTCGTCCCTGATGTTTCACCAAGACGTGGTGGTGTTGCACAAGCAGGGTCGTGACATGATGATGTCCAGGAATTATTATAGGGTGTTTCTCCCCAAATTCCACTTCAGCTTCTTGAAGACGACCTCCAATTCTTAACAGCCCATCCTGGTCAATGATTGGATCAAGCTTCTTCAAGACACTATCTCTAGAAACAGGTTGGCCTTTATCGAGGTTATCTATTTCTTTGGCGTAGCATTCACGTTGTATGGTACGGATTATAAAGTTCTTGGCATTTTCCATGCTTGGAACGGTAAAAGCAAGCTTGCAGTGGTGCCAACCTTTGCAAGGTTTCTGGATGGCGGGTGACGTTGACTTGTAGGATCGAGCCACATGAATTAAACAAACGAGGGCACGAACAAGTGAGTCCCAAGTTGAGAACCTGTTGAAGCGGTGGGATTTGAGGTGATTGTCTTTAGTCACAGTACGTAGAACGGATACCTGAGGGCGGATTTCCTCATCTGCCTCTGGATCCACCAATTTAAAGATGTTTGACTCGTCCACATATGGCGTCGAACGGTATAAGAATGTAGGGCCGGTGAACCAGGTTGTGTCCTTAAGTTGTCTTGCTTCAACGGATCTGGTTGCGTGGTCCGCCGGATTGTGGTGCGTGGACACATAGTGCCACTGTTTAGGTTCGGTGGATCTCCTGATCCTTAGCACCCGATTGCTGACATAGACATAGAAGCGACGAGTTTCATTGCAAATGTACCCCAGCACTACCTTGCTGTCAGTGTAGAACTCGACTTCCTTGATTTCCAGGTCCATTTCTGTCGAGATAAGCTCAGCTAACTCTACTGCCAGCACAGCTGCACAGAGTTCCAGTCTGGGTACCGTGTGTTCACGGAGTGGGGCCAATTTTGTCCGGCTCATAACAAGCCTTACGTGGCATTGTTCATTGATGTCAGTTGTTTTCGAATATGCCACTGCTGCAATTGCCTTGGTTGAAGCATCGCAGAAGATACAAAGCCTTTGCACCTTGATTTCTGATGAAGGCACAGAAGCATATGGTCGTGCCACGTAGAGACTTGACAGGGTTTCTAAAGAATTTTTCCATCTTTCCCATAATTCTTTTTTATTGCTGGGAAGCGGATCATCCCAATCGGATGTCTCTTGGGTGAAGTCTCTCAACATCATTTTACCTTGGATAGTTACAGGGGTTACAAATCCCAGAGGATCGTACAAGCTGTTCACAACGGACAGGACGCCTCTACGCGTGAAGGGTTTCTCTTCTTCGCTGATCTGGAAGGTGAATGCATCCTTTTTCAAATCCCAGAGTAGACCCAGGCTCCACTGCATGGGAAGGGAGTCTGTGCTTAAATCCAAGTCTTTTAAATCGGTTGAGTAATCTTGAGAGGGAAAGGCTGCCATTAGTTTCTGGCTGTTGGAAGCAATTTTGTGCAACCTCAAATTGGATGAAGCGAGCATTTCTTGTGCCCTTTTCAGGAGACTGACTGCCGACTCCTCTGAGGGTGTGGATTTCAGGCAGTCATCTACGTAGAAATCCTTTTCCACAAAAGATCTTACATCCGATCCATACTTTGCTTCACCCTCTCTGGCCAAATGTCTAAGGCCATAGATAGCGACAGCAGGGGAAGGGCTGTTCCCAAAGATGTGAACCTTCATACGATATTCCACGATGTCCTTGTATGGGTCATTATTGCGGTACCAGAAGAACCTCAAGTAGTTTCTGTGTTCTTCTTTAACAAGGAAGCAGTGAAACATCTGTTGTATGTCGGCCATAAATGCTACTGCGTCTTTGCGGAAACGAAGAAGTACTCCCAGAAGTCTGTTGTTGAGGTCTGGACAAGACAGGAAGACGTCGTTTAAAGAAACACCTTCGTATCTGGCACTTGAGTCAAATACCACTCTTATCTGACCTGGTTTCTTCGGATGATACACGCCGAAAATAGGTAAGTACCAACATTCCTCGGAATCTTGAAGTACAGGTGCAATTTCCGCGTGGCCACTCTGGAATATTCTCTCCATGAAGGTAAAGAAGTGTTGTTTTGTTTCTGGTGCCTTCTGCAGTTTGCGTGTAAGGGAGACAAATCGACTGTAGACAAGTTCTCTGTTGTTGGGTAAGCGTTGCCTCTGTGGTTTGAATGGTAAAGGTGCGACCCAACTCTTTGATTCATCTCTTACTATCTCTCGCTCCATGATGTCCAAGAACAGTCTGTCCTCTATGGACATTGCTACCTGGTTGTCTTCTCTTTTCCTGTGGAAAACTGTGCACCCTATATGATCTTGCTCACCGTCGCATGCATGGTCTTCACAGGAAGGATCAGCTAACGGACAAGGTGGAGGGGTGTGGTGTGGCAATTCTTTAACCAGGAAACTGCTCTCGCATGGCTGGAAGAGAGACGGGCGTCCATTCTCGAGGGTATTGGTGAGCATGCTGTTGACTGATGTCGGCCTGTGTGCTCCACCCAAACAGACATCTCCCACAATGACCCATCCTAGGTCAAGTCTCTGAGCATATGGGGCGTTTTGTGGGCCGTTGATCTGTCCTCTAGCCTTGTGGACCCGTAGTATGTCTCTTCCGAGAAGTAAGACAATAGGAGCTCCTTGGTCGAGCTCTGGTATCAGGTGAGCTATACATCTCAAGTGGGTGTGATGAGCTGCTACCTCTGGTGTAGGTATCTCAGACCTGTTGTCTGGAATCTGGTTGCACTCCAGTATTGATGGCAAGGATAAGCAGGTTTGACCGTCTATAGACTCTACTTTGAATCCAGTTGCTCTCCTCCCCGCCGTCTCGACAGTACCTGCACATGTCTTCAAGGAGTACGGAGAGCCGGGACCAGCAATGTTGAAGGTGTCGAAGAGAAAGGATTTAGCTAGAGACCTGTTGCTCTGATCATCCAAGATTGCATATACCTTGATCGCCTTATCCCGTTGGCTCGCTGGGAATACTCTGACAAGACAGATCTTTGAGCAGGATCTTCCTGCTACGAGTTCCTTGCAGAATTCTGTGCACCGAGAAGTGACCACTGGGGTGTCCACGTCGGGGTCCGTCTGTTTTTCGGCAGACTCTTCTACTCGTGACGATACCCCTGAGGGTGGTCCAGGATGTAAGGCCGTGTTGTGCTCCACACTACTACATTCTGTGCATTTCACACTGGTT
The DNA here is from genome assembly GCF_051348905.1 of Ranitomeya variabilis. Taxonomy (NCBI): domain Eukaryota; kingdom Metazoa; phylum Chordata; class Amphibia; order Anura; family Dendrobatidae; genus Ranitomeya; species Ranitomeya variabilis. The sequence goes on from NC_135233.1 coordinate 1,057,716,089, forward strand.
TCACAGTTCTTGGCGAAGTGTGAGGTTGTCGCGCAGCATCTGAAGCATATCTTGTTTTCCTTTAGGAAACTCTTACGGTCTTCTAGAGACTTCTCCCTGAAGGCTCTACATTTTAGGAGAGGATGAGGTTTCTTGTGTAGGGGGCAGTGTTTGCTGAGATCCTGCGGTTTGTCCTCTTCTGGAGAAGACTTACTTGCCCTGTAAGGAAAACCTGTGGAGGTAACATTAGTTTTGTGGACTGCCACTGGTGTTTTACTGGGTTTTACACCAGAGGCAGCGGTACATGACATAGTGAAATCGAAACTAGGGTCATTTCTAACTTTAGCCTGCTGAGCAACAAAGTCTACAAACACCCTGAAAGGAGGAAATGGTACCTTATGAGCCTGTTTGTAACGGGACCCGTGACTGACCCACTTTTCTTGTAAGTTGTAAGGGAGCTTTTGGACAATCGGGTTGACACCTCTGGCAGTGTCCAGAAATGCCAACCCTGGTAGATCACCTTCTGCCTGAGCAGCATGTACCTCCATTAACAAGTCGCTCAGTTCCCTGAGCTTTTGATAACCCTTATTTGCTATCTTGGGGAAATCATCAATTCTTTTATACAAAGCATTTTCTATAGCTTCTATTGACCCATAACATTCTTCGAGTCTCTCCCACACCATACGAAGTCCTGTGTGTGGGTACTTTATGTTAATGTTCCTGATTCTTTTGGCGTGTTCAGCTGACTCGCTCCCAAGCCACTTAACCAGAAGATCTAACTCTTCACTACTGGAAAGATGCAAGTCTCTGATGGCATTCTGAAAAGAGGCTCGCCATGCTCTGTAGCTTTCAGCTCGATCAGTGAACTTTACAAGTCCCTTGGTCACCAGCTCCCGGCGGGTAAAGAACCTTGCAAAGTTCATAGTGGCTGAGTCTGTGCCGACGTGAGCTGGTGTGCTGTTGTTATGCGGTGTTTGTGGTGCATCCTCATACCTGGTAGGAGCTTCTGGCATAGGAAAGTCTGTATAAACTCGTTCAGTGGCGAAGGGTGTCCCTGTCAGTCTGGGTGGAGGCCGTACCTTCTGTTCCGTAGGACGGTAGTGGTGATCAATGTCGTTTCGGAGTATACTTTCCTGCTTCCAGTACGGTGTTTGGAGGAAGGATCTCTGGTAATCTGTATAGGCTGGTTGGTGTAACGGATCAGAGTTGTCTTCCACTTTGGAATGTTGGCGGACATATTCTGTGACGCGTTGAGCAGGGTCCTGATGATCAAGGTCTGGTCCGCGTATGTCGCTGCCTCGCTCGGATTCAGGAAACTCCATGGCTTCTAAAAACTCAGCTTTGGCTATTGCGGCTGCTGCTTCTTTTTCAGCGGAAAGCCTTTCTAAGGTCGCTTGCAGGCGGGCTCTTTCTGCTTCTTGTTCTGCTCGCAGGCGGGCTCTTTCTGCTTCTTGGCGGGCTCTTTCTGCTTCTTGGTCTGCTTGTCTTAACTTTAACTGCATCTCTTATGCAGCGAAGGAGGATCTCACTTTCGCCGCCTCAGCTTCTGCTCGGGCGAGGGTGGCAGACCTTTTCGAGGAAGACTTGCTAGAGCGGCTTGTTTGGGACCTCGTCCTGAGTGAAGATGTTTGACTTGCAGACATTTTATGTCCGTTTGCAGGCTGTAGGACGTCTCGGAGCGGGTAGGGGTGACTTCAGCGTGGACTGAGACGTGTGGTGCTTGGTGGGCTGCACTCTCGGTACTTGTGACTGTATGGCGGCCGCTGTGGTATCTGCAGGCAGTGCGGTGTGGTACAAGCGGCTGCGTAGGTGGTATTTGCTATCGCTGGCGTCTAGCCTCCCTTTACTGTAATCCCGGCGCCTAGCTCCCGTTTTACTGGCCTCCGCTGGTATTTAGCCTCCGTTTTACTGTTCTGTCTTCATACACGTTGATACGGTGTGTGATCCGACATACGGCATAAACCACTTCTGTCTCCCAAATAAGCGGACTGTTCTCTGTAGTCTAACTTGTTTATTGGTAAACATGAGCGTGGTAAAACTAGAAGAATACAAATGATATGTATAAGTATTGGGCTAAACGATAACACAACTGCAACTAACAGGGAAACATACAGTATGGTGCAACCTCTACATAACTACATACAGCAGATTTCTGGTAACCACATTTCCTGTGTACTGGCTGCTATACAGTAATCACATTCTATAGAACAATATATTACCAGAACAAGGATCGCAATCTTACTGGATAAACTAACCAGGGTGGCAGGTAAATGAAGTAGTTCCAACACAGCTGAATAACACGAGTGAACAGGAAATACAAGAGAAAAGGCTGGGGGATTCCCCAATCCCATGATGCTTTGCTGAAACCCACAATGCAACACTCTATTATTCATGGAAAACACAGGTTATAAATTTATCCACCACTGGGTGGTGCTATAACACAACAAAACCAGAACTATAATAATAGTTAACCTTTTAATGCTTGAAACGAACCCCTGTCCTTCATTAGGAAGGGCAGAACATCCATAGAGCGATTCCAGCAGAGGAACGTCTCCTGGTTACATTAAGGTACGTAATAATTCTAAACAAATGCCAGTCATAATTATTGTTGGTCTGCCATGTATTATTTGTATTTTCCTTTATGTCTTTAGCTAAACACCACCATAAATGGAATTGATTGTAATTTTATTTTTTTATTTTATTTCAGATTTCTGTCAACCGGAGAGAGTTTATCATCCCTCCACTTTCAGTACCGGCTTGGAATTTCCACCCTGTCTGGAATAGTTGCGGACACCTGCTGGGCTTTGTGAAATGTACTCCGGGATGAATTTATACCCATACCCACGGAGGACATGTGGATTGAAATTGCAGAAAAATTCTGGAGTGTGTGTGATTTCCCCAACTGTTTGGGAGCGGTGGATGGAAAGCACATACACATTATCAAATCCACCAGAACTGGATTGGAGTACTTCAACTACAAAAAATATTTTTCTGTTGTGCTCATGGCAATAGCAGATGCGGACTGTCGCTTCATCGCCGTGGACATTGGAGCTTTTGGCCGTGGCAATGACTCACAGACTTTCAAGAACTCGGATATGGGCCGACGTGTGTATGGCAAAAATTTTAATTTTCCACGACCTCTCCCCAACACTCAAGGCCCACCGATGCCATTTGTTATGGTTGGGGATGAGGCCTTTCAGATGTGTGAAAACCTACTGAAGCCATATTCCAGTCGGGACCTGAACCACACTAAAAGGATTTAAAACTACAGACTGACTAGGGCCCGAAGAACAGTAGAGTGTACCTTTGGGATTCTAGTCTCAAAATGGCGCATTCTTGGGACAGCCATTAATCTAAAAATGGAGACAGTCGATGAGGTGGTCAAAGCCTGTGTGGTTCTCCACAATTACATAATGGCTAAGGAGCAACCCAACATTGAACTGGATGAACCAGTTGCAAACCCATTGCCAGATTACCAGCATCACCCGCTGCGGTCAACTGTTGAAGTTGGCCACATGCGGTAAAAATTTGCTGCCTATTTTGATTCTGATATTGGACGTGTGGCACGGCAAGACAATATTGTGTAAAATGTCCTGTTGGGTTTGGGTCTGTACCAGTTATGTTTTAAATGTTAATAATATTTTTTGTTAATAAAATTCGTGTTTTGATATCTTGACCGAGTCTCCTATGTATTTCCTCTAAAAACCACTTATGTTGTTAGTGGTAATGTAGTTGATGTCATTACTTCCTGATTCTGTTCTGCAGTATCTATTGGACGCAGACTGAAGAGACGATGGAGGTATAATACCAAGCAGATCTACACTCATCAAGTCACGTGTCATAAATAATGAATTCATGATGCACAAATAACAGCCTCATGAATTCACTATTTCTGACACCTGTCCAGGTGAGTATAGATATGCCTTGTATGACCTCTATCGTCTCTTAGGTTGGTGTGAAATAGATTATGTACACTGAAGAAAAAATGGAGGTTATACAAAGCAGTTCTCTACTCACCAGGTCAGGTGTCATAAATAATGAGTTCAAGGCGCAGAGTTTTGTGCATCATGAACTCACTATTTATGACACATGACCTGTAGAGTATAGTTCTGCTTTGTATAACCGCCATTTTCTCTTCAGTCTGCGACACAGATTAATCAGACTGAAGAGATTATGGAGAAAATAGAAGTTATATTTATTTTTTGCCACCTCATAGCTCTATACCAAACACATAAAGCTGCAGTCTTGTACTTAATAACTACTGGTGCTATGAGTTGGCATCAAAATATTGTGTGCGGCGCAGTGTTTTATTAGGCCCACGGTGTGTGTTGCCGACGGCGAAATACACAAATAACCATACAAATAACCAAAATTTAACTGCGCCTGCTTGAGGTAGAGTGACTAAACTGGGAGGTGTGTAGCTGTGAGGCCTGGCTAAGTGTGGACGGCGCAGGGGTGGCAGGAGAAGGGGCACTCAAAGTAGTGGGATCTGGGAGTTCAGGGATGGGGCTCGACGCATGACAGGGCTGAGACACACTGGAAGGGTGAGACAAACCTGACATTACAGACACATTGGGAGGTGAGGGGGCGAGGAATACTGATAGTCCGCTGATTTTTATTTTTTCCCTTTTTGGGATTTACGTGCAAGTCTGGGGAGCCTCGGTGGGCTCATTTGTTGCTGCCTGGTCGTGGTGGGCGACCTGTCAGGGTACAGCTGCTGCATTGTGCTCGTAGAGCGGACAGCCATGCCAGAGTCCTGCTGCTGCATGGTGGTGGGGAAGGCCATGCCTGGGTCCTGCTGCTGCATGGTGGTGGGGAAGGCCATGCCTGGGTCCTGCTGCATCGTGGTGGTGGTGGAGCGGAAGGCCATGCCAGGGTCCTGCTGCTGCATGGTGGTGGGGAAGGCCATGCCTGGGTCCTGCTGCTGCGTGGTGGAGGCAGTGGAGGAGGTCCATGCAGGAGCAGCAGTTGTCATGGTGGTGGTGGTGGGCTGTCCAACAACACTCGGCATGGTTGTGGTGCTGTAGTGGTGTCCGGTAGTCCGGAAGCAACATTGCGAAATGCGCGTTGGGGTCTGCTTTTCCACATCCTGCATCCAGGTTGATTCATTATGGGCATTTTTTCCCCTTTATTATGTCTGACATAACTCACTGCATGTCATTTATGGATTTATGTCTCAGTATAATCTTGTTAGTATTGGCCTAATTCTATAATACGTGTTCGTTGGTTTTTGTTATTATTCTCCCTGCATTATTACTGTGACCCGCATGTTTACCTGTATTACACAGTTATTTTATACTCTGGGTCTCTGTATGAATTTTTGAATAGAAACTTCCAACGGTCACCACTACATGATTTTGTGGTATATTCTATAATTGGCTATCTGCATTGGGATTATACTTGCATATTTGTATTATTTCTTTTTTGACAACAATCTTACCAATTGTTTTGTGGACGTGGCACCTTGATGCCATTACACCCTGATTTTCTCTGCATTTAATTGCTTTTATGGTAATACTATAGTTTGGTCTGAATTTCTTTAATAAAATTTCTATATATGTTTTCAAGAATTGCTCTAAGGCCCACTCTTTTCTTTTGGTTTAATAGCCTGCACATAAGCAGCATTGCAGGCCTGCATGACACTAAGCTGGAGATCAGGAGTAAGGTGTTCCAACATGCCCTGTTCAATTTGATTAAAATAAGGATGTGCTGGCCTCTGGAGGTCGGCTTTCACTTGGTCAAGGCTTTTGGTGACCTCCTGGATACGTGTATTCATATGGTTTATGGCACTATCCAGTCGGTCACCCATCGCCTTGAGTCCATCATGAAAGACCGAGCTCAAGTGCAAAAACTCGGGCATGAGTGACCTGTCCGAGGCCCTCTGCCGCTGCCGGGAAGAGCCCCCCCAAAAAAGAGGCAGAGGACTGGGACAGGGGAACACCTGATGGACCAGCTTCCTGCTCTCTAGTCTGTGTGGCAGGCCCACTTGCTGCAGCGCTGCTGGAAGGCTGGGACAAGTCCGTGGCTGTTTGATGAAGGACCGCTCCAGAACCAGGGTCAAGAGTGCTGCTCCATGTGCTGTGAAAAAAGAAGAAAAAAACACATTACTACCAAACATTTACAATAGTAAAGCGCCAACTCCTGTGGAATAGAAAAATACAGATTAGGCAATCCAACACAACCCATTACACCACAAGAAATACTTTCGTTCTCTGGGCAAGGGACCGGTCTCAAAAATTCAAGGATGCGGTGATACTTGTATTTGCGGATCCTTGCTCCAGAACTGCTAGGAACCCGGCTCATTCCATAGCCGCCGGATCGTCACGTTGTCCAAGTGCTGCGGAACCCGGGTGTCCCACAATGGGACTCGCTCATGGACAAGGGAGATGAGGAGGTTATTTTCAATGAGGTCCTCATCCCATTCTGGAACCTAAAAAAAAAATGAAGACATTAATGTTGGAGAGATTAACATAAGGAAAAGAAAGAAGACAGAGACAGAAAACTGGCATGAATATTGAAAGTCAAGAAAAAAAAAGGAGGCAAGAAGAAAAAGGTAAAGAAAGAAGAAAGTAAAGAAATGATCATTCAAGAATAGTAAAGTCAGGATACAATAGTCAGCCAGGTATACTTACACGCTGCCGCCTTGCCACCCGAGCGACTCCACGCTGCTCCTGCTCAGCCTCTGCCATAGTGGAAAAACTGCTCTAAAAAAGGAAAAAAAAAAATTTGACGCATGTGTAGATGTGACAGTGAATACTTACCAATCTGTAGAGCTGAGTACTCACTTCACTGACATTTTCCCCTTGTGCAGGCCTAGGCCGTTGCTCCTCCTCAGAAGAAGATGACATTCTGATGCATGCAGAAAGAAAAAATGACAGAAATTAGGACTTATAGAGACAGAAAATACAAAATAAAGGCATTGGCTTTGATATACTCACATTGTTCAGAGTCTTGTTTCCTCCAAGGTGCTTTCCTCTGTCTGGTCTGCTTCCCAGTCTGCTGTATAGTGACCTGCCAATGTCCACTCCTTCCTTTTATCAGTTTGTATGTGGGGGGTGGCTAATCAGTGTCTAGACATGTTTTCCTGTGTTGCAACGCATGCGTTCACAAACGCAAGCAAACGCATGTGCTTGCGAATGCATGTGTTCACATAGACCGTAATGCGTTTTTTTGCCGCATTCCGTCCGTTAACAACCGCATACGTTTCTAGGCGGCAAATTGACCCCTCTAAAATGACTACATGTAGCGTTTACCGCGTCAAACTGCAGATGACGAAACGACGCATGCGTCGTCAAACACGGCAAAACGCAACCAATCGCAGACACCTGCGTCCCTAATGTTGAAGATAGGAATACACGACGCACGCGGAAAATTGCGGCACAAACGCTGGGGACACAACCGCAAGTGTGAATCCAGCCTTACAAAGGAATTATGCCCCTATTGAAGCACCTTAGTGTTTTCACCCACTACAATAAATACAATATGGCTATGTGGCGCCCCAGGGTCCTGGTCGTCACCGTAGCATTGCTTTCCTCATGGGGAGAGTGATGTAGCTTTTGGAAGCGATGAAGGATATTTTTTATCAGGTAATCACCATACACACAACATGTTCACACTCCAGTCCACAAGGGGGAGCTTTTGATCCTATTTCTAGGTGACTCCCCTGCATATGCATATATATTGTGGTTTGGAGGGAAAGTTTAGTTTCAGTTTCAGTCAGAAAGTGCCAGGAAGCAGACTGGAGCAGTCTGAGGCAGGAAGAACGTACGAAGGGGCCGTGTAGTCTGAAGCACTACAGCCCCTGGAAAGAGACAAACAGAAAGCTGAACATTGTTCAGTGAGCGGGCAGGAAAGCAAAGCACAGGAGAGTGACACCAGGGGAGAATAGCAGAGAGCAGACTGTCTCCCTGGCAAAGCGCAGACAACCGGTAGCCGGACCACTGAGTTTGTAAGGCACTCTAAGACTTACATAAGAAACTGGCAGGACAGCTGAGCTGCAAGTTACCTGTCTGCCACACACACCTGAAGACACAGTAACACATAGAGCCCGGGGTGTGGTAGAGTCCCTGTAAAAAGGCTCGAGTTACCTGTCATGCAGGTATTGTCCTATCCTATATGGGGGACAGAGAGAAGAACTGTGAGGACCTTATCTGAAGACATAGGCAGTAAGGGACTACAACACCACCGCGCTAGAGGAAGTATTTTAACTCCACCTGGTAAAGGGGACTCTGGATTCACTTTCAAGCCGGCCGGACCCTGCCTGCCCTGTGATCTGGTACCCTGGACTGTGGCTGCCTGAAGTCTTCAGTAAACCAGGTAAAGAGACTGCACACCTGTGTCCTCGTTCTTTACTGCACTATTCACCATCTTCCATCTACACACCGGGAGCCCTGGGGATATACTTCACCTGTGGAAGTTATACCATCTAGCTGCCATAACATCACCCCAGAGGACCCCTTAAAGCAGCGTCAGTCCCGCCTAACCGAATACCACAGGTGGCGTCACAAACATAAACTTTATTCAATTTCCCCTTTTACATGGGCGCCCAGGGCCACGGACCGGGTCGCCACCGTGACATCCTCCTGTGAACACCAGACCCGGTACCGGGTACCCCACGGCCCTGTCGGGCAACTCAGTTACATAAAGTATGATGTCAACATAAATGCCCACAAACATAGTATTACACCCCCACAGTGAATCCCTTCACAGTAATCTCCACACTGCTTCCGAAGTGCGTCCAACATCTTGATTAGTGTTGAGCGATACCTTCCGATACTTGAAAGTATCGGTATCGGATAGTATCGGCCGATACCCGAAAAATATCGGATATCGCCGATACCGATACCCGATACCAATACAAGTCAATGGGACTCAAGTATCGGAAGGTATCCTGGATGGTTCCCAGGGTCTGAAGGAGAGGAAACTCTCCTTCAGGCCCTGGGATCCATATTCATGTAAAAAATAAAGAATTAAAATAAAAAATATGGATATACTCACCCGTCCGGGGGCCCCTGGACCTTACCGATTGTAACCGGCAGCCTCCGTTCCTAAGAATGAGCAGTTTAAGACCTTCGATGACGTCGCGGCTTGTGATTGGTCGCGTGCCGCTCATGTGACCGCTCATGCGACCAATCACAGGCCGCGACGTCATCGCAGGCCCTAAACTCCTCAATGAGGAGTTTAGGACCTGCGATGACGTCGCGGCCTGTGATTGGTCGCGTGAGCGGTCACATGAGCGGAACGCGACCAATCAGAAGCCGTGACGTCATCGAAGGCCCTTCACGCACTCATTCTTAGGAACGGAGGCTGCCGGTTACAGCGGTAAGGTCCAGGGGCCGCCGGAGAGGTGAGTATATCCATATTTTTTATTTTAATTCTTTATTTTTTACATGAATATGGATCCGATTCCGATTTCCGATATCACAAAAGTATCGGAACTCGGTATCGGAATTCCGATACCGCAAGTATCGGCCGATACCCGATACTTGCGGTATCGGAATGCTCAACACCATTCTTGATGTTTCCACATTTCCCCCATACACGTTGAGACCCCAGTTATCCAATATAATATGATGGCCCCCAGAGTCCCACAACACAACACAATATAATTCCTTTCCCAGTCCCACAACAAAGTATGATGGCCCCAAATTCCCACAAAACAGCAGGATGACCATCATAGCTTGATGGCCCACATAGTCCTCTGCACAGTATGATGGCCCCCACAGTCCTCTGCACAGTAGATTATTCATGCCCCCATAGCCGTGCACAGTATAATTGCCCCCCACAAAGCTCTCCACACAATACAATGGCCTCCACACCATATAATGGTCCCCACAGCCTTCCACATACTATATCAGCCCCCCACACAGACTTTCACACAGTATAATGCCACCACACAGCCTTCCACACAGTGTAATGTCCTCCACACAGTGTAACAGCCCCCACAGCCCACCACATAGTATAATGTCCCCACACAGCAGCCCTCCTCACTGTATAATATCTTCCACACAGTGTAACAGTCCCCACAGCCACCACATAGTATAATGTCCCACACAGCCCTCCTCACTGTATAATTTACCTACTGTTGGATCACCCCTATATGAGGTTGATGCTCCCCAAAGATCCCCACACTTTATGATGGCCCCACATTTCCTTACACACAGTATGATGGCCCCACACACAGATTGACAGCTCCATACTCGTTAATTACATTAAAAAAAGAAAACTACTCACCTCTTCTCATTCCACCTCTTCTCAGGTATCTGCAGCGTATGTTCTAAAGCTCTGCACAGGGAGTGCGATGTGGTGACATCAGACCTCATACACACAGGGTGAATGCCAGCTCACTGTTCCATCAAAATTTTGAACTAAATATAGATGCAGGTACTGTTGAAAGTGTGATGCCTGGTGGTAGGGTGCAGGAATCGACAACAGGTCCCCTTACTCACAGGCCTTATAGTCCCCATGTGGTCTGCCACTGTTAGCAATACACCCCTTGCTATTATTGGTTGTGTGTGGCATTACAGCTCAATCCTATTTGGTATTGCACCCCTGCCCAATTCATCTAAACACATCCTACTGGTTCCGCCCACCATTCATGTGTTTTCAGTGTACAGTGTACAGTGTACAGATCAGAGAAGGTCGCTGCCAGACACCTCTGCTTATCTCCCATGGAACAAAAGGGTCAGGTATCTGTCTCCCTTATGTCCTTCAACATAATTTGCCAGGAGAAGCATTTCTATAGTCTGTGCAGTGGTTGCAGCCACATCCGACACTGGAGCCAAGAGGGGGTTAAAAGGTTTCTTTGCCCATATGAGAACACCAACATTATTAAATACCTGTGATAATTGGGGACCTTTTAGAAATGTTGCATTGTGACCCTCTAGTTTCAATTTGTGCCACTATCTGTCTGGAGAATGTTGGGGGGGAGACTGTCAAACAAATTTGATCGTCATCTGATCTCACCAATGTCAGTGGATTCAGTCTACTCTAATCTAATGTGCACAGAGACCTTAACGAGTTTTTTTCTAAAATCACAAGTTATCCCTATCCAAAGTATAGGGAATAACTTGCTAAAGGCTGGGAGTCTGACCGCCCAGACCACCAGCAATCCCATGTGCCAGGCTCTACAGACCTGTCTTGAATGCAGTGGAGGTGTGCATGCTCAGCTTCTGCTCTAATCATTGTCAATGGGACTGTCAGAGAGAATACAGAAGTCTTAAAGACAATGAATGGCGCAGAAGCTGAGCAAGCGCACCACTACTCCATTTAAGGCAAGGATGCAGGGGATCGTTGTGGGCAGGGCCGGTGTCACGTCACGCCACTCACACTGTCTGGGATACAGCCAGGGCCGACATCAGGGCATTACTGCCCAGACTGGCATATGAGGCCCGGTTAGCAGAGGGGGCCCGCATCGGGCCCCTTCTCTTCTGCTGATTGGGCCCCAGCGGCAGGATTTTGCATTCGAGATGCAGGGTTCAGTTACACTCTATTCCCGTGTGGGCCCACATGGCAATAGTTAAAGCCGCCAGCCAATAGGAGGCTGGCAGCTGACGTCAGCGCGCATGTCGCCGGCGTCTGACGTCATCGTCATTCGCCAGTGAGTGCGTGCTTTCAGCCTGGAGGGTCGCAGGAGCACGGCAAGGTAAGAGGAAAGGTTTTTCTTTATTTTTTTTTTATTTTTATTGAAAGCTGAAAGCCGGCAGGATGGAGACAAGTGTCCATCCTGCCAGAGGCAGAATAGAGACAGGGCAGAATGGAGACAGGAAGCATGATTGGAGACACACGGGGCATGATTGGAGACACAGGGCATGATTGGAGACACGGGGCATGATTGGAGACACAGGGGGAATAATGGAGACATAGGGCATGATTGGAGACACGGGGAATAATGGAGACACGGCATGATTGGAGATACGGGGAATAATGGAGACACAGGGCATGATTGGAGACACGCGGAATAATGGAGTGATGGGGCATGATTGGAGACATGGGGCACAATGGAGACACAGGGGGCAGAATGGAGACAGGGGGCAGGGAGATAGATATGGAGGCATGATTGGAGACACGGGGCATGATTGGAGACACAGGGGGCAGGATTGGAGACACAGGGGGCAGGATTGGAGACACAGGGGGCAGGATTGGAGACACGGGGCATGATTGGAGACACAGGGGGCAGGATGGGAGACACAGGGGGCAGGATTGGAGACACAGGAGGCAGGATTGGAGACACAGGGGGCAGGATTGGAGACACAGGGGGCATGACTGGAGACACGAGGCATGATTGGAGACACAGGGGGAATAATGGAGACAGGGGGCATGATTGGAGACACAGGGGGAATAATGGAGACACGGGGCATGATTGTAGACATGGGGCAGAATGGAGACACAGGGGGCAGAATGGAGACAAAGGGGGCATGATTGGAGACACAGGGGGCATGATTGGAGATACAGGGGCAGAATGAAAGTTATGGGGGCAGGATGGGAGACATGGTGGCAGGATGAAAGGTATGGGGGCTGGATGGGAGACATGGTGGCAGGATGAAAGATATGGGGGCAGGATGGAGACAGGGGGCAGGGTGAAAGATATGGAGGCATGATTGGAGACACGGGGCATGATTGGAGACACAGGGGGCAGGATTGGAGACACAGGGGGCAGGATTGGAGACACAGGGGGCAGGATTGGAGACACGGGGCAGGATTGGAGACACAGGGGGCAGGATTGGAGACACAGGAGGCAGGATTGGAGACACAGGGGGCATGATTGGAGACACGAGGCATGATTGGAATCTGACACGGGGAATAATGGAGACATGGGGCATGATTGGAGACACAGGGGGAATAATGGAGACAGGGGGCATGATTGGAGACATGGGGCATGATTGGAGACACAGGGCATGATTGGAGACACGGGGCATGATTGGAGACACAGGGGGAATAATGGAGACATAGGGCATGATTGGAGACACGGGGAATAATGGAGACACGGCATGATTGGAGATACGGGGAATAATGGAGACACAGGGCATGATTGGAGACACGCGGAATAATGGAGTGATGGGGCATGATTGGAGACATGGGGCACAATGGAGACACAGGGGGCAGAATGGAGACAGGGGGCAGGGAGATAGATATGGAGGCATGATTGGAGACACGGGGCATGATTGGAGACACAGGGGGCAGGATTGGAGACACAGGGGGCAGGATTGGAGACACAGGGGGCAGGATTGGAGACACGGGGCATGATTGGAGACACAGGGGGCAGGATGGGAGACACAGGGGGCAGGATTGGAGACACAGGAGGCAGGATTGGAGACACAGGGGGCAGGATTGGAGACACAGGGGGCATGACTGGAGACACGAGGCATGATTGGAGACACAGGGGGAATAATGGAGACAGGGGGCATGATTGGAGACACAGGGGGAATAATGGAGACACGGGGCATGATTGTAGACATGGGGCAGAATGGAGACACAGGGGGCAGAATGGAGACAAAGGGGGCATGATTGGAGACACAGGGGGCATGATTGGAGATACAGGGGCAGAATGAAAGTTATGGGGGCAGGATGGGAGACATGGTGGCAGGATGAAAGGTATGGGGGCTGGATGGGAGACATGGTGGCAGGATGAAAGATATGGGGGCAGGATGGAGACAGGGGGCAGGGTGAAAGATATGGAGGCATGATTGGAGACACGGGGCATGATTGGAGACACAGGGGGCAGGATTGGAGACACGGGGCAGGATTGGAGACACAGGGGGCAGGATTGGAGACACGGGGCAGGATTGGAGACACAGGGGGCAGGATTGGAGACACAGGAGGCAGGATTGGAGACACAGGGGGCATGATTGGAGACACGAGGCATGATTGGAATCTGACACGGGGAATAATGGAGACATGGGGCATGATTGGAGACACAGGGGGAATAATGGAGACAGGGGGCATGATTGGAGACATGGGGCATGATTGGAGACACGGGGCAGGATTGGAGACACGGGGCATGATTGGAGACACGGGGCAGGATTGGAGACACAGGGGGCAGGATTGGAGACACAGGAGGCAGGATTGGAGACACAGGGGGCAGGATTGGAGACACAGGGGGCATGATTGGAGACACGAGGCATGATTGGAATCTGACATGGCGAATAATGGAGACACGGGGCATGATTGGAGATATGGTGCAGAATGGAGACACAGGGGGCAGAATGGAGACAAAGGGGGCATGATTGGAGACACAGGGGGCATGATTGGAGATACAGAGGCAGAATGAAAGTTATGGGGGCGGGATGGGAGACATGGTGGCAAGATGAAAGGTATGGGGGCAGGAAGGGAGACATGGTGGCAGGATGAAAGATATGGGGGCAGGATTGTAGAGACAGGGGGCAGGATTGGAGACATGGTGCGAGATGGAGACAGATCGGGCAGGATGGAAACAGATGGGGCAGGATGGAGACAGATGGTGCAGGTTCATGGGGCAGGTTCATGGGACAGATGGGGCAGGATCATGGGACAGATGGGGCAGGATGGGGAGACCATATGGGGCAGAATGGATACTCATGAGGGCCGGATGGGAGAACATATGGCTGGAGCCAGGAATGAGACACACGAGGGCCAGGATGGGGGATATTATTACCATAGGGGCTAATTAAGGGATATTATTAATGCAGTGATGTATTTATTTTATTTTTTGAGTATACTGTTTTAAATGGGGAGGCGATCCTGTTACTGTGCAGAGTGACACTATGTTGCCTTTTTTTCTTCGTTCGGTGTAGTGTAGAAGTTGAGAAAAAAAAAGTTATGTGTTTTGCAAGTGGTGCTCTAGATAACTGTGTTATTTCCTGCAGAGCCGAGCCCTGGCTGGAAGACGTGACGTCGATCTCTGCTGGATGGAGATGAAAGACTTCACCTTGACGTGTCACACTCACTGGTGAGTCAGTGTGTTACCTATACACTGACACAATACACTGTATACTATATACAGCGGTCCTGTGTATAATGTCACTGGTGATCACTGTATTACCTGTACACAGACACTGCATACTAAGTACAGATCTCCCCTGTATAATGGCACGTATGGTGATATTAGTATTGTGTTTTTTTTATTACTGACCAGTATTGTAGTATTCAGTCACTATGTGGTGGTAATATGTTGTCTGGCCATGGTGTGGTGGTATTTGTTCCTTGTATGTGGTATTATTGGTCACCATGTGATGGTAATATGTGGTCTGGTCATGGTGTGGCGGTATTTGTCCTTTGTATGTGATATTATTCGGTCACTGTGGTTTTAATATGTAGTCTGGACATGATGTGGCGGTATTTGTTTTTTGTATGTGGTATTATAGGTCACTATGTGGTGGTAATATGGTGTCTGGTCATGGTACGGTGGTATTTGTCCCTTGTGTGTGATATTATTGGTCATTTTAAAGATTTAAAAATACACTTAAATTGCGTTGCATATTTTAACAAATGTTTAATAGGTTAGAGTAGAGTAGGGCCCGGCCAAAAGAGTCTACCGTGTCGTGGTGGCTGCTTAAAAAATCTTTTGCCCAAAACAAAGGCTGCTGGTTATATGTGTGAGTTAGCTCACCAGAGTTAGCCATCTGCTAAAGCACAGGATCTACATGTCACCTACTCCAAGAGTGACACAGTGCAAAAATGCCAATATCAGAACTTATTTTCCAGAACACACACGTGGACTAGTAAGTGACTAAGTGACCAATCATTACTGTATATTAGGTCAGACTCAGAGTTCCACTTGCGAGAGCCTCGCATCACTTCACCCTGCACAGCCGCCCTTTCTTTGGACAAGAGTGAGCAGCTGCATAGAAATACAGACGTTTCGGGTGATGCAATGCAAGGCTCGCGCATCGCTCTTGCATAATTTGCATATAAGTGGTTGACTTATACAACGTCCCTCTGCTGTATGGTATTGTAGAATTTACAATAGCTATCACTCATGTAAGAAGTGAAATCTGGCATTGTGCTAGACC
This sequence comes from Ranitomeya variabilis, assembly GCF_051348905.1. Taxonomy (NCBI): domain Eukaryota; kingdom Metazoa; phylum Chordata; class Amphibia; order Anura; family Dendrobatidae; genus Ranitomeya; species Ranitomeya variabilis. The sequence goes on from NC_135233.1 coordinate 1,057,732,057, forward strand.
TATATTTCTCTGCTGTATCTGTGCATCATGAATTGTGGTATGTGTTAAAGGGGGGGCCCACTGAGACTCTTTCGCCCGGGGCCCTCAAAAACCTGGAGCCGGCCCTGGTTGTGGGTCCCAGCAGTTGGACATCTAGCAATCAGCAAATTATCCACTATCCCATGCACAGGTGATAGCTTGTGATTTGGGAAATTACCCTTTAACTGTAAATTCCATAATGGGGTGTTCAAATAGGACATGTCTTTAGGTCAAAAGTGAACAGTTTTTTTCTCTTATTTTATTCCCTAAAAATTCAATTTTTATTTTTTTTTAAATCTTTTTATTTGGTGCTAATTTTTATGATATTTACAAGGGGTGTGGCTCACATGATTCCTCAGGGGCGTGTTTTAGGCTGCTCTGAGTTATTACGCTGTGGGCCACACCCCCAGTAAAGACCATAAAAATCAGTACTAAATTAAACCATGTGGCAGGTTTCAATAATATTAAAAGTAGAATAATAAGGGGAGAGGCGAGAATACAACAAAAGCAAAAACTGGACACTATTGACCTGGTTACATCTCCTCTTTAAAGCAGTTTGTCCGAGTAACAGATTAAAATCTGCGACAACTAGAAATGAGCCGATCAGTTGATTGTCATGCATTTTCCAGATTGCTGCTCGCTGGCCTTAAAGAAGCAAAATGCCTCCCATTAAGAAATTATGGTTTTCTCCAAAAAAAATCAACTTGACGTTACAAGTCTAAATAACTGGAGGTGCGTGTGTACGAATTCTCTTCATGGCTTCATAGAAAATAATTCTAGAACAACAAATAAACCCCCATTATAGTATTATCCGGAGCTAGAACCAGACTTTAGCCCTGTGGGAAAACTGGCTGTTGCTATGTTATAAATTCTTTGACTTTGTGGGTGGTATTGGTCAGAACAATGTGAAAAACCACAGCCATGCACATTGTAAGTGACAACTACGGCCATTTCTTCCTGCACACACGTAGAATCGGAGGAAAATACATCATAATTTGGGGGGTGAATCAGCCCCAAGTCATCTTGATTCAATCTTGATGCAAATAATTGACTTTAATCTTTCCTTTTTTTCACATTGTTTTTACCTTTCTAATACATTAGCAGATCTCAAAACAGTTTGATTTTTTAAGGTTAATTATTACCCACATTTCTTAGATGAATCAGAATCCGAAATACTTCATTCTTTCATGTTCTATTTGTTCTCGAAAGTCTCTGATTGCAATTATTACTTGAAACAAACACAAAACTCATTGACAAAAACAATAAAATATAATACAAGAAAATGTACTAAAATAATGGAAAATACATAAAAGATACCTGACATGTTGGAAACAAAAATACAATGTAGAATATTCTAAAGCAGATTGGGTTAAAAAGATTTTCATATTTCGGCTACAGCTTTGGTATCGGTTCACTTGTCACATCACTTTCCCTCCATATTTTTTATACCATAGAGGAGGGAAAAAATGATGCATGACGGCATACAGTATAAGACCTTACAGAGGTTTTCCAGTTTATAAAAAAAACTTCTATCCAGGCTGCAATTTCTTTATTTTTTTTACCTCTTAATGACACAGATACGCCTTTTAACGGCAGCAGTTAAGGGTATTTATTCCACAGCGCTGCTTTTTAACGGCACTGAGAAACAAGGGTATAGCGCCCCCCCAACGTCAGAAAATCTCCGGGGTCTTGGTTACCGGGGGTAGCTGAGACCCCGGAAAACATGATTCGAGTTGGTTTTTACCGTCCCCTGTCACGTGATTGCTGTTATTCACTGAATAACGGCGGTTGTAAGAGGGTGAACTGTAGTCACACTGAGAGAGCACTAGGACCCTGTGGTTTCTGCCTGCTGCAGCAAGGGACAAATTCTGATACTGCCAGAATCCCGGAGACAATCTGGGCTGGTGGGTGGGGTCTGGTGTCTTCTGTGTAAAAATGAAACAAGGAAGTGAGAGAAAAAGTGCGGGAAGAGAAGACAGAAGCTGCGGTGATATTGCAAGGAGTCAGTGTGTGGACTTTACTGCGAGTGTGTAGAGAAAAGAAGCTGTGGAGAGACTTAGTCTTGCTAACGTTCCCCTGGAGAAGAGCCAATCTTTTGTTAACCTTTGAGAGACTTCGTTGCCAGCGTATTCTGAAGAAGAGCTAATCCATTATCTAAAAAGACTGAGACTTGACTAAAGACCCACTACGTGTTTGAGAGTCTGTGATTCCCTGTGCATTGATTGGAGAAACAAGTCTGACCGATTGCTGATACAGAGACTGACGGGTTGTCGTGGAAGCATTCCTAGGAGCTACAGAAGAAGAGACAATATCGTGAGGCCACTAACTAAGTCCCCGGCGTTTGGGCTCGGCATCCGCCGATCAGACAAGAGGAGCTTGCTGTAACTTATTGGCGCTGAAGATATAGACTGGGCTGCAGCCTGTGCGGATTCTTACCTGAGAGGAGATCTATCTCAGGATACGGTACCAATAGTCATAGATACCCGGGTATCCCTGCGCAGAGTGTTTAATTGTTACTTTAGAGGTGTATCTAATATTAGAGTTGTGTAAGTTATACTCAGTGTGCCGTTCCAGGGACTCCCTTTATAACATTACAATCAATTTACACTTGTTCCTGTTTTAGTTTCCTTGTTAGGTAAATTTCTTACTAGTCTTTTGTAGCATACAGTTCTCAGGAGACCTTGGAGTGGCAAAGTGATTTCAGCTGATGCTGAGCTGGTGTATCTTTGGGGTGCATCTACTTTAATATTCTCCATATTACCTTTATTATTTTGCCTTTGAGTAAATACCGTTTGGAGATTTCTGCCTTAGTCTTGGTTTGTGACTCACTGGATCTTATTCGGACCTCTGGTCATTACATTTTTGGCGTAGTCGGCAGGATCCAGTGTTTGTCATGGACGAGGGCGAGGGTAGAAATGACCCCGCTGTATCCGCATCCTCCTCGGGGGTTGGGGTTCCCCTGGCAGCCGCGGCGATTTCGGGAGGGTATGTGCCTGTAGGAGCTTTACTTCAGCACATGCCGAAATACGACGGGCGCAATATGGCGTTGCAAGATTGGGCTGAGAGAATCCGGAGTATTCTGCGCATGTGTAATTTGACCCCCGCATTACGTGCTGAGCTGGCATTAAATGCACTGGAGGGCGATATTAGACGTATGGTGATGGTGCGCCCAGAATCAGAGAGGGATACGTTAGAAAAGATTTTGGAACTGTTAGAGGGGAGTTTGGGGGGCCGAGCGCGTGTGGCCCAGCTTCGGTCCCTATTCTTTAATCGCCCCCAGAGAGAGTGTGAGTCCCTAATGCAGTACTCTAATATCTTGCAAGAGACGCTGAATGAGATGCAGCGACTAGACCAGGGGGCCATGGGAGCGTTCCGGGAGGTAGACCGCTTGCTCCGGGATCAATTCATCACCGGTTTAGCTAATAGACTTCTCCGGGACAAACTGTTGGAAATGGCCCGGGCTGCACCAGAATTATCCTTCTGGCAGATTTACAGAGCTGCAGTGGAAAGGGAAGAGAAATCTGCCCATGTGCCCGAGGGGTCAGTGAACAGTGCCCAGCTGGAAGAAGGTGGGTCATCAGGGTCAGGGGGAGAGGGGCTGGTGAGCGTGGTACAAGCTTTGCGTGCTGAGGTCAAGGAGTTGAGGCTGAAATTGTCTCAACTGACAGTTGATCTCGCCTCTACCCCCTCACGGGGGCCTCCTGCCCCACCCCCTGGAACGGTGACCCCACGGACGGCCAGGTCGTCCTATCAGAATGAGTCAAGCCCTCGTCCACGAGGAGCAATCACCTGCTGGAAGTGTGGACGCCAGGGACACATCTCTCGTTACTGCCGGACGCTTGCAGCCCCAGAAACTCCGTCGCCAGCTTTAAACTTCCGGCCGCTGCCATGAGAGGGCAAGCAGCAGCGGCCCCACTCACACAAAGCCCTCGACGGAATGAGCAAGATTTGTTTGCATGTAGTCCAGTGATAGAAGCAGAATTTGAAGGGCGGAAGATGAGGTGCTTGGTTGACACGGGATCCGAATGTACTATAATGCCACTAGAAATATATGAGAGATACTTCAGTCGACTAGTGATTCCAGAGGATGGCCGAGTGATACGACTGACCGCCGCAAATAATGGTCAACTGTCAGTCAAGGGAATCGTGTGGATGCAACTAAAAATGTTTGGTCAAGAGCTGGGGCAGAAAGGGGTAGTACTGGTGGATCACCCCCCTAGAAGAGGGATGGAAGTGACGCTCGGAATGAACGTGCTGCGAGACTTGAATCACCAGATGTATGCCAGTGAAGGACCCCGATACTGGGCCCGTGCGACAAGACACCGACCCACACAGAGAATTCTACACCGTCTAGTGCTGAGTTGCGACTTGCTGAAAAGTGCGGTCCCAGGCGGCCGGGTGGGCCGGGTCCGAGTGCCATCGAGGGCCCCGATCCTGCTGGGACCAAGACAAGAGGAACTCTTAATGCTGCCTGTGGGAGCTGCACAGAGATTGAATGGGCTTGAAGTGCTACTTGAGCCCGTCCGAGAGGGTTCCTCATTCACCAAGGTACATGTGGCCCGGTCTCTGGCGATTGTGAAGAATGGACGAGTGCCGGTCCGATGCATCAATGTTTTAGATGAAGCTGTTGCAATTCCTGCTGGAACCATACTGGCTGAACTGTTCGTGCCGACAGAAAAGGTGCCGGAAAATGCCGGATTCGAACTGCGACCAGACCAACAGTCATCCTGGACCTTTGCGGTCGAGGTAGGCCGGGCTGAGCCTCCTACGGAGTAATGGAATGGTCATGTGATCATGGAACAGATGGGAGTGGATCGGGAGAAGCTGACTCCCGCGCAGTTGGAGCAGTTGGAGAGAGTTTTGTGGGAACATCAAGAGACCTTTTCCCGACATGGAGAGGATTTCGGGTGTACCCAGATGATTGAGCATGAGATTCCAACGGGGGATACTCCACCCATTAGAGAAAGATATCGGCAAATTCCTCCAGCGCTTTATCAAGAGGTGAAGAGCATGGTGGCCAGTATGCTGGACAACCAAGTGATCCGAGAGAGCCGGAGTCCCTGGGCGGCTCCTGTAGTCTTGGTCCGCAAGAAGGATGGGACACTCCGATTTTGTGTGGACTATCGGAAATTGAACGCCCACACCGTACGGGACGCATATCCTTTACCCCGTATTGAAGAATCCCTGTCGGCCCTGGGTCGGGCCAAGTATTTCTCAACGTTGGATTTGGCAAGCGGGTACTGGCAGGTCCCAATGGCTGAAAAAGATCGGGCCAAGACGGCGTTTGTCTTGCCAATGGGGCTCTTCGAGTTCAACCGGATGCCCTTTGGCCTCGCTACCGCCCCGGGAACCTTCCAACGACTGATGGAACATTGCTTGGGCGATCTAAATTTTGAATCAGTCTTGATATATCTAGACGACATTGTGGTGTTCGGAACCTCATTTGAAGATCATCTGGAGAAGCTGCGTCAAGTTCTCCGGCGGCTCAAGAGCTACGGCCTGAAAATAAAGCCAAAAAAATGTCAACTGTTACGAAACCAGATTGAATATTTGGGGCATCTGGTGACCCCGGACGGGGTACTACCTTTAGACAGTAAGATCAAGGCGGTACAAGAGTGGCCACCTCCTTGTGACTTGCGAGAAGTGCGGGCCTTCCTGGGTCTAGCAGGATACTATCGGCGGTTTGTGCCTAAATTCTCACAAGTGGTGAGTCCCTTGAATGAACTTTTGAGAGGGACAGCGCTGGGTCCTTGAAATCGCCCCATCCCATGGGGGCCCCTACAGAAAAAGGCATTTGATGAAGTGAAAACCGCCCTAACGAGTGCCCCATTGCTGGCCTACGCCCGGTTTGACACCCCTTTTTTGTTGTATACCGATGGTAGTCTTCATGGGTTGGGGGCAGTGCTAGCACAGGTGCAGGACGGCCGAGAGCGAGTGATTTCTTATGGTAGCAGATCTTTAAGAGACTCCGAGCGAAATCCGGCTAACTACAGCTCATTCCGGCTGGAATTGCTGGCCCTGGTGTGGGCAATGACAGAACGCTTCGCCGAGTATCTAACAGGAGCGGAGGTGCTAGTCATGACAGATAACAACCCGCTAGCTCACTTAGAGAATGCAAAACTTGGGGCGTTGGAGCAGCGGTGGGTCGCCAGACTAGCCAAGTTCAATTACCGCATTAAATTTCGTTCTGGTCGAGAAAACGGCAATGCAGATGCATTGTCAAGAGTGCCCCTTGGGTCATCAGGGGAAGATGTTGACGAACAACTGGAGGACACTGAAACTCCAGTTTTGGGGCAGATACCTATCTTCCAAAGTGTGGTACACTCAAGTGGGGTGGCCACCGGGATGCCCTGTGTCCTGGGTAAAACATCCTCAGATTGGATAAGAGTCCAGGATGAGTGTCCGGACGTTGCACTTGTGCGCCGTTGGGTACAAAACAAGGCCTGGCCCAGTGCAGAGGACAAGGCTCAGTTGTCCATGGAAGGAATGAAACTCCTTCGACAATGGGATAAATTGTGTGTGGAACAAGGTCTTTTGTATCGTAAGGTGTACCTGCCATCGGAGCTGCAGCATCGGTACCAACTGATAATCCCTGTGGGGATGGGTCCAGTGGTCGCTCGTGAGGCGCATGAGAAGGGCGCCCATTTTGGAAGTGAAAAGACACTCCAGTGGTTGCAGCGAGTCCTCTACTGCCCTGAGTTGGGAGGGATGGTGGCCGACGCGTGTCGGCAGTGCCGAATTTGTGGGCTCAACAAAAGCCCTGAGCAGCGGGCTCCCACACAATCTATTAAAACTTCAGCTCCGCTGGAGCTACTCATGATTGACTACGTGTTGATAGGGTACTCTACGTCAGGGTACTCCTATTGCCTGGTGATGACAGATCACTTTACCAAGTATGCTGTAGCGGTGCCGACAAGAGATCAGACGGCCAAGTCGGCGGCTGAGGCAGTGTGCCGACATTTCTTCCAAGTGTTCGGGTGTCCGCAGAGAATACATTCAGATCAAGGGGCCTGCTTTCAGGGGACGCTGATGAAAGAGTTGCACCAGCTCTATGGTATCGAGCAGTCGAGAACAACGCCTTACCACCCTCAGGGTAATGGGGCATGTGAGCGTTTTAATCGGACCTTGTTGCAAATGTTGCGGTCCTTAGAGAGTCAGCAACAGACATGCTGGCCTGAGTATCTCCCCGAATTGATGTGGGCTTACAATAACAGGGTGCATAGTACTACTGGTTACTCGCCACACATGTTGATGTTTGGTAGACCTGGCCGAGACATTGAGGATTTGAACATGCCAGATCCCTCCTCCGTTCCCCCCCGGACTGCATCCGAGTGGGTACGAGAACATCGGCGACGGTTAAGGGTGGTGCATCAGGTGGTGGGCGACCGTCTTCGCCAGGTGGTTCATAGGGACACGCGACCCGTGCAAACAGAATTGTTCTCTCCGGGAGGCAGAGTGTTGGTGAGGACAAAGCGACGGTCAGGAAAGCTGAGTGACCGATGGGAGGCGATACCGTATCTGATAAAAAAACAAGTGAATCCTGAGATTCCAGTGTACGAAGTTGAACCGGTGGGGACAGGGGGGCCAACCCGTAATTTGCACCGTAACATGCTACAACGGTGCTGGTTTGAAGATTCGGCGCCTATTCCCCCAGAGCCAGAGGCCATGTCCCAAGGGGCGGGAACTCTGAATGATCTTGAGTTTGATGGTGTGCTTATTCCTGCGCCTGCTTATTTGCCCCCTGTGACCAATCTTGCCTCGTGTGATGAGAATGTTGAGAATGTGGCGGATGCTGTTGAGGAGAGCGCATCAGGTCAACTGCTTGGTCCTGACGCTGTATCGCGGAACATCGAGCCGCGGAAGGAGGCAACTCCACTTGCGCCCACTAACACGATCACGGAAGAGACTTTAGCTCCCTCTAGGGTTGCACCTGTTGATGTAGGACTCAGGAGAACTACACGATCTACGGCAGGAATACCGCCTCAGCGATATGCTCAGGATGAATTTGAGTGGGAAGGTGTGTCGAGGACGCCAACCTCTAGTGGGGTGGCATGTAAGAGGGTGAACTGTAGTCACACTGAGAGAGCACTAGGACCCTGTGGTTTCTGCCTGCTGCAGCAAGGGACAAATTCTGATACTGCCAGAATCCCGGAGACAATCTGGGCTGGTGGGTGGGGTCTGGTGTCTTCTGTGTAAAAATGAAACAAGGAAGTGAGAGAAAAAGTGCGGGAAGAGAAGACAGAAGCTGCGGTGATATTGCAAGGAGTCAGTGTGTGGACTTTACTGCGAGTGTGTAGAGAAAAGAAGCTGTGGAGAGACTTAGTCTTGCTAACGTTCCCCTGGAGAAGAGCCAATCTTTTGTTAACCTTTGAGAGACTTCGTTGCCAGCGTATTCTGAAGAAGAGCTAATCCATTATCTAAAAAGACTGAGACTTGACTAAAGACCCACTACGTGTTTGAGAGTCTGTGATTCCCTGTGCATTGATTGGAGAAACAAGTCTGACCGATTGCTGATACAGAGACTGACGGGTTGTCGTGGAAGCATTCCTAGGAGCTACAGAAGAAGAGACAATATCGTGAGGCCACTAACTAAGTCCCCGGCGTTTGGGCTCGGCATCCGCCGATCAGACAAGAGGAGCTTGCTGTAACTTATTGGCGCTGAAGATATAGACTGGGCTGCAGCCTGTGCGGATTCTTACCTGAGAGGAGATCTATCTCAGGATACGGTACCAATAGTCATAGATACCCGGGTATCCCTGCGCAGAGTGTTTAATTGTTACTTTAGAGGTGTATCTAATATTAGAGTTGTGTAAGTTATACTCGGTGTGCCGTTCCAGGGACTCCCTTTATAACATTACAATCAATTTACACTTGTTCCTGTTTTAGTTTCCTTGTTAGGTAAATTTCTTACTAGTCTTTTGTAGCATACAGTTCTCAGGAGACCTTGGAGTGGCAAAGTGATTTCAGCTGCTGCTGAGCTGGTGTATCTTTGGGGTGCATCTACTTTAATATTCTCCATATTACCTTTATTATTTTGCCTTTGAGTAAATACCGTTTGGAGATTTCTGCCTTAGTCTTGGTTTGTGACTCACTGGATCTTATTCGGACCTCTGGTCATTACAGCGGTCACAAAAAAGGTCAGATTTTCCATTCATTTCTCTCTCCTCTGATATGATTTAGCACACCAGACAAAAGAGAAATGGGGTCCCCCGAGCCCACCCAGTACCTCTGCCATGCCCATATCCTCCTGCTCCATCCCCGTATCCTCCTTCTCCATTCCCCTGCCCTCCACATCATCTTCCTGGAAGAAAATGGCGGGCGCATGCGCAGTGTGCCTGCCGACATCTGCCGGTCAGTACCCGGCAACAATCGGAGATTTTTCCTATTGGTTCATTTTGATCACTATGATAGACCCTATCAGAGTGAACAAAATAAAAAAAATTGAAAATTAAACCCCCCTTTGTCACCCCCTTAGTTAGATAAAAATAATAAAATAAGGTTGGGGTTAGGGTTGGGGTTAGAGCTGGGGTTAGGGTTGTGTTAGTTTTAGGGTTGTGGTTAGGGTTGTGTTGGGGTTAGGGTTGTGATGGAGTTATGGGTTAGGGTTGTCTTAGTTGTTTTTAAATAAAAATGAAAAAGTGTGTTTTGTTTTATTTCTAATAAAAGACTTGCTGTGTGTTTATTTACCATATGACTTTAGGATTAGTAATGGATAGATGTCTTATAGACACCTCTTCATTACTAATCCGTGGGCTTGATGTCACCAGACAATACAAAGGTGACATTAATCCCACAAATATTACCCCACTTGCCACGGCTACAGGGCCAATGGGAAGAGCAAGGCAAAGCTCCAGAATTGGCACATCTAATAGATGTGCCTTTTCTGGGTGGCTGTGAGCTGCTATTTTTAGGCTGGGGGGTCTATAGCCATGGCACCATACCAGCCTGAAGTACCAGCCCCTAACTATCAGCTTTAGCTTGGCTGGCTGTCAAAAATGGGGGGACCCCACACTGTTTTTTTTTTAATTATTTATTTATAGCACAGGTGGCGGATGATGAATACTCCCATCAGCCACCACCTGCTCACACTGTTATTAGCGGCAGCAGGTGTATGCTGATGAGAGTAATACCCCCAGCCTGCTGTCATTGTTATGAGTTGAATTCAACTCTCATCATTCTCCCCTGCTTGCGCTGATTGCCAGCAGAGCAGGGGAGAATGATGAGAGCGGTCTTCAGCACCCGGCATTGCGGAACAGCGCTAACTGTACAGCTGCTTCTCAGACGCCAGTGCATGTTGCACTGATGCGGCACATGGGCGGCACACAGTTGCCACATGTGTGCTACAAGTGTTACACACACGGACATCTCCGGTACCGTTTTTCCCAGTACCGGAAATATCAGTACTTGTGAAACCGGCCTTAGTTGGTTGTTTCTACGGTTACTGAAGTTCAATTATCAGCATTTCATACGTTTTTACACTTTAATTCACCATTACATCAAATTTATGCAAAGACTCAATATTTACAGCGCTAACCTTTATTTTTCAAGACTTCTGCCCTTCGCCCTGGCATTTGGATTTCAGCTTCAGGGCCAAATACTGACTGATAACCACCCATTCTTGTCTCATCAGTGCTTGGAGTTTATCACAAATTCTGTACTTTTCTTCTCAGGTGCGATCATTCTTCTAGATGTCCCAAACAGTCTGCAGGGGGCTTCATCAAAGAAAATAACTTTACAGAAAGTACAGGGATTGGACTACAGAGGATGTAAAGTTTTGCACAGGTAATATGTGACCCATCGAAAACTGCAGTCACATTCTGCAACTCCTAGTGCCTTTAACTGCTCCCTAATAAACTCTTTGGACTTTGTGTACTTCCATACAGGCACTACGCAAATTTGCCATATGCATTAGGCCAATGTAAACATTAACATTTATTAATACGTTTAGCCCTTTATCTCAAGTGCGGACTTTCCATTGGTGCAACCTGTGCACAGGGACCTCAGAGGTAAGGAGGTCCTTTTTCATCTCCAAAACAGGTGGATTGGTGCCTCATGGTGAGCTATTGCACTGCAAAGGGCCCATACTTTGTTCTTACACAAGGACTTTCTTATCTCTTTTTCCACCAATGCAATATCCAACCAACACCCTTTACACGAAATAAGGTTATGGCTTTATGACCATTGCAGGATTACAGGGAACACTATGCAACCTCAGCAAAAGGTGTTCTTGCCTACCAAGCTGATTTGAAGCAGCATGGCATTCCAAAGAGCCCTTGTGGTCTGAAAGAAGAAGAAGAGGTCGAGATCTGTCCTGAGAGATATGTTGACTTTTGTCATAGCAGGGTAAAATAATGGTCAGAGGAGCGCTAGGAACTACAGGACACAGGTGTATTAGATGAATCCAATCATTAGGTGGAAGACGGAGTATCGTCGAAACGCATTGTGGATTCATCTAATACACCTGTGCCCTGTAGTTCCTAGCGCTCGTCTGACATTTATTTGACCCTACTATGACTGCATCAATCCTCCGCTGGAGGCACACGGCTGGAGCTGCGGTGGACTTTTCACTCTACCTGACGTATCTGCTTCCTCTGTGCTCCCCAGAGACCGCAATCTACTTGACTGATGTTGACTTTTGTGACTTCTAAGAAACCAATCTGCTATTGGAGAAAGTCAGATCACGGACACCCATTATAGACAGAAACTGAGCCTGGTGATGTTGAGTAAAAGCTGTCAATCCAAACTTTTATTTTTACATCCATACCTCATGCTCACTAGCTCTTTCCAAGCCAAACAAATTTTTAAGGTGTCTGTTTATTAGACTAACATGATACCCATCTATTGGGTGTGCCTAAAAGGACATTACAGTAAACTTCCAAAAATAGGAAGGAGTAACTAATATTTTTTAATAACAGAGTGATACTCCTGATCATTGGCTGTCTCTCAGGTGCTGCAGCTAAACACAATGGTCATAAATTTGGCTGAGCTACAATACCAGTCATAGTCCATGCACCTGAATGGTGATCTTTTTTTTGGAAAAAAATATAAACCCCTTTTTTATAACTCTTTTTAGCCATTTTAACCCATTACTTTATTTTGGGATCTCCCATGGGGCCACCATCTCATTTTGTGAGCTGAGTGTAGTCCTTGGTGAAATTACACAAAGCCACCCAGGTCCTCAACCATCCATGAACCTCTTCTATTCAGGATAGATGGACATTATAATATAGTTACACAACTTTCCTACCATTGACTCCATTCTTAAGTGTCTTTGCACCAAAAATAATGACATTTAATTGAAACCCGTACATTAGACTCCATTCATTTGGCGTTTTCCAGGCAACTTTTCTTGTCATTGCTAGAATGGGGAGGTAACTCAATATACTTGTCCAGCTTAAAGAGATTTGCTCCGTATTTTTTTGTTTACAAAGGTCTTTTCTCACACATGTATTGTGTTGGGTTTCTTAATTTGATGACCTGCTGAGCTCCTGCAGGTTCCCACTCACACTTTATGTCAACCCAACTGAACATTCAACTCCGAGACTTTCTTTTACAAATGGCTTTTAAGCAGATGTGTGGCACACTTTATTAACTTAAGTACCCGCTAGTTAAGAATTTAATTAGTTTGAGGGAAAGGGGATATGTTCCTCCACTGTAACCAGCATAGGTGGACTCTTTGTGATAAAGTGACCCATATCAAAATGGATTATTGTTGTAAGTGAGACAAGTGACCTAATGTTGGGCCAGCAATGTAGCAGTGATCTACAGCCTTTTAAAGATCTAGTGTGGGAAAACTGCACACTTCACCGAGTTCCCAACCTTGAATTCTTTACACGGAGCAATCTCTCACCTAGCAACATTTCTTTTACAATGTCTGGATCAGTATATGAATTATCAGAGGTTACAGTTTCCTACTAGGTAGGTATCCAGGGAAAATCTAGGATGGTAATGAGGAGGACATTTCATAAAAGGGTTTTCTTCGGGTATGTGAACTTTGTCTACACAGTAGTGCCACCATCTGACAAAACACCCAAAATACATGATGGTACCTTTACGGTTATAGGAAACAGACTTATGGTGGTTCATAAGAGCATTTTGTATTTTTTATGTTGTGTCAGGTTGGAGTATCAAAAGGCCTCCATACACATTAGATTAATGTCAGCTGAACTCGCAGATATCGACAGGCTTGACTGACAGTCTAATGCCTCATTCACACATCATTTTTTTTCTTGTATGAGAAGAACGGACCAAGTTACTTCAGAGATTTCCATCAAAGTTTGGTCCGAGTTCTTTCTTGTACATGAAAAAAAAGTTTCTCCATCCTTCTTCTTTTAGAAGTCCATGAAAATCAGACCACAGTTGGATGGTTTCTGATTTTTTTCGAGGACTTGCATTACTGATTTAGATCCGACACTCTGATCAAAATCGGACATGCCTTGGAGATTTTGCACGGATCACTCAGTCCTTGAAAAATCATAGACATGTGAATGACTCCATTTGCTATTATAGGTATTAGTGCTATATGCCAAAAATGGACGTCTGAATGAGCTCTAATGTGTACAAGGCTCTCCTATTTCTTGATAGGTCGTGTTGGGGGACATAAGAATTTGCCCTCTCTATTTTCGGACTGCCAAACCTTTTCTTCTAGGAGAGATAAGTCAACGCCAAAGGAGTCTGGCAGCGACTCTCTCGTAGAGAACAAAGCAACGTTCGGCAAAAGCATGGGGGAGTCAGGAGAGAAACCTCCTGGCCGAACGACAGCTGGAAAATTTTGGTAAGGACTCACACAAATTCCTTATATTATCACAGCATGTTGGCGAAAATCTTCAAACCTTCAATTTAATTGCCAACTGAACTTATGGGTGGCCACACAAATTGTCTCAAATAGCATAAACATCTCCTGTCACATTTTTTCTTTTTTGAGGCTGGTCATCTCACGCCACTCAAATGGGGATATGTTAAGCCAAGAGAAATGAGAAGGAAGGACAGATTTGTACATTGTTATCATGATGTACACAGACTGTATCATCATCAATAAAAAAAATCATAAAATAAAAAAAATGATCAACCTTATATGAAGTTTTCCTCTACTAGACTTCATAATTTACTGTTTATTGCAAAAGATTGTGAAGCAGTGATGGTGCAAGCACAGGTATTATACAACTGATAGCCCATTCTAATTGCCGAGATCTGAACCTTAAAGGGAACCTGTCACCCCCCCAGGCGTTTTTAACTAAAAGAGCCACCTTGTGCAGCAGTACTGCTGCATTCTGACAAGGTGGCTCTTTTAGTTCTGGGTGCTGTAACTGCCGAAATAATCAGTTTTATAATTTGTCCAAAATACCTTGTCTTCAGACAAGGAGGCAGGCCTTTCCCCCCTGCTTTAGGCGCCACACAGCCGTCACTCATATGTTCTTGGCGCCGCCTCCTCACCGCTGTTTTGAAATGATGCGGCGCCTGCTCTCTTTTCTCCTGCCTTGGGCAGGTGCAGTGAGCGCTGGCCGTCTGTCCTCTGTGCGTACGTACGCCCTGCCTGTGAATCCCAGCCCCGCAGTGTCTTATGATTTATTCATACTACGGGGCTGGGATTCCTGGGCATGCGCATTGCGTGTCTAAGCCTCTCACCCTCTCCCACCGCCTGCTACACACACACACACCAGCTGTGAGGAATTGGCAAGGTTCCAGGCGATTGCACGGAGGAGGGATCACCTGAGGATGCACATGCTGTAGCAGGCGGTGGGAGAGGGTGAGAGGCTTAGACACGCAATGCGCATGCCCAGGAATCCCAGCCCCGTAGTATGAATAAATCATAAGACACTGCGGGGCTGGGCTTCACAGGCAGGGCGTAAGTACGCACAGAGGACAGACGGCCAGCGCTCACTGCACCTGCCCAAGGCAGGAGAAAAGAGCGCAGGGGCTGCATCATTTCAAAACAGCGCCCGGCGCCAAGAAGATGTGAGTGACGGCTGTGTGGCGTCTAAAGCAGAGGGGAAACGCCTGCCTCCTTGACTGAAGACAAGGTATTCTGGACAAATTATAAAACTGATTATTTCGGCAATTACAGCACCCAGAACTAAAAGAGCCACCTTGTCAGAATGCAGCATTACTGCTGCACAAGGTGGCTTTTAGATAAAAACGCCTGGGGGGGGGGGTGTGAAAGGTTCCCTTTAAGGTCCCCATACACATTAGAATGATGTCAGCCAAACCCACCAATGTCAAGAAGTTCGGCCACAACTAATATTTTTAGGGTGGCACCATCTGACTGACCATTGATGGAGATGTAGATCTGGCATGTCCAACTTCAGACTGTCGATCACTTTGTTCTCCCAGAAATAAGCCCCCCTGCAGAGATGTCATTTCGCCGCTTTCTCAGAGAGAACACAAAAGCGCTTTGCCGACCTATTGCTCCTGTCTATGGGAGCGAAGGATGAGAAGGCTGAGGGCTGAGCCTTCACTTGAAGTACCGTTTGGCCATCAGCCAGCTAATGTGTATGGCCATCTTTAGGCTCCCCATTCACATTGGGTCAAAGTCTGACAAACTTGCTGATTACTATACTGTAGGAATAGCCAACTAGAGGTTTTACAAAGCTGCCCAACAGATAATGTAAGTAGAAAAAAAAGAGGAGGGTGGATTTCAACAAGCCTAAATCTTTTTTTTTCATGGAAGCTAGGTTTTTTCTTCAGAACACATGGACACTTGGCCAAACCAAGTATGCGTGTGTATAATTGAGCATTTGGCCAACAGTTACTGAAGGTGTCTGCCATTGGTTCGTGTTTTTTTTAGGCTCTTCCTCTACAATAATCACATATGACAGAGCGGGTTTGGACTTGCAGAGCTGGTTGTAAATGGGGTTTTCAATAATTTCCACGAAAAACAAGCCATTATACGGCTATGTCAGTGAAAGAATAAAGGTTACGGCTCTCAGCAAGAAGCTACACTAAATTATTGTTTTCCCCCCATGAAACAGTCTTTTATTGCGCTATGAACTATGGCCCCTTTTATCAAAGTTTTTTCCACATAAAACATTTTCAAAAGTCACAAAATGTATGCTGGAGGCGTATTTGGAAAATAAGTTTTCAACTTTCGGTATTTTCTAGCAGCTCTGCCAAAATCAGAAAAGCTGGGGAAGAGCCGGGTAGGGACGAGGCGTATCATTTGCCAGATGGGGCTTGGCTACACCTGCCCGTCAAATTCATCAGGAGTGGTGAATGTTAGTAGCATTTCTACTGAGATACAAGGAGGTACACACCAATGAGAAGATGCACCAAATGAATTTAGTGGAGTCATTAAACCAGTCTTAATGAATCAGGCCCTATGTGCAGTGATGAGTAAAAGGGTAACAATGTTTTGAACTTTCTACTTTCAGGCTCCATATCTCTTTTTCCCTTGTTTCTTCGGGGCCCATTTGCACCCATCAGAGCCTAGTCTATTGACTTTCATCTCATCGATCCAAATCTCCCATTTCCAATCTTCTACCGTCCACTTTTCTGCAAGCTAGAGCTGATGTTTCTCATGACGATATTGAGGTTGAGGTTTCTTCACCTTTTTTCGAGCCACCATTCCAGACTTGTGTAATGTGCTTGCATGGACATCTGTGATCTCACTATTATGAAGCATACGAGCCTCCTCCACTGCCGGGTTTGTTGCACCAGAACTGATAGACCTCGTGATGAGCCAACTTATTGACTCCGATATTTTGCCTGGACGCCCACCTCTTGGCTTTTGAATGGATGGGCGGACTTCATTTCATATTCTTCCAAGCCCTCATGGCTCTCACATGATGCAGTTTAGCAATTTTCTTGGCCGAGACACCTCTATCCCTTTTGCTCCTCACTGTATATTTTGTTACTACCATAATTTTAACAACCTCTAACATTGAATAGAACATTCATAAAATCTATCATAAAAATAAAGGCAATAAAACATCAAAGTGCAAATAAGAAAAATTCTTAAAGGGGTTGTCCTCTACTTTAACTTTTTTTGATAAACGGATCCATGGTTGTGCTAATATACAAAAAAAACCACCAAATACTCTTCCATTGGACTCCTGTTTCGATTTTCCATACCATTTCCTGTGTCTCTGCGATCTCCTGGCTTCTTTCCATATGATGGGTGGGATGTCAGGTGACCACTTCAGCCAATCAGCAGTCACGTTATGTCCAAACTGGAAGAAAGAATGAAGAGACTGGCTGAGATGTAAAGGAAGCACACCGGCCAATCAGTGACTGCTGATTGGCTGTATTAATCAATTGATGGCTCCCACCGGAAGAGGAAGATTGGGAGATTAGCAGCAGTGCTGGCGAGAGGTGTGGTTAGGGGTAAGGCACGGTAGGGGAGCATATGTCATTTGATATGGTCGCACCACCATTGTTCTTACATTTGGATTTCAACAGATACTCTGCTCTAAATAAGTTCCCACAAAAATGCTTCCTATTGTTCGGAATGTTAAATCCACGTTGCCATCAATACAGCTGCAGAGTTTTCTAGCTGATTCAAGTGAAATTTTACTAATTAAAACAATTTCTGGTGGAATCAGTCCATAATCGTTGATGATGAGACATGCTAGAGCAGGTCCATTGAATGGGGCTAATCTACTTGCGGACGTGTGAATGATGAGAAATTGAGCTTTTACTGTAAACCACTTTGTAAATAGCCTTGAAAAGTATTAACAACTCCCCAGTGCAGTTCCAGTCTAATTAGCATGTGCCTTAAAGTGAATCTGGCAGATCTAGCAGAACCTGGAATGCTGAGCTGTATATAACCCCGACAACATCACTGATTGCACCCAATCAGTGCTGGGGGCGTGGCTGGACCAACTGGCACAAGGCACCTAGTCCTGCAGTGATAATCTCCTGCTGATAAAACACTGATTTTATTGAAACAGCAACACATATCTCAGTAAGTGATACATATCTGGAATAGGGTCCCTGCCCCAACATCATGCTGCTCTCACATTACATATCAAAAACAGATTCCCTATAAAAGTTCGATTTCTCAGTGCTGGCACATAGCATTAATACAAGACAGGCATAATTTTATTATTGTCCTTCTATCTGTACAACTATACCACTAATTTGATTTGTAAAATCGTTGTGACAGGTTCCCTTTACATTGAAAAATAAGATACTAATATGAAAAACTAAAATAAATATGATATCATTAACACCTTATTTCAATAATATAGGAAACACTTGTTTTTTTTTCTCTCTATGTTAACATTTCTGCTGCCGAACATTCTGGAGTGAGAGCTACAGTGATGAGTTCTCTGACTATACTTGTATTCGATCAGACAGATCCCCAGGGAAGTGTGACTCATGCCTCTAGCATAGGAAGCATCGAGCGACCATACAATAGACCTTGCCTTCACAATGGCTTACAGCTATCATTCAGAGTTAACCATAGAGCCCTTCACGTTCCTAGAATAATCTTCATCAACTTCATTATCTCCTCTTTATAAATGAGACCAAACTATGAAAGGTGAGTTTTTATGCATATTCTTTTAACCCCTCTCCTGTTGCTTTCATGTGGCATGACGGGCCACAGAAATTAAGAATTATCCATCTTCATTTATTTTCCAATATTGTTTATAAAGGTGACCCATCAGGATGATTGTCTAATCAAACTAGTAGCATGACTGCATAGATCATTAAACAACAATAAAATTTGTACTAGTTTTATGAAAATCCGATGTGCCACTGTAAGGTGCCCAGGACATTAGCTGTGGGTGAGCTGCTGCTCCATAACACCCCAGGACCCCACAAATATACAGAGTCCCAGTCCTCATGTGTTGCGCTGTGTATGGTACATTTCAATCACAGAGAAAAAAAGCAGAGATGGTTACCTGCTGAAGCCTCCAAACAAATGCACTAGCAGGGCGCATCGGACCCGATTAATGATGGCAAAAACACAGGTGCAAAAAATACCGATGAAACAACCACTTTCAATCCAGTATTGGTTGTTTGGCATTAGTGCACAAAAAGATAAACGATAATAGTCTGTATGTGGCATTGTTCACACAAGCAATGCAAAGCCAAGATGGCTCTGTAAACTGTAGGCCTTTATTCACACAGCATGCATTTTATAGCACTGGGCGGCCCGCCTGTATGTGCGTTAAGGTACCTTCACATTAAGCGACGCTGCAGCGATAGCGACAACAATGCCGATCGCTGCAGCGTCGCTGTTTGATCGCTGGAGAGCTGTCACACAGACCGCTCTCCAGCGACCAACGATGCCGAGGTCCCCGGGTAACCAGGGTAAACATCGGGTTGCTAAGCGCAGGGCCGCGCTTAGTAACCCGATGTTTACCCTGGTTACCAGTGTAAAATGTAAAAAAAACAAACAGTACATACTTACATTCGCGTCCCCCGGCGTCCGCTTCCTGCACTGTGTGAGCGCCGGCCCTAACAGCAGAGCGGTGACGTCACCACTGTGCTGTACTTTCACTTTCACTTTACGGCGCTCAGTCAGTGTGGGAAGCGGACGCCGGGGGATGCGAAGGTGAGTATGTACTGTTTGTTTTTTTTACATTTTACACTGGTAACCAGGGTAAACATCGGGTTACTAAGCGCGGCCCTGCGCTTAGTAACCCGATGTTTACCCTGGTTACCAGTGTAAAACATCGCTGGTATCGTTGCTTTTGGTGTCAAACACCACGATACACGCCGGTCTGACGACCAAATAAAGTTCTGAACTTTGTTCAACGACCAGCGATATCACAGCAGGATCCAGATCGATGCTGCGTGTCAAACTAAACGATATCGCTATCCAGGACGCTGCAACGTCACGGATCGCTAGCGATATCGTTTAGTGTGAAGGTACCTTTAGTAATAGGCTGTAGACCAGATGCTCTGCATTGCCTGTGTGAACAATGCCACATACAGACTATTATTTTATCTCTTTATGCACTAATGCCAAACAACCAATACTGGATTGAAAGTGGTTGTTTCATCAGTATTTTTTGCACCTGTTTTTTGCCATCATTAATCAGGTCCGATGCGCCCTGCTGGTGCATTTGTTTGGAGGCTTCAGCAGGTAACTATCTCTGCTTGTTTTCTCTGTGATTTTTTTTGTCAATTTTCTGGAGGATTTTTACATCCTCTTTGGTGCGTCTGTGAGCTTTTACCCATATGGTACATTTCACTCACTTCCAGGCCAGAGGCCTTCGCTGTAGCCACATCTTCAGCTCCAGAAACAGACGCACACTCATCAGGGGACACCCGGGTCCATTTTAAGAAGTTCAACGTTACTGGACAACCCAAGTACATCAGACTTTCACATGCAGTATCGGGCACAGCATCAACACAGCACGTTTCAAGCATCTGCTTGCATTGAGCCCATACTGTCCCTACTTTAGCAGCTCCTGTTAGCCCTAGAGACTCCCCGTCTGGCACCACAGCATTCCGGAGATCCGCTATGCTTCTCTCATGGCTTCCTCTGTATGGAAGGGATTAAGGCACTCTCCTCAGTGCCTTGTTCTGGCCGTAATCCCCGGATGTTAAAGGAAGGTCCACAGGAAATTTTGTACAACCTCATGCTGACAGAATGATATGTACTCTACGTGCCTCCAGCCCACTGCACCCTGAACTTGATCTTGACAAGAACCTCACATAGCTCAGACTACTCACTCAACCAAGAAGTAGTTCCCTTTTTTACTTGTCTTAGACCCTTCCCAATCTGGCCTAGACCAGCATTAACTGTCTCTTTACTCTGTTTGCCCAGCAGTCTGTGGCGGGGCAAACTTAACCTTTCACCCACATTCTAGCATCACTACTTAAAGCAAACATGTCAGCAGGATTGTGGTAAGTAAACTACAGACACTGTCAGGTTGGCACTGTAATACTGATTAAAATGATATCTTGGTTGATGGAATTCATCTTGTGGTTGTTGTTTAGTTTGTATTTGTAGTTTTCAGTTAATGAGATTCTCGTGCTCCGGGGTGTCCTGTGGGCGTGGCTGTCAGTGGGATTGTGGGTGGGGCTTTATGTGGTGCTTTGCTTACATATGCATCTTTATTAGCTTATAACAGGCCATTGATCCTTCACTGACCTACCCCCTATTTTACATATAGCATATAATAGTGTTAATATTACTGTTGATAATATTCTTGATATGTAATATTCTTGAGAATACCTATAATATTGTCGCTATTGTAAGGCTTAGAAAAAAAATTGCATCCAGAAAGCTAGCACAGGAGGTGGTGCTTGTGCAGTAGCATCTATCTCTTAGTGATAGATGCTACTGTGGAAGCGCCATCGGTGGCACCATTTTGTTGAAGGAAAAATAATGGCTTCAGCAAAATGGCGGTGGCACATTCACAGTAGCATCTATTGCGTGCCGATCAGTGACCTGTCATAAGCCAATACAGATGAATAAGTAAGCAGAACACCACATAAAGCCCCACCCACAGCCCCACCCACAGCTCCACCCACAGAGCACGAGAATGTCATTAACTGAAAAGTACAAATAAAGATTAAACAACAACCACAAGACGGATTTCATCCACCAAGGTATCATTGTAATCAGTATAACGGCGCCAACCTGACAGTGTGTGTAGTTTACTGAGCAAAATTCTTCTGACAGGTTCCCTTTAACTACAGTCACAATCTTCTAACAGCATGCACTAAGTATAGTACACTTACAATGCCTATCACACTCTATCTTACGCCCTCAGGTTCCTAAAGTCACTAGCTATCTTCTATCCTAAACACTAAACTATGTCCTATGCTTTCCTTACCCCTGAGCTGAGTGTACCAGACTTACCTTAGGCATTACCCTGCAGCACCCTCACGGCAGCATCAACGCTGTTCATCAGTTACACTACACTCTACACATTTCACATTAGGCTGTGTGCACACGTTGCTGATTTTTCGCAGTTTTTTCACGTTTTTTCGCTATAAAAACGATATAAAACCGCAAAAAAACAGCATACAATATGCATCCCATCATTTAGAATGAATTCCGCATGTTTTGTGCACATGATGCGTTTTTTTTCCGTGAAAAAAACGCATCGCGGTAAAAACGCAGCATGTTCATTAATTTTGCGTTTTTTTTGCGGATTTCCCACTATAAAATGCATTGGTAAATGTCCGGAAAAAACGCACTAAAAACGCGTCAAAAACGAGGCAAAACCGCAGCAAAAACGCATGCAGATTTCTTGCAGATTTCTTGCAGAAAATTTCAGGTTTTTCTCAGGAATTTTCTGCAAGAAATCCTGACGTGTGCACATAGCCTTACACAGTAAAACACAATAGAACTGCATGTCAATATTCACATACAAAACTGGTATTATTTTTAATGCTATATTAGGACCGTACAGTCACGCCATTAGTTCCAGTAATAAAATCATCCTGACAGATTACTTTTAATGTAAACCTATCACATTGAAAATGCAGTCTAATTTGCAGTTTGTTTTGAAATAAGAGATTTGGACCACCCAGGGGCGGTGGTGCCCATACTGGATAGGGGGCTGTGGTGAATATCATACTGTTTGGGGTGTTGCTTGTGGGTCACAATACTGTATGGGGTGTTGAGGGGATCATAGTATATATGGGGGCTGTTTTGAACATCGTACTATATATGGGGGCCTGTGGTGAACATCATACTATATATAGGGGGCCCTGGTGGTGACCATATTTTTGTTGATATAATACTGTATGGGTGGCTGTAGTGACCATCATACTGTGTAGGGAGACAGAGTGAGGAGTGGTTACAGTACGAAGAAAGCAGTGTGGTGGGCAGTATGTGGGCATAGTGTGAAAAGGGGCACGGAATGGATTTGGAGAGGAGACAGTGTGAAATGGAGGCACGATATGGAGAGGGGTTAGCATGCTGGGGGGACTGTGTGGAGATATAGAGAGTGTAATGAAAAATTAGAGATGGGACTACTGTCGGCGGTGCACATCTCTGGGCAGTGAGATTTCCTAAAGCTCTGCTTCTAGCAGTACAGAATGGTATGCTGGCGTCTACAAGGCTCTCTGTGTATGTACCCTTAGGAATAACACAACCTCTGGTCCTCTCCTCCACTTTTGTCTAGGGTTTAGAGGAGTAATGGGAGACATAGAACCGCTGTTCTAAAGTTTGGGATCCAACCCTTAAGACATGCTCTATATGAAGTGTAGTATTGATTTACCAAAAATGTCAGTAGTAATCAATTAAATTCAAAAAGACATTAATCAATTTTAATTTATTTTTAGATAAATAAAAAATAGCATGGAAGGATGAAGACATGTTCCTGGAGGAGCCTTCTACTTTTGCAGGTGTAGTTGCTGGTCAGGAGGCCACAGGTAGATGGTACATGTCCTTCCACACAGGTACAGCATTGATGGTGGACGTGCTGTAGTGTCTTCAGGGCGCTAGATGTGGGGGGATTTCTGTCATAGAGATGTTATAGCTGCCATGCTGACAAGGTGCAAAAATGCAGTTTTCTCTGACAGCGCGAGCAGCCCTGGATAATCCACGCCGGCAGGATGATATCATCCGGCGGAAGAGAGAACCTATGAGAAAAGATGTAAAAGTAATGTAAGGAATGGGGCTCCATATTAGAGGGTACTACTGTGGTGTCACTGAGACAGAACGGTAGAGGAATCTTCTTCATACACAGTTGCGGGATCATTGTCAGTCATCACACATGTGACAATCCCACCACTGACGTCAGTCATCATACATGTGACAATCCCACCACTGACGTCAGTCATCATACATGTGACAATCCCACCACTGACGTCAGTCATCATACATGTGACAATCCCACCACTGACGTCAGTCATCACACATGTGACAATCCCACCACTGACGTCAGTCATCATACATGTGACAATCCCACCACTGACGTCAGTCATCATACATGTGACAATCCCACCACTGACGTCAGTCATCATACGTGTGACAATCCCACCACTGACGTCAGTCATCATACGTGTGACAATCCCACCGCTGACGTCAGTCATCATACATGTGACAATCCCACCGCTGACGTCAGTCATCATACGTGTGACAATCCCACCACTGACATCAGTCATCACACATGTGACAATCCCACCACTCATGTCAGTCATCATACATGTGACAATCCCACCACAGACGTCAGTCATCATACATGTGACAATCCCACCACTGATGTCAGTCATCATACATGTGACAATCCCACCACTGACGTCAGTCATCATACATGTGACAATCCCACCACTGATAGATAACATCTGCTCCACATGAATTCTTCTCACTGATATCATACAACATGGGGCTTATTGTCACACTTACCTCGCCTTCTTTCCCCTTCTTCTACTTTCTCTGTTTTCTTTTGTTTTCTCAGTGTTAAAAATAATGTTCTTTTCTTCTGAACTGGAGATTCTAATAAAAAAGTCACAAAAAATATTGATTATAAAGTCGTAATAGATTAGCTTTGTATTTTTATAGCGTTATGCAAACTGATTAATATGCAGCTTTTCTGTGTGCCGCCATGTGGTGTCTCCCAAAGGAACCATGTCCCCTTATTATCACGACATTACTTGCACCAAGCCTCAGTGTTATTATATAATCAGTAGGATAAGACTTCAATGTCACCAGATCAAAGGTGTCTGAGATTCACTCTTACTTTGTGTCAGCTGCTCCACTGAGTGCTCTATTTGTTTTGTTAAAATCCACCACATGGGTGTAGAGATATGGGTCTTTTTATTTAGTGCTAACTTCGATGGTCTTTACCGTGGGGGCGTGGCTCACAGCTTAATATGGCATAGCAACCTAAAGTCACGCCCCTGAGGATCCTGAGAGCACCGCCCTCTTGGTAAAGACCATAGCACTAAATAAAAAGTCCCATAACTCAAAAACAGAATACTCAAGGGAGCAATGGGAATTAAGTAAGTAATTTTTGAAGCCTTCATGTGTTAAAATGCATTATAATTTTGGATAATAGGCTATGATTGGACGGACTATAAATCTGTACATACCTGACAATGAGGGCGAGGAGGACTCGCTGGTTTTCTCATTGAAACACTGATTGTCTCCATTAGTTTTGGAAGAGGAAGATTCTTTCTGCCTGTTTGGTAGAAGAAAGACAAGTAAATTACAAGCATAAACAATAAAAAAAAGGGAAGAACACCTGTCTGAAAGCCAAGTAGGACAATATAGAGGGGATGCCTTCTACCGCCTTCTACCAGCAAGAATGGAGTCTAACTAGTAATATTGGCCTGTAAATGAGCTGGAAATGAATGGCTGGTCATAATGATCAGCTGTTATTGCAGTATGAACACAATCGATACCCATAGACATCAGCAATCACGGGGTGGTGGATGCTGGATTTAGATTTGTTACTCGTGTCTTGTGTTTGGTTCTGGACATATATCAGAACTAAATCCCATAATAATAATCTACTCACATGTCTGAGTGTTTTTCACGGTTCTCTTGGGAACACTGTGGAGGTGACATTAGCTCTTCATTGTTTCCATCAGTTTTGGAAGAGGAAGATTCCTTCAGCCTTTTTGGTAGAAGAAAAACAAGTAAATTACAAATAAAAACAATACAAAAGAGAAAAAGAACACCTGTCTGTAAGGCCAATTAGGACAACATGGAGGAGATACCCTTCTCAGGACCCCAACTAGTAATATTAGCCAGTAATAAGCTGGAAATTAATGGCTGGTCAAAATACTGAGCTGTTATGGCCGTGTTATCACGAGCCAGACCCGCAGAGATCATCAATGATGGGGTGGTGGATTCTGGATTTAGTTTTGTGTTTCTCGTGACTTGTATTTGGTTCTGAACATACCGTATATACTCGAGTATAAGCCGACCCGAGTATAAGCCGACCCCCCTAATTTTGCCACAAAAAACTGGGAAAACTTAATGACTCGAGTATAAGCCTAGGGTGGGAAATGCAGCAGCTACAAAATACGCCCCATATAATGCTCCATACAGTTTATGATGGGCTCCATAAGATGCTCCGTATTAAAATATGCCCCATATAATGCTGCACAAATGTTGATTATGGCCCCATAAGATGCTCCATACAGACATTTGCCCCATATAATGCTGCACAAATGCTGATTATGGCCCCATAAGATGCTCCATAGACACATTTGCCCTGTATTATGCTCCACAAATGCGGATTATGGCCCCATAAGATGCTCCATAGAGATATTTGCCCCATATAATGCTGCACATATGCTGATTATGGCCCCATAAGATGCTCCATAGAGATATTTACCCTATATAATTCTGCAGATATGCTGATTATGGCCCCATAAGATGCTCCATAGAGATATTTTCCCCGTATAATGCTGCACATATGCTGATTATGGCTCCATAAGATGCTCCATAGAGATATTTACCACATATAATGCTGCACATGGCCCCATACAGATATTTGCCCCATATAATGCTGCACATGGCCCCATAAGATACTCCATACAGATATTTGCCCCCATATAATGCTGCACATGGCCCCATAAGATGCTCCATACAGATATTTGCCCCATATGCTGTTGCTGTGATTAAAAAAATAAAAAAATTACATACTTACCTCTCAGGCCCCTGGCACTTGCTATATTCCTCTGCTCCCCATTCCACCGCCGACCACCGCTGTGTCTTCCCCGTCCTCTGCACTGACTGTTCAGGCAGAGGGCAGCTCGCACTAATCGCGTCATCGCGCCATCTGACCTGAGCGTCACTGCAGAGGACGGGAAAGAAGCAGCGGCGCCGACGGTGGAATGTGGAGCAGGTGAATATCGCGCACTGCGTTATACTCACCTGCTCCTGGCGCTATCCCTGCACGTCTGTTCCCCGGCACCGGTAGCTTCTTCCTGTAGTGAGTGGTCACATGGTACCGCTCATTACAGTAATGAATATGTGGCTCCACCCCTATGGGAGTGGAGTTGGGTCCATATTCATTACTGTAATGAGCGGTGACCGCTCAATACAGGAAGAAGCTGCCAATGCCCGGAGAACCAGGGAAGGCAGGGACCGCGCCAGGAGCAGGTGAGTATTGTTACACAGCTGCTGCTCCCCCTCCTTTGTCGACCCCTGGGTATAACTCGAGTATAAGCCGAGAGGGGCACTTTCAGCCTAACAAATTGGGCTGAAATTCTCAGCTTTTACTCGAGTATATAAGGTATATCAGAACTAAATCTTATAATAATAATCTACTCACATGTCGGAGTGTTTTTCATGGTTCTCTTGGGAACACTGTCGAGGTGACATTGGCCCTTCATTGTTTCCATCAGTTTTGGAAGAGGAAGATTCCTTCAGCCTTTTTGGTAGAAAAAATAAGTAAATTACAAATAAAAACAATACAAAAGGGAAGAACGCCTATCTGTAAAGCCAATTAGGTCAACATGGAGGAGATACCCTTCTCAGGACCCCAACTAGTAATATTGGCCTGTAATGAGCTGGTAATTAATGGCTGGTCAAAATAATGAGATGTTATGGCCATGTTAACACAAGCCAGACCCACAGAGATTATCAATCATGGGGTGGTGGATTCTGGATTTAGTTTTGTGTTTCTTGTGTCTTGTGTTTGGTTCTGAACATATATCAGAACTAAATCTCAAAATAATAATCTACTCACATGTCTGACTGTTTTTCGCTGTTCTCTTGGGAACACTGTGGAGGTGAAGAAAGCTCTACATTGGTCATCATCCTAGGATTGGTGATATGTAGCTAAAACACACAGAGAAATATAAAACATAGATATTTTTAAGCTTTTTTTTAAATAATTATAGGTTTCACACCTTTTATTGGCTGCATACTTACTTTAGAAAACCTTTGATAAGGTGATACAAAGTTTTTCATTTCTGGCCAGTCATTGTCGTCACTTGTGTCCCCCTCATCTGAATTCATATGTTTGCATCTGCTACAACCAACTACAAAGTACAAGTGTTATCAGAAATTATTAGAAAAAGTCCTGTTCAGGCAGTCACCATGTTATCACTATTAATGATGGGAAATGATTTTTACATAAAATGAAAGACAGGACACACAGCAGTTTTTTGCAGATGATGTCTCATTTTACTTACTGTTAAAGTAGCGGGTGTCCTCATCTGACTTTAGATCAGGCACAAACATGGGTTTCTGACTTAGAAGTTTGTTAAAGTCTAAAACACGTAGAAATGGATGAGCTTTGATCTCATTCGCTCCTCCTGGAAAAGGAAGACAAGAAAGAAATTGATACAGTCACTATCAGAGAAACTGCTCTGTTTATGTAAACCTGAACTGAGGACATTACAGAGCGGACATGAAGGAAATGTACTGAAAGTCATAGCATGAAGAATGGAGAATGGACAATCAGGTACAGTACAGAACCTCAGTGCTGAACCTCATGGACATGACCATTTGTTCAGTCACAGAGGTGTAATAAGTCATAATACTATTATAATATTACCTGTCCCAAGTCTATATGCTGGATTTTTCCTGAGTAGCTCAGTGATCAGGTGACGAGCATAGGGAGGAGCAGAGTACTTATGATGTGTCCAAGTTATGTTATCTGTAAAAATCAAAGATTGCAGGAAATAAAATCTCTTCATTTATTTTCATTAAAAAAAAATCCTTATTAAAGCTAGAAACTAAACGACAGAACCAATAAAGCCAAATAACACTCAGATTATTTTACTTACCCTCAAGGACACTGCGTAAAATAGCTCTTTTGGAAGCCCCTCGAAATGGTGTAATTGCAAACAGAAATTTATACAGGATGATCCCTACTGACCACCAGTCAACAGGCCTTCCATAGCCTTTCCTTAGGATAACTTCTGGGGCCTTGTAGTTAGGGGTGCCAAAAGCCTGGAAACCAACAGAAGAATGAGATGATGATCAATAAACATTATTGCGATAAATAACGTCAATGTTAACGTTTTATAGAGAAATTATCAGAGAAAGAGATGAGATCTATAAAGTACAAGATCTTGTCAGTAAAGCCAACCTCGCCATCAAGGAACTCGTGGGTGATGTCCTCAGTTGGGGCCTTGTAGATATCTGATGTCGGTCTCATGAGGCCGAGTTTTGAAAGCCCAAAATCCGTGACCTTAATATGTCCTGTTGATGTTATCAGGATACTGTCAAAGAAAAGATGGTGTCAGCCCCAAGTAATAACCCATAGACTGTACAACAAACTCTAACTTTCTTCCCCTTTATTATACTACAGGGGGCACTTACTTGTCAGGCTTCAGGTCTCTGTGCACCACACCAAAGCTGTGCAGATATTCCACAGCAAGAATGGTTTCCGCAATGTACAGTCGTGCCAAGGGGACTGGTAAAGGACCCCTGTGCTTTATAAGACTGTCACAGTCTCCTCCTGCGGGAGAAAGCAAATATGACAGGTTAGGGTTTGTTACAGTGTAAATTACACATTATGAGGGTGAATGCGAAATAAGCAGAGACATTGGGACAGGATGGCCTACATAGAGATATACTGTGTGATGTAGAGCGTATACTGTATACTACACAGTGACCCTATACAAAGAGACCGCGCCGGGCCTCATCTACAAGCCTCTCATTTACTTCCCTTTGAAGTTCTCATCTATAAAAACTGTTTAAGAGGCAGATCTTCCTCTAGTGGAAGTTGCTGCCGTGCTCAGTGAGGACATATAGGGGGACTTCAGGGAGATCAATGGTTTTTCAGTCTTCTTGGTAACAGATAACGTGTAGTAAATGCAGAGTGGGCATGTAACCGTGCATGTGGGCACATTATAGCCATATATAGAAGCTCGAATTCAGCAGACGAGGGCTGGATATAGATACTATGGAAGTGTCCTACCTGGTACATACTCCATGACCATACACAGATGAAGTTTAGTAGGAAAGGAGCAGAACATGGAGGCCACAAAGGGACAATCGACGAATGTTAAGATGTCCCTCTCCAGAAAGGCCAATTCAAGTTTCCTTGGCTTTTTCAGGTTCTCCTTGTCAATTTTCTTCACAGCACATATCTGGTCTGTGTCTTTATGGCGAACTAAGTGGACGGCCCTGGAGAGGAAGAAAATCCATGATTTATTGTGAATTCTTACTAAGGCTGGGGTCACACTTACTGTATGGAAAATCAGTCTGAGTCTCCCTGCCAAGAATCGCACAAGTGTTCTCCGTATGGTCAACCGTGTGTAATGCGTTTGCAATGCGATTATGCGATTTTCTCTTACCTATGTATCCGTATGACATGCATATGGCTTTACATTTCTCACTGACTTTCCCCGGTCAATTAAATTGATCAATGGGCTGAAATGAGGAAAATGTGTGCATATTTCTCGCAAGCTACACAGATGGTCCGTGTTGTGTCTGATTTTTTCTCGCACCCATAGGCTTGCATTGGCGAGACTCAGCCATTATACGCTTAAAATCGCAGCATGCTGCAGTTTTACATGCACGCTGAATACACCCAAGAAAATAAACGGTGATGTGCTGCCCCGTAAATTAACAGTGGTCCGAGTGCAATGCGATGTTTTCTTGCATAGCACTCGTCCGTATTTTACTCTAGTGTGACCCCGGCCTAACAGTCCGTCTATAGACCTCATTAAGTGATCTCCTGTACTAATGATTAATACTAGATGTTCAGCCATCACTAGAAATCCAGAAATACATAAAATAACCCTTCATAAATGATCACCTATGGGGGTCCTCATCCACACCGCATCCTAACTGACCTGAATAGTGACAGACAGATGTGGACAGTGATGTGGACTCATCATTTCTCTATGGGAACATTGCACGGGCAGGACGCAGAGACATAGGCATCGTTATAAGGAGCCCTGAGAAATAAATATTATACCAAAGTAAAGCTCACCCAAAGGCTCCACTGCTGATCAGTTTGATGGGTTTATAGTCGCTCTTACAAGGATTCAATGATCCGATCAAGGCCTAAAAAGGAATAAAAAACGACTTTAGGACATAGAAACTGCAGGAAGATAAAAGCTCAAGATGCAGGAACGTCTCCTTCTATATCACATCCCCGCTGATTACACTGCAGCAGATGCAGGGATGTGATACAAGCCGGACCCTCCACAGACCCTATTATAGGAGATATCCCCCATACACATAAATCATTACTGCTGGGGGGGGATAAGGGGCATCACACAGAGAAGGCAGGAATAATAATGTCATCATCACACATAATAGGTCCGATCTACATGGCGAACAGAGATATCCCATTATCATATGAGGTATAATATGGGACGTGTAGTTCACACCCCGTCCTCTGATGATACAGACGTCCCTCTGATACTTACACTGGCAGATTCGTGGCTGATCCCTGAGGTCTCACATATTCCACTATCAGCATTTGCCGGCAGAGTTATTTCTAAAGTAATGATAAAATAATGAAGAGAAGTCATCATGTATTAGTCTATATCAGAACTTAATAACCAAAAGAAAAGAAAGCAAAAAGCCAAATATAAAAAATGTAACAAGTTTTATTTGATTAATTAGAATAATTCATGATAAAAGTATAAAAACAGAATGTAAGACGTAGAGAACGCTTCCCCACCTTTTCATACCAAGAAAGGGTCATCAAAATCACATCAAAACATATTCAGAATCGTATTTGTACAAGTTTGTGTCTTTCTAGAATTTAGAAGACACAGGAACAATCTATAGGCCTCAAAATAAACAAGACAAATAAATAAGAGAAATTTGTTCTGTCTGGCAGGAAGGAGAGCAAGACTGCGACACGTGTTTCGCATAGGCTTCTTCCAAGGACTACTGAAGACGTTTTGTGTAGGCTTCTTCCAGGGGATATTGAAGAAGGTCCACTTTGTCATCATTGAGTGGATGTGGAAGACGCCTACAGGAAATGCGAGTCTTGATCCCTCCACTTCCAGGCCATGCAGGTTTCTCTTATTTATTTGTGTATTTTGAGGCACACAGATTGATATTGCTCAGGATCTAATTGAATCCGGAACGATGACATGATTGGGGACATATGACCAACCTTGTGAGATGAGAAGACCAGAGAGGAGAGAAGCAGAATTACGTGAGCCCCCTCGTAGTTTATAAGGGGTTCAGGAGCCGTCACCGGCCTCATACAGAGGATGAAGAATAAATCCACATATTCTCTGCTCTTCTCTATAACTTGATACTTGTATGTAAAATATGATCGGCTTACCTTCTGTCAGATCAGAGTTTAGCCCCGGCTCACTGGTATCGGGGTCAGCAATATTTAGGTTTTGCCCCTCTTTGGAGTCACCGTCTGATGTTTCCTGATGGATGAAATATATACAATTAATATAACATTTCTCAAACACTAAATTACGGTATAAATAAAGCAGGAAGGACTAAACCTGGATTTATTTGATAATTTCAGTATAGGACGGACTATTCACGGCCGCTCCCCCCAGTAAATCCACATTAATATAACGGATTTATATCTACAACTGTTCTCTAATAACTTCTATCAGAACTGCAGCATTTACCAGGAGGAAGATTGTGATGATCGAGCGAGAAAGAGGAAGAAATACAAACTCTGCACCGCTGAGTACAGGCTGTCATCACAGAGGATGGAGCCGCAGAGACAGGCTGCCATAAAGTATCCTGTGTCTGACCAGTGCGGACAAGGAGGCCTCTACCATCATAAATCTGAGCTCCTGCTATATGACTGGTGATCTGGAGAAGATCAGACAACAAGGACATGAGATGTAGAAGATGATGGATCCTTACCAGGCGCTCCAGTGAGTAGGCCGGATACTCCAGTACAAGCAGGACGTTTTGGGCCAGTTGTTTAAAAAAGGCCAATTCTCCACTTTGGGATTTTTCTTCAGCCTATAGAGATGAGAAAAAACAAGAAATGAAAATCATGAGAAAAAGTGCTGAATGGAGGAGGCCATTTATGTCACCATGTTTCTCTACAAGTGCTACATGACAGCTGGCGAGGGAACCGGTCACCTGTAAACCTTTACATCTCCACGTCCTCCCGCTATACTCAATGCATGAAAATAAGACACATGGCTGCTTGTGACCTGTGTAAAATGGCCACAGACCAGAAGAAAGCCAACACCTAATTAAGAGTTAGACCCTACAAGCTCCACACCGGCACACTGAGCAATGTATTTATATCCCACATTGATACCCCCATCCTCACAGGACCTAAGTCTGCTAGTTATATTGAGATGTTACTGAAGTCAACATTCTCCCAAGAGTAACTTCCCTCCAAAGGACATGACATCTAACAAGCCTCTGACCAAAACCTTTCCCCCACCACTGTGACCTCCCCAAAACCTCTACTTATGAAGTACCATCTTTTCAAGCCTGCTTCTTTTCCTCCCCATCTCTTTATAAGGGCTGGTTGGATGCTGGAACGTGAAACTGCGACAAGGAGGCATTTCCCCAACCTCTTTCTATTTATTGTCCCCCTGCAACCCAGTCCCTTATCCCGTTCCCACAAATGTACGGGGGCTGAACTCCCCAAACCTGCTGCATATACAGCTATATTAGATAGCCATCATCTGTCTCTAAGAGCTGCGGATGGCACGGAGTTCTGGCAGCGGCTGTTTTACTGTTAACCATTTAAATAATGCTGTCAATCTCTCTTACAGCAGCTTTTAAAGGGTGCCAACACCGGTACGTGGGCTCACATGCTTTCATTGGCCCTCCACAATGCGGTTGCGGGGTCTGATAGGTTACTATGACAAATAGGGGTCTGCTGAAGACCCTGTCGCTGGAACTTTGGTCCTCCTCTAAAGCTCAGCTGTAGGCCTACACCGAGACTTTCACTGTATACTGCAATACTGTAGCAATGCCAGGGCCGGCGTCAGAACCCAGCGCACCCGGGCAAGTGCCGGGGCCCTGGCGAGACGGGGGCCCATTTACAGTAGTAACGGTACAAATACTGTACACACACAGACACACTTATGCACTCCTGCAATATACTGTATAGTATGAGCGATGGTAGGTCATTAAGGGTACTAACGCTTTTTAATGACACTAAGGAATAAGAGAGTAGTGGCGCCGTACATTACAACTGACATCCTGCAGTATCAGAACCGACTCGTTTTATGACCAATTGAGGCCGATTAACCCTTAAATACTGCTGTCAATCGCGACAGCGGTATTTAAGATGTTACAAGGCCTTAGTAACAATCGGACTCCCGCTATGAGAATCACAGGTCCCGATGGTTACCATGGTACCCTGAAGTCATGTGATGACCCCAGGGTATGATAGCCTGTGAGATCCAGCAATAAGCTGAGTCTCACAGGCACAGTCACTGAGTGTCAGTGTGACACTGACCACTCTCATACAGCAATGTATGAGACCAGTGATCAAAGTAAATATTATACATGTCCCACAGTGAAAAAGTGCCAAAAATTAAATTAAAATATGTAAAAAAGTGAAAAAAAACCACATAAAAATGAGTACACAAATCACTAAAATCCATTTCGCTGCTCAAAATGCAGCGTTTCTGATAAAACAATAATGGACAAAAAAAGTACATATAATTGGTATCGCTGTGTCTGTAATGTCCCGCTCTGTAAAAGTGGCATGTTATTTATTCCTTTTGGCGAATGCCGTAAAAAAAAAAAAAAAAAAAAAAAAAAAGTGCCTAAAATGATGCTTTTTCATCATAGTGACTCACAAAAAGTGAATAAAAAGCAATCAAAAAGTCATGTGTAAAACATATGATAAAAATGAAAACACCAAACTGTCCCTCAAAAATCAAGCAATAATATGGCTCATTAGGCAAAAAAATAAAAAAGTTACAGCTCTCAGAATAGGACGATGTAAAATCAAATTCATTTTTCTAAAATATTGTTTTTAATGTGTAAAAATTTCAAATCATAAAAATTTTATAAATCTGGTATTGCTGTAATTGTACCAACCCAATGAACAAATTGGTCTTATCACTTTTACAACATGGTGAATGGTACAAAAAAATAAAAATAAAAACAGATCCTGCCTATGAGGCTGCATTATACTATAGAGTCTGCCTATGGGGCTGCATTATACTATAGAGTCTGTCTATGGGGCTGCATTATACTATGGAGTCTGTCTATGGGGCTGCATTATACTATAGAGGCTGCCTATGGGGCTGCATTATAATATAGAGTCTGCCAATGGGGCTGCATTATACTATAGAGTCTGCCTATGGGGGTGCATTACACTATAGAGGCTGCCTATGGGGGTGCATTGTACTATAGAGTCTGAATATGAGGGTGTATTACACTATAGAGGCTGTCTATGGGGGCTGCATTATATTATAGAGTCTGCCTATGGGGTGCATTACATTATAGAGGCTCCAATAGGGGTGCATTATATTATAGTCTGCCTATGGGGGTGCATTGTACTATAGAGTCTGAATATGGGGGTGCATTACACTATAGAGGCTGCCTATGGTGGGCTGCATTGTATTATAGAGCCTGCCTATGGAGGAGCATTACATTATAGAGGCTGCCTATGGGGGTGCATTACACTATAGAGTCTGCCTATGGGGAGTGTATTATACTATATTGAAGACTATGTGGTACTGTATACTATATGGAAGCTATCTAGGGGGCCATCATACAGTGTGGAGATTACAATGATGGGGCCATCGTACA
This sequence comes from Ranitomeya variabilis, assembly GCF_051348905.1. Lineage (NCBI taxonomy): Eukaryota > Metazoa > Chordata > Amphibia > Anura > Dendrobatidae > Ranitomeya > Ranitomeya variabilis. The sequence goes on from NC_135233.1 coordinate 1,057,767,578, forward strand.
GTGTTGGAGCCATTAAACAGTTTGGGGGATATAAAGGGGTCAGTATATATACAGTGAGGGGGCATTATACTGTATATAAGAGAGCATCATACTGTGTATAGGGGAACTCTACAGGGGGGAGACTCGGGACATTATTAAATCTAAAGTGGGCACTTATTGTTACAGGGGAACTTAGGTTACTGTGACTGTCAAAGAGGCACAAAGGGCAATATTGCTTTTTAGGGGAAAAAATGTGGGCACTGTTTTCTAGGGCAGTTGCACCTGGCATTACTTTATTCTGGAGGGTTGCTTTAGAATTTAGAGGGCACAGAGAACCACACAGCAGGTGCAGTAATAGGGACACATACGGCAGCAGCGTCTCAGTATTGAGGTATCAGGTGCAGTAATAGGGACACATACGGCAGTAGCGGCTCAGTATTGGGGTATCAGATGCAGTAATAGGGACACATACGGCAGCAGCGGCTCAGTATTGGGGTATCAGGTGCAGTAATAGGGACACATACGGCAGCAGCGGCTCAGTATTGGGGTATCAGGTGCAGTAATAGGGACACATAGGGCAGCAGTGGCTCAGTATTGGGGTATCAGGTGCAGTAATAGGGACACATACGGCAGCAGCGGCTCAGTATTGGGATATCAGGGGCAGTAATAGGGACACATACGGCAGCAGCGGCTCAGTATTGGGGTATCAGGGGCAGTAATAGGGACACATACGGCAGCAGAGGCTCAGTATTGGGGTATCAGGTGCAGTAATAGGGTCACATACGGCAGTAGCGGCTCAGTATTGGGGTATCAGGTGCAGTAATAGGGACACATACGGCAGCAGCGGCTCAGTATTGGGGTATCAGGTGCAGTAATAGGGACACATACGGCAGCAGCGGCTCAGTATTGGGGTATCAGGTGCAGTAATAGGGTCACATACGGCAGTAGCGGCTCAGTATTGGGGTATCAGGTGCAGTAATAGGGACACATACAGCAGCAGTGGCTCAGTATTGGGGTATCAGGGGCAGTAATAGGGACACGTACGGCAGCAGCGGCTCAGTATTGTTGTATCAGGTGCAGTAATAGGGACACATACGGCAGTAGCGGCTCAGTATTGGGGTATCAGGTGCAGTAATAGGGACACATACAGCATCAGTGGCTCAGCATTGGGGTATCAGGGGCAGTAATAGGGTCACATACGGCAGCAGCGGCTTAGTATTGGGGTATCAGGGGCAGTAATAGGGACACATACGGCAGCAGTGGCTCAGTATTGGGGTATCAGGTGCAGTAATAGGGACATACGGCAGCAGAGGCTCAGTATTGGGGTATCAGGGGCAGTAATAGGGTCACATACGGCAGTAGTGGCTCAGTATCGGGGTATCAGGGGCAGTAATAGGGACACATACGGCAGCAGTGGCTCAGTATTGGGGTATCAGGTGCAGTAATAGGGACACATACGGCAGTAGCGGCTCAGTATTGGGGTATCAGGGGCAGTAATAGGGTCACATACGGCAGTAGTGGCTCAGTATCGGGGTATCAGGGGCAGTAATAGGGACACATACGGCAGCAGTGGCTCAGTATTGGGGTATCAGGTGCAGTAATAGGGACACATACGGCAGCAGCGGCTCAGTATTGGGGTATCAGGTGCAGTAATATGGACACATACGGCAGCAGCGGCTCAGGATTGGGGTATCAGGTGCAGTAATAGGGACACATACAGCAGCAGCGGCTCAGTATTGGGGTATCAGGGGCAGTAATAGGGACACATACAGCAGCAGCGGCTCAGTATTGGGGTATCAGGTGCAGTAATAGGGACACATACGGCAGCAGTGGCTCAGTATTGGGGTATCAGGTGCAGTAATAGAGACACATATGGCAGCAGTGACTCAGTATTGGGGTATCAGGGGCAGTAATAGGGACACATACGGCAGCAGAGGCTCAGTATTGGGGTATCAGGTGTAGTAATAGGGACACATATGGCAGCAGCGGCTCAGTATTGGGGTATCAGGTGCAGTAATAGGGTCACATACGGCAGCAGCGGCTCAGTATTGGGGTATCAGGTGCAGTAATAGGGACACATATGGCAGCAGAGGCTCAGTATTGGGGTATCAGGTGCAGTAATAGGGTCACATACGGCAGCAGCGGCTCAGTATTGGGGTATCAGGTGCAGTAATAGGGACACATACGGCAGCAGAGGCTCAGTATTGGGGTATCGGGCAGTAATAGGGACACATACAGCAGCAGAGGCTCAGTATTGGGGTATCAGGTGCAGTAATAGGGACACATACGGCAGCAATGGCTCAGTATTGGGGTATCAGGGGCAGTAATAGGGTCACATACGGCAGCAGTGGCTCAGTATTGGGGTATCAGGTGCAGTAATAGGGACACATATGGCAGCAGCGGCTCAGTATTGGGGTATCAGGTGCAGTAATAGGGACACATACGGCAGCAGCGGCTCAGTATTGGGGTATCAGGTGCAGTAGTAGGGACACATACAGCAGCAGCGGCTCAGTATTGGGATATCAGGGGCAGTAATAGGGACACATACGGCAGCAGTGGCTCAGTATTGGGGTATCAGGGGCAGTAATAGGGACACATACGGCAGCAGCGGCTCAGTATTTGGGTATCAGGTGCAGTAATAGGGTCACATACGGCAGCAGCGGCTCAGTATTGGGGTATCAGGTGCAGTAATAGGGACACATACGGCAGAAGCGGCTCAGTATTGGGGTATCAGGGGCTGTAATAGGGACACATACGGCAGCAGTGGCTCAGTATTGGGGTATCAGGGGCAGTAATAGGGACACATACGGCAGCAGTGGCTCAGTATTGGGGTATCAGGGGCAGTAATAGGGACACATACGGCAGCAGTGGCTCAGTATTGGGGTATCAGGTGCAGTAATAGGGACACATACGGCAGCAGCGGCTCAGTATTGGGGTATCAGGGGCAGTAATAGGGACACATACGGCAGCAGTGGCTCAGTATTGGGGTATCAGGTGCAGTAATAGGGACACATATGGCAGCAGTGGCTCAGTATTGGGGTATCAGGTGCAGTAATAGGGACACATACGGCAGCAGTGGCTCAGTATTGGGGTATCAGGGGCAGTAATAGGGACACATATGGCAGCAGTGGCTCAGTATTGGGGTATCAGGGGCAGTAATAGGGACACATACGGCAGAAGCGGCTCAGTATTGGGGTATCAGGGGCAGTAATAGGGACACATACGGCAGCAGTGGCTCAGTATTGGGGTATCAGGGGCAGTAATAGGGACACATACGGCAGAAGTGGCTCAGTATTGGGGTATCAGGGGCAGTAATAGGGACACATACGGCAGCAGTGGCTCAGTATTGGGGTATCAGGGGCAGTAATAGGGACACATACGGCAGAAGCGGCTCAGTATTGGGGTATCAGGGGCAGTAATAGGGACACATACGGCAGCAGTGGCTCAGTATTGGGGTATCAGGTGCAGTAATAGGGACACATACGGCAGCAGCGGCTCAGTATTGGGGTATCAGGGGCAGTAATAGGGACACATACGGCAGCAGCGGCTCAGGATTGGGGTATCAGGTGCAGTAATAGGGACACATATGGCAGCAGCGGCTCAGTATTGGGGTATCAGGGGCAGTAATAGGGACACATACAGCAGCAGCGGCTCAGTATTGGGGTATCAGGTGCAGTAATAGGGACACATACGGCAGCAGTGGCTCAGTATTGGGGTATCAGGTGCAGTAATAGGGACACATACGGCAGCAGTGGCTCAGTATTGGGGTATCAGGTACAGTAATATGGACACATACGGCAGCAGCGGCTCAGTATTGGGGTATCAGGGGCAGTAATAGGGACACATACAGCAGCAGTGGCTCAGTATTGGGGTATCAGGTGCAGTAATAGGGACACCTACGGCAGCAGAGGCTCAGTATTGGGGTATCAGGTGCAGTTAGGGACACATATGGCAGCAGCGGCTCAGTATTGGGGTATCAGGTGCAGTAATAGGGACACCTACGGCAGCAGAGGCTCAGTATTGGGGTATCAGGTGCAGTAATAGGGACACATACAGCAGCAGTGGCTCAGTATTGGGGTATCAGGTGCAGTAATAGGGACACCTACGGCAGCAGAGGCTCAGTATTGGGGTATCAGGGGCAGTAATATGGTAACATATGGCAGCAGCGGCTCAGTATTGGAGTATCAGGTGCAGTAATAGGGACACATACGGCAGCAGTGGCTCAGTATTGGGGTATCAGGTGCAGTAATAGGGACACATACGGCAGCAGAGGCTCAGTATTGGGGTATCAGGTGCAGTAATAGGGACACATACGGCAGCAGCGGCTCAGTATTGGGGTATCAGGGGCAGTAATATGGTCACATATGGCAGCAGCGGCTCAGTATTGGGGTATCAGGTGCAGTAATAGGGACACATACGGCAGCAGTGGCTCAGTATTGGGGTATCAGGTGCAGTAATAGGGACACATACAGCAGCAGCGGCTCAGTATTGGGGTATCAGGGGCAGTAATATGGTCACATATGGCAGCAGCGGCTCAGTATTGGGGTATCAGGGGCAGTAATAGGGACACATACGGCAGCAGCGGCTCAGTATTGGGGTATCAGGTGCAGTAATAGGGTCACATACGGCAGCAGCGGCTCAGTATTGGGGTATCAGGTGCAGTAATAGGGACACATACGGCAGAAGCGGCTCAGTATTGGGGTATCAGGGGCAGTAATAGGGACACATACGGCAGCAGTGGCTCAGTATTGGGGTATCAGGGGCAGTAATAGGGACACATACGGCAGCAGTGGCTCAGTATTGGGGTATCAGGGGCAGTAATAGGGACACATACGGCAGCAGTGGCTCAGTATTGGGGTATCAGGTGCAGTAATAGGGACACATACGGCAGCAGCGGCTCAGTATTGGGGTATCAGGGGCAGTAATAGGGACACATACGGCAGCAGTGGCTCAGTATTGGGGTATCAGGTGCAGTAATAGGGACACATATGGCAGCAGTGGCTCAGTATTGGGGTATCAGGTGCAGTAATAGGGACACATACGGCAGCAGTGGCTCAGTATTGGGGTATCAGGGGCAGTAATAGGGACACATATGGCAGCAGTGGCTCAGTATTGGGGTATCAGGGGCAGTAATAGGGACACATACGGCAGAAGCGGCTCAGTATTGGGGTATCAGGGGCAGTAATAGGGACACATACGGCAGCAGTGGCTCAGTATTGGGGTATCAGGGGCAGTAATAGGGACACATACGGCAGAAGTGGCTCAGTATTGGGGTATCAGGGGCAGTAATAGGGACACATACGGCAGCAGTGGCTCAGTATTGGGGTATCAGGGGCAGTAATAGGGACACATACGGCAGAAGCGGCTCAGTATTGGGGTATCAGGGGCAGTAATAGGGACACATACGGCAGCAGTGGCTCAGTATTGGGGTATCAGGTGCAGTAATAGGGACACATACGGCAGCAGCGGCTCAGTATTGGGGTATCAGGGGCAGTAATAGGGACACATACGGCAGCAGCGGCTCAGGATTGGGGTATCAGGTGCAGTAATAGGGACACATATGGCAGCAGCGGCTCAGTATTGGGGTATCAGGGGCAGTAATAGGGACACATACAGCAGCAGCGGCTCAGTATTGGGGTATCAGGTGCAGTAATAGGGACACATACGGCAGCAGTGGCTCAGTATTGGGGTATCAGGTGCAGTAATAGGGACACATACGGCAGCAGTGGCTCAGTATTGGGGTATCAGGTACAGTAATATGGACACATACGGCAGCAGCGGCTCAGTATTGGGGTATCAGGGGCAGTAATAGGGACACATACAGCAGCAGTGGCTCAGTATTGGGGTATCAGGTGCAGTAATAGGGACACCTACGGCAGCAGAGGCTCAGTATTGGGGTATCAGGTGCAGTTAGGGACACATATGGCAGCAGCGGCTCAGTATTGGGGTATCAGGTGCAGTAATAGGGACACCTACGGCAGCAGAGGCTCAGTATTGGGGTATCAGGTGCAGTAATAGGGACACATACAGCAGCAGTGGCTCAGTATTGGGGTATCAGGTGCAGTAATAGGGACACCTACGGCAGCAGAGGCTCAGTATTGGGGTATCAGGGGCAGTAATATGGTAACATATGGCAGCAGCGGCTCAGTATTGGAGTATCAGGTGCAGTAATAGGGACACATACGGCAGCAGTGGCTCAGTATTGGGGTATCAGGTGCAGTAATAGGGACACATACGGCAGCAGAGGCTCAGTATTGGGGTATCAGGTGCAGTAATAGGGACACATACGGCAGCAGCGGCTCAGTATTGGGGTATCAGGGGCAGTAATATGGTCACATATGGCAGCAGCGGCTCAGTATTGGGGTATCAGGTGCAGTAATAGGGACACATACGGCAGCAGTGGCTCAGTATTGGGGTATCAGGTGCAGTAATAGGGACACATACAGCAGCAGCGGCTCAGTATTGGGGTATCAGGGGCAGTAATATGGTCACATATGGCAGCAGCGGCTCAGTATTGGGGTATCAGGGGCAGTAATAGGGACACATACGGCAGCAGCGGCTCAGTATTGGGGTATCAGGGGCAGTAATAGGGACACATACGGCAGCAGTGGCTCAGTATTGGGGTATCAGGTGCAGTAATAGGGACACCTACGGCAGCAGAGGCTCAGTATTGGGGTATCAGGTGCAGTAATAGGGACACATACGGCAGCAGTGGCTCAGTATTGGGGTATCAGGTGCAGTAATAGGGGCACATACGGCAGCAGTGGCTCAGTATTGGGGTATCAGGTGCAGTAATAGGGACACATACGGCAGCAGTGGCTCAGTATTGGGGTATCAGGTGCAGTAATAGGGACACCTACGGCAGCAGAGGCTCAGTATTGGGGTATCAGGTGCAGTAATAGGGACACATATGGCAGCAGCGGCTCAGTATTGGGGTATCAGGTGCAGTAATAGGGACACATACAGCAGCAGTGGCTCAGTATTGGGGTATCAGGTGGAGTAATAGGGACACATACGGCAGCAGCGGCTCAGTATTGGGGTATCAGGTGCAGTAATAGGGACACATACGGCAGCAGCGGCTCAGTATTGGGGTATCAGGTGCAGTAATAGGGACACATACGGCAGAGGCTCAGTATTGGGGTATCAGGTGCAGTAATAGGGACACATATGGCAGCAGCGGCTCAGTATTGGGGTATCAGGTGCAGTAATAGGGACACATACGGCAGCAGCGGCTCAGTATTGGGGTATCAGGTGCAGTAATAGGGACACATACGGCAGCAGCAGCTCAGTATTGGGGTATCAGGTGCAGTAATAGGGACACATACGGCAGCAGTGGCTCAGTATTGGGGTATCAGGTGCAGTAATAGGGACACCTACGGCAGCAGTGGCTCAGTATTGGGGTATCAGGTGCAGTAATAGGGACACATACGGCAGCAGTGGCTCAGTATTGGGGTATCAGGTGCAGTAATAGGGACACATATGGCAGCAGCGGCTCAGTATTGGGGTATCAGGTGCAGTAATAGGGACACATACGGCAGCAGTGGCTCAGTATTGGGGTATCAGGTGCAGTAATAGGGACACATACGGCAGCAGTGGCTCAGTATTGGGGTATCAGGGGCAGTAATACGGACACATACGGCAGCAGCGGCTCAGTATTGGGGTATCAGGTGCAGTAATAGGGGCACTTACGGCAGCAGTGGCTCAGTATTGGGGTATCAGGTGCAGTAATAGGGACACCTACGGCAGCAGTGGCTCAGTATTGGGGTATCAGGTGCAGTAATAGGGACACATATGGCAGCAGTGGCTCAGTATTGGGGTATCAGGTGCAGTAATAGGTACACCTACGGCAGCAGTGGCTCAGTATTGGGGTATCAGGTGCAGTAATAGGGACACATACGGCAGCAGTGGCTCAGTATTGGGGTATCAGGTGCAGTAATAGGGACACATATGGCAGCAGTGGCTCAGTATTGGGGTATCAGGTGCAGTAATAGGGACACCTACGGCAGCAGCGGCTCAGTATTGGGGTATCAGGTGCAGTAATAGGGACACATACGGCAGCAGTGGCTCAGTATTGGGGTATCAGGTGCAGTAATAGGGACACATACGGCAGCAGTGGCTCAGTATTGGGGTATCAGGTGCAGTAATAGGGACACATACGGCAGCAGTGGCTCAGTATTGGGGTATCAGGTGCAGTAATAGGGACACCTACGGCAGCAGTGGCTCAGTATTGGGGTATCAGGTGCAGTAATAGGGACACATACGGCAGCAGTGGCTCAGTATTGGGGTATCAGGGGCAGTAATAGAGACACATACGGCAGCAGCGGCTCAGTATTTGGGGTATCAGTAGGATGAGGAGTTTGTGCAGGTTGGTAATAGATGGTGATGGGGCTGGAATATGAGAAGTGAAATGTTTCTTTGTTGTATTCTCTGCAGACGAGACGTGGCTGGAAGTTGTCATGTCGGTCTGGGCCAGATGGAAAAGACGGGAAAAGCAAAAGATTCCATCATCAAGAACGTCAGCGGTAAGAGATTATCTGTAACTGTGCTGTGATCTATGTTCTGTAGGGCTGGTATCTACCACTGACCATATGGCGGTAATATCTGTATTGGTCGTTATATAGAGATTATCTTCAGTAACAGCGCGGGCATCTGCTGAGATTCTCCTCCACTATTAGGGTGCCTCATCCAGTTGTAATCAAGGTTACCTGGTTAGGGGCCCACTCAGAAGTTACACCCCCCTGAATCAAAACCCTAGCTACGCCTCTGGTCTCGCATCTATAAGTACCAGGGCGCGGGGACGTATTATTACGGACCACATCGGAAAGGGGTTAATACACACCGAAAAGTGAAAAAAAAATTGAAAAGCTAGATTTCTATAAACTTATATTTCATTATTATTATTATGAAATGATTTGTGCAGATCGTCTGCTACTTGCCTGTTGTACTAATGTCCTGATGTTTTGTTGTAAATGCTCAAGATATTCTTGGCTTATTCGACCTTGTTGGTATTTGGTCAGGCAGTCTCTCACTAGCTTCATAACCAGCCGGTAAGTGAAGCTGAGGACGCCATCGGGCAGTGGTAGCACAATGTCAGGGGCATAGGTGGTAAGGATGCCCAGGAGTAGTGCTAACACCTGAAGTCTGTCTGGAGGAATCCCAGACATTTCAAGCAAATCAAAGCGCAGTTAGTAAATGACTAGCTAAGTAGCTTATCACACCAACAGCAATGACACCGGAATGTCAAAGTGACAACAGCAGGGAAAACACCGGGATAAGTAGTGATGGTTAATTGTGATGTCATAACGGAATCTCGTGTTCTTTTCTTAAAGCGGCATCTTCCCATCTTACCTTATAAGGAAGCTGTTTGCAACCCTTAAGGAGGCAACAATCTAAGCGGAGCATCAGTACCAGAAGCAGGCATGGAGGAAAGCGCTATGGGGGCTCTACTCTTCTGATCAGTTAGGGGATTTTTATCTTGTAAGATAAATTATTCTATATACTGTAGATATACTGTAGATATACAAAATAGCAGTGAATCAATAAAAAATTCTAATTCTGGTGGTAAAATAAGTATCTTTACTGGCATATGACATACACAGGCCCATGTTGCTCTCCCTCACCTACTTCCAAAGATGGGGGTCTCTATTACAGATATGACCCTGTCAACCATTGGAGAAAATCAAAATGTACTACTAGCAATAATATCAATTTCTGAGGGTGGCGAGAGGGTGGGCCTCTTTATAAAACTAATAGTGCCCCCTTTGGCCTCCTTATAATAATAATAGTGCCACTTGGGTCTCCTTATAATAATAATGCCCTCTGGGCCTCCTTATAATACTAATAGTGCCTCCTTGGGCCTCCTTATAATAATAGTGCCTTCTGGGCATCCTTATAATAATAATAGTGCCCCTTGGGTCTCCTTATAATAATAATAGTGCCCTCTGGGCCTCCTTATAATAATAATAGTGCCCTTCTGGGTCTCCTTATAATAATAATAAGAGTGACCCTCTGGGTCTCCTTATAATAATAACAGTGCCCCTTGGGCCTCTTTATAATAATAATAATAGTAATAATAGTGCCCTTTGGGTCTCCTTATAATAATAATAGTAGTGCCCCTTGGGCCTCCTTATAATAATAATAGTGCCCTTTGGGCCTCCTTATATAAAATAATAGTGCCCATCTGGGTCTCCTTATAATAATAATAGTGCCCCTTGGGCCTCCTTATAATAATAATCCCCCTGGGTCTCATAATAATAATAATAGTGCCCCTTAGGCCTCCTTATAATAATAATAATAGTGCCCCTTGGGTCTCCTTATTATAATAATAGTGCCCCTTGGGCCTCCTTATAATAATAGTGCCCCTCTGGATCGCCTTATAATAATAATAGTGCCCCCTTGGGTCTTCTTATAATACTAATAATAGTGTCCCCTTGGGTCTCCTTATAATAATGAGTGCCCCTTGGGTCTCCTTATAATAATAATAGTGCCCCTTGGGCCTCCTTATAATAATAATCCCCCTGGGTCTCATAATAATAATAATAGTGCCCCTTAGGCCTCCTTATAATAATAATAATAGTGCCCCTTGGGTCTCCTTATTATAATAATAGTGCCCCTTGGGCCTCCTTATAATAATAGTGCCCCTCTGGATCGCCTTATAATAATAATAGTGCCCCCTTGGGTCTTCTTATAATACTAATAATAGTGTCCCCTTGGGTCTCCTTATAATAATGAGTGCCCCTTGGGCCTCCTTATAATACTAACTAGATTGTGGCCCGATTCTAACGCATCGGGTATTCTAGAATATGCATGTCCCCGTAGTATATGGGCAATGATGATTCCAGAATTCGCGGCAGACTGTGCCCGTCGCTGATTGGTCGAGGCAACCTTTATGACATCATCGTCGCCATGGCAACCATTATGACATCTACATCGATACTGTGCCCGTCGCTGATTGGTCGAGGCCTGGCGGCCTCGACCAATCAGAGACGCGGGATTTCCAGGACAGACAGACAGGCAGACAGACAGACAGAAAGACAGACAGACAGACAGACGGAAAAACCCTTAGACAATTATATATATAGATAGATAGTGCCCATCTGGGTATCCTTATAATAATAGTGCCCCTTGGGCCTCCTTATATTAATAGTGCCCCTCTGGGTCTCTTTATAATAATAATAGTGCCCCCTTGGGTCTCCTTACAATAATAATAGTGCCCCTTGGGCCTCCTTATAATAATAGTTCCCAAATGGATCTCCTTATAATAATAATAGTGCCCCCTTGGGTCTCCTTATAATAATTAGTGCCCCTTGGATATCCTTATAATAATAATAGTGCCCCTGGGGCCTCCTTATAATACTAATAGTGCCCCTCTGGGCCTCCTTTTAATAATAGTGCCCCTCTGGGTCTCCTTATAATAATAATAGTGCCCCCTTGAGTTTCCTTACAATAATAATAGTGACTCTCTGGGCCTCCTTATAATAATAGTGCCCCTCTGGGTCTCCTTATAATAATAATAGTGCCCCCTTGGGCCTCCTTATAATAATAGTGCCCCTCTGGGTCTCATAATAATAATAGTGCCCCCTTGTGTCTCCTTATCATAATAATAGTTACTCCTTGGGTCTCTTTATAATAATCATAATAGTGCCCCTTGGACCCCCTTATAATAATAGTCCCTCTGGTTCTCCTAACAATAATAATAGTGCCCCCTTGGGCTTCTTTATAATAATAATAGTGCCCCTCTGGGTCTCATATTAATAATAGTGCCCCCTTGGGTCTCCTTCTCATAATAATAGTGCCCCCTTGGGTCTCTTTATAATAATAATAGTGCCCCTTGGACCTCCTTATAATAATAGTGCCCCTCTGGGTCTTCTTATAATAATAATAGTGCCCCCTTGGGCCTCCTTATAATAATAGTGCCCCTTGGGGTCTCATAATGATAATAGTGCCCCCTTGGATCTCCTTATCATAATAATAGTGCCCCCTTGGGGCTCCTCATAATAATAATAATAATAATAATAATAATAATAATAATAGTGCCCTCTGGGTCTTCTTATAATAATAATAGTGCCCTCTGGGTCTCCTTATAATAATAATAGTGCCCTCTGGGTCTCCTTATAATAATTGTGCCCCTTGGGCCTCCTTATAATAATAATAGTGCCCTCTGGGCCTCCTTATAATAATAATAGTGCCCCTTGGGCCTACTTATAATAATAATAATAGTGCCCCTTGGGTCTCCTTATAATAATAATAATGCCCATCTGGGTCTCCTTATAATAATAGTGCCCCTTGGGCCTCCTTATATTAATAATATTGCCCCTCTGGGTCTCCTTATAGCAATAATAGTGCCCCCTTGGGCCTCCTTATAACAATGATAGTGCCCTCTGGGTGTTCTTATAAAAATAATAGTGCCCTCTGGGTCTCCTTATAATAATCGTGCCCTTCTGGGCCTCTTTATAATAATAATAATAGTGCATTCTGGGCCTCCTTATAATAATAATAGTGCCCTCTTATAATAATAATAATAATAATAGTGCCCTCTGGGTCTCCTTATAATAATAGTGCCCATCTGGGTCTCCTTATAATAATAGTGCCCCTTGGGCCTCCCTATATTAATAATATTGCCCCTCTGGGTATCCTCATAGCAATAATAGTGCCCCCTTGGGCCTCCTTATAACAATAATAGTGCCCTCTGGGTCTTCTTATAATAATAATAGTGCCATCTGGGTCTCCTTATAATAATCGTGCCCCTCTGGGCCTCCTTATAATAATAATAGTGCCTTCTGGGCCTCCTTATAATAATAATAGTGCCCTCTGGGCCCTCTTATAATAATAATAATAGTGCCCTCTGGGTCTTTTTATAATAATAATAGTGCCCTCTGGGTCTCCTTATAATAATAATAGTGCCCCTCTGGGCCTCCTTATAATAATAATAGTGCCCTCTGGGCCCTCTTATAATAATAATAATAATAGTGCCCTCTGGGTCTCCTTATAATAATAATAGTGCCCATCTGGGTCTCCTTATAATAATAGTGCCCCTTGGGCCTCCCTATATTAATAATATTGCCCCTCTGGGTATCCTCATAGCAATAATAGTGCCCCCTTGGGCCTCCTTATAACAATAATAGTGCCCTCTGGGTCTTCTTATAATAATAATAGTGCCCTCTGGGTCTCCTTATAATAATCGTGTCCCTCTGGGCCTCCTTATAATAATAATAGTGCCTTCTGGGCCTCCTTATAATAATAATAGTGCCCTCTGGGCCCTCTTATAATAATAATAATAGTGCCCTCTGGGTCTTTTTATAATAATAATAGTGCCCTCTGGGTCTCCTTATAATAATAATAGTGCCCCTCTGGGCCTCCTTATAATAATAATAGTGCCCTCTGGGCCCTCTTATAATAATAATAATAGTGCCCTCTGGGCCCTCTTATAATAATAATAATAATAGTGCCCTCTGGGTCTCCTTATAATAATAATAGTGCCACTCTATCAGTGGGATAAACCCTCCTACACCGTCTATAGGGGCATACGTTATAGAAGTGAGGATGGTGATTAGGATAAGAAAATCATCCAACGAGAAGCTCGATGCATTTTCAGGATGGAGTCCATGAGCCCTGGAGGACTCAATGAGCAGCTTAGATTTACAAGCTGTATCCAGTGCCCTATTGTTATAGTGTAGTCACTATTCAGTATCGTTCTTTTCCATGGACGATCACCAGACAGCGTATCGGCCATTTGTGGCTGCCCTTTTGCATACGGCATAGTTTGGACTGGCTTCTTTTCTTTATCTATACTTTCTTTTTATTTATCTTTTTTTAAGTATAGATGAAGGGTTAAATGACTTTCCTTTGTGTGCATTGATTATATCTGGTAAATTTATACTAGATTTATCCATCCTCTATACTTATAATCTATCTATACACCTACAGTATGGTGGAACTACATTTTCCTCCCTTTTCTGTTGGATACATATTATGTGTCTGCATTTACAATTCTACAGAGGTTTCTCTGTGACTTTTGCATTTCCTTTTTTATTTTTATAGGCTATCCAAATTATTCACCACAGACCTGGTGGGTGGTGGTATAGGATTGTGGGGTCAGAAAAACAGTACATGAAGGTTATCCAGGGATATTCGATGTTAAGTTTGTTATGATCTTAAAGGGACATCTTACCTTAAAAGGAAGTTGCCTATCAACCTTTAAAGGGAAGGAGCCGCAATTTTGTTTTTGTATTAAAAATGATTGTTTATATAAACAATTATTTTTAATACAAAATAATTTTTTTTAACTTTAATATCTTTTTTATTATTAATTATTTTTGCAGCCACTGGGCGCCGCCATTTTGCTTTGCAGGAGTGTAAGTGTAGCTGCACGACACTTACACTCTGCAAATACGGCAGCCCTGGGCATAGGAGGCTGCGGTCAGCCTCCTACCCCATACCTATCATTGTGATGCTCCCTGCTGTGATCTGGCCACGCCCCCTGGGCTGTCTCCACATCACAGCAGAGGCAGGAGGTCGGCGCCATCTTTCTTCAGCCCACAGTGTGTGAGCTCTACTGTGACTTGAGAGCTGTGCTGTTATAGGATGGACAGCTCCAGCTGCCTCTCCTTTCACACTGTCAGCAGCGGCTGTTCCCTGTCCTCTGCTGCCTGGTGTGTGGCTGTGATCTCTAGAATCGCTAGAGAGGATGAAGTGCTGCATTCTGATGTCCTCTATCAGGAGCTGCAGAGAGGTAACAGGGGGGATGAGGAGGCTCTCTGCTGCTCCGACCTTGCCTCTCACTGCAGCTCCTCACAGGACGTCAAACCGTGCTTCTATCACTATACTGTGCTGAGCCGTGTATCTAATCCTCTCCTGTGTGATACTGTCTGCTGAGCTGTGTATCTAATCCTCTCCTGTGTGATACTGTCTGCTGAGCCGTGTATCTAATCCTCTCCTGTGTGATACTGACTGCTGAGCAGTGTATCAAATCCTATCCTGTATGATACTGTCTGCTGCGCCGTGTATCTAATCCTATACTGTGTGATACTATGCTGAGCCGTGTATCTAATCCTATACTGTGTGATACTGTCTGCTGAGCCATGTATCTAATCCTATCCTGTGTGATACGGTCTGCTGAGCCATGTATCTAATCCTATCCTGTGTGATACTATGCTGAGCCGTGTATCTAATCCTATCCTGTGTGATACTATGCTGAGCCGTGTATCTAATCCTATACTGTGTGATACTGTCTGCTAGCCATGCATCTAATCCTATACTGTGTGATACTATGCTGAGCCGTGTATCTAATCCTAACGGGGCCATCGCAAACCGTCAGCCCGACGTACCGGCGGACGTTGTGCTAAATGTAGCACAACGTGGGTAGCGGATGCAGTCTTACGATGCATCCGCTGCCCATTGTGATGTCTGGGGAGGAGGGGGTGGAGTTCCGGCCGCGCATGCGCGGTCAGAAAAAGCAGAACCGACGGACAAAAAAATGTTACATTGAACGTTTTTTTTGTACAATCGATGCGACGTGTGGCCATACGTCACAATGCGTCGCTAATGTAAGTCTATGGGGAAAAAAGCATCCTGCGGGCAACTTTGCAGGATGCGTTTTTTCTCCAAAACGACGCATTGAGACGTATCCCTAAAGAAGGAAGTGTGAAAGTAGCCTGAGCCGTGTATCTAATCCGCTCCTGTGTGATACTGTCTGCTGAGCCATGTATCTCATAATCCTCTCCTGTGTGATACTGTCTGGTGAACCGTGTATCTAATCCTCTCCTATGCACTCCTCTCCCCCCTGCATGTCTTTCCCCATTGCACACACAACTCAATGCGTGCGATAACAGGAGCTGCAGGGGTCATGCTGTATTATGGCATTATGTGAGATCTATATGACGGTATTATGTGATCTGTATGGTGGTATTATGCTTGATCAGTATTGTGAGAATTATATGATGGTATTGTGTGTGATGTATATGGCGGTATTATGTGAGATCTATGTGGCGGCATTGTGAGAAGTATGTAGCGGTATTGTGTGATCTATATGGCGGTATTATGTGAGAACACTGGCAGCATTATGTGTGATCTATATGGCGGTATTATGTGTGATCTATATGGCGGTATGTGAGAACACTGGCGGTATTATGTGTGATCTATATGATGGTATTATGTGAGAACTATATGACAGTATTGTGTGATCTATTTGATAGTATTGTGTGTGATCTATATGGTGGTATTATGTGTGATCTATATGGCGGTATTATGTGAGAACACTATGGCAGTATTATCTTCAGAAAGCGGACCCATTCTAGGGTGGTTCTGCCTGAGTAGCTGCACGCGGGTCTGGGGTAATAGAGGGGGCAACATGACCTCCAGTTAGGTGCAGTCAGGGCTGGTGAGGCAGCTGAAGAGAGGGGTCTCATGTTTATCTTTACTATATGGCTACATTTCCCCCCAGCGTCACCCCGGACTGCACCTGTCACCTCGCTTTCACACCTCGCCAGGACAGGATGGAGAAGACAGGATCTGAGGAGGGGAATGGGGTCTGCATGCGAAGTCTGGATCAGAACAGGCCATCAATCCGCAGAAATGTTTCCTGGATTTCTGTGGAGCAGACGGCCCATCCATGTGTATAAGGCCGGCCTCACACTAGCGAGTTTTACGGACGTAAGAGCGCAGAAATTACGTCCGTAAAACTCGCAAAATAAACGGCACAATTATTCTCAATGGGGCTGCTCCTATTAGCCGTATATTACGGTTCAGTATTATACGGCTTTCTACGGCCGTACAAGATCGCAGCATGCTGCGTTTGTCAGCGTATTGCGCAAAAAATTCGCCAATGAAAGTCTATGGGGGCGAGAAAAATACGGATTCCACATGGAGCAGCAGTGTGACTTGCGAGAAATACGCAGCGGTGTTAGTGAAAAGTCGGTAATTCAATTGCCGGCTTTTCATTTCTCCTTCACAAACCCGACAGGATATGAGACATGATTTACATACAGTAAACCATCTCATATCCCCTTTTTTTTTTGCATATTCCGCATTACTAATATTAGTAGTGTGTATGTGCAAAATTTCAGCGCTGTAGCTGCTAAAATAAAGGGTTAAATGGCGGAAAAAATTGGCGTGGGCTCCCACGCAATTTTCTCCGCCAGAATGGTAAAGCCAGTGACTGAGGGCAGATATTAATAGCCAGGAGAGGGTCCATGGTTATTGCCCCCCCTGGCTACAAACATCTGCCCCCAGCCACCCCAGAAAAGGCACATCTGGAAGATGCGCCTATTCTGGCACTTGGCCACTCTCTTCCCACTCCCTGTAGCGGTGGGATATGGGGTAATGAAGGGTTAATGCCACCTTGCTATTGTAAGGTGACATTAAGCCAGATTAATAATGGAGAGGCGTCAATTATGACACCTATCCATTATTAATCCAATTGTATGAAAGGGTTAAAAAACACACACACACACACATGATTTAAAAGTATTTTAATGAAATAAACACACAGGTTGTTTTAATAATTTATTGCTCTCTCAATCCATTTCCAGGCCCTCGCTTGGCAAAATAATAAACGCACAAGATACATACCCTCAGCTGAACCGTCACGTCCCACGAGGTAATCCATCTGAAGGGGTTAATTATTTTACAGGCACGAGCCCTGCTAATGCACTCGCTCGTGCTTGTAATTCCCCGGCGAATGAATGAAATGTAGGTCATTGACCTACATTTCCTTCAGTCGCGGTGATGCGCCCCCTGGTGGATGTCCTCATATGACCTGGAGCGTGGGAAAAAGTTCCCAGGCTGCAGTTCATGAGAACATCCAGCAGGGGCGCATCACCGCGACTCAATGTAAGTATAGATCACTCTGCTTTCCTTTCAGCACCCGGGGATTACAGGCACGAGCGAGTGGTTTATCGCAGCTCGTGCCTGTAATATTAGTTAACCCCTTCAGATGGATTACATCATGGGACGTGATCGGACATCAGAAGGTATGTATCTTGTGCGTTTATTATTTTGCCAAGCGAGGGCCTGGAAATGGATTGAGAGAGCAATAAATTATTAAAACAACCGCTGTGTTTATTTCATTAAAATACTTTTAAATCATGTGTGTGTGTGTTTTTTAACCCTTCCAAACAATTGCATTAATAATGGATAGGTGTCATAATTGACGCCTCTCCATTATTAATCTGGCTTAATGTCACCTTACAATAGCAAGGTGGCATTAACCCTTCATTACCCCATATCCCACCGCTACAGGGAGTGGGAAGAGAGTGGCCAAGTGCCAGAATAGGCGCATCTTCCAGATGTGCCTTTTCTGGGGTGGCTGGGGGCAGATGTTTTTAGTCACGGGGGGGCCAATAACCATGGACCCTCTCTAGGCTATTAAGATCTGCCCTCAGTCACTGGCTTTACCACTCTGGCGGAGAAAATTGCGCGGGAGCCCACGCCAATTTTTTCCGCCATTTAACCCTTTATTTTAGCAGCTACAGCGCTGAAATTTTGCACATACACACTACTAACATTAGTAGCGTGGAATATGCAAAAAAAAGGGGGATATGAGATGGTTTACTGTATGTAATCATGTCTCATATCCTGTCGGGTTTGTGCAGGAGAAATGAAAAGCCGGCAATTGAATTACCGGCTTTTCACAGATATCGCGCTGAATGAAATCTAAATACAGAATATATATATATGTGTCTCAATGACATATATATTTATATATATATATATATATATACTGTATATATGTTTTCCCGAACATTTGAGCACATAAATCCATTAGATGTCGGTTTTGCAAGCCTGCGCGAAAATCTCGCAGTACGGATGCCATACGGATTACATACGGAGGATGCGATGCGCAAAATACGCTGACACACCCTGACTACGGATCACTATTTTGGGGACATTTCTCTGTATTACGGCCGTAGTACGGACGTATAATACGTGGCGTATTGTCTTACGCCCAGTGTGAGGCCGGCCTTAAAGACAGCGCTCTATATACAATCCCTGGCTGCTCCGCGCACTGAACAGGATGCCCTCCATAGACCAGCACACTGCTCTCCTGAAATACTCTGTGCTGCTGTCACCCTGCTCCCTCCACCACATATCTCCCAGAATCCTTGCTGCCTGCCATCCTCGGTGACTGTCTACTTGTCAGTATAACTCTGAAGTCACCAACAAAATGGCTGCTCACTGTGTTCCTGAATATCATCCTCTCTTATCCCTTAGTAAACACCCAGAAGGGGAGGAGAGGAGACATCACACACGTCAGCAGATCCCGCCCATAATTACTGCAGTGCAGTAATGTGAGCTAATTGTACACTAGGTTTTTGTCAAATTTCAGCAGCTGCTCCCCCTAGTGTTTAAAAGTGGAAATTCCAAAACTTTTCAAATTATTTTTCATATTTTACTAAATTATAAACAAATGATAATATTTTTTAAGAAAATCTCCAAAACTAATGGAAGAAATGGAGAATATCCTCGTAAAGCAAATAGATGAAGCTGCGACTCAAGGAGAAGTCATTATTATGGGGGACTTCAACTACCCTGAAATAGATTGGGGAACAGAAACCTGCAGTTCCAGCAAAGGTAATCGGTTTTTGACAACTATGAGAGACAATTACCTTTCACAACTGGTTCAGGACCCAACAAGGAGGGGGGCACTGCTAGACCTAATATTAACCAACAGGCCAGACCGCATATCAAATATAAGGGTTGGGGGTCAATTGGGGAATAGTGATCACAAAATAATAAGTTTTCATGTAACCTTTAATAAGATGGGTAGTAGGGGGGTGACAAGGACACTAAACTTCAGGAGGGCAAATTTCCAACGGATGAGAGAGGATCTTGGTGCAATTAACTGGGACGATATCCTGAGACACAAAAATACACAAAGAAAATGGGAGACATTTATTAGCATCCTGGATAGGACCTGTGCACAGTACATACCGTATGGGAATAAACATACTAGAAATAGGAGGAAACCAATATGGCTAAATAAAGCTGTAAGGGGCGCAATAAGTGACAAAAAGAAAGCATTTAGAGAATTAAAGGAAGTAGGTAGTGAGGAGGCATTAAATAAATACAGAAAATTAAATACATTCTGTAAAAAGCAAATCAAGGCAGCAAAGATTGAGACAGAGAGACTCATTGCCAGAGAGAGCAAAAATAACCCCAAAATATTCTTTAACTATATAAATAGTAAGAAACTAAAAAATGACAGTGTTGGCCCCCTTAAAAATAGTCTGGGTGAAATGGTGGATGAGGATGAGGAAAAAGCCAATATGCTAAATGACTTTTTTTCATCAGTATTTACAAAAGAAAATCCCATGGCGGACAAAATGACTAGTGATAAAAATTCCCCATTAAATGTCGCCTGCTTAACCCAGCAGGAAGTACAGCGGCGTCTAAAAATAACTAAAATTGACAAATCTCCGGGCCCGGATGGGATACACCCCCGAGTACTGCAGGAACTAAGTACAGTCATTGATAGACCATTATTTTTAATCTTTAAAGACTCCATAATAACAGGGTCTGTACCACAGGACTGGCGTATAGCAAATGTGGTGCCAATATTCAAAAAAGGGGCAAAAACTGAACTCGGTAATTATAGGCCAGTAAGTTTAACCTCTACTGTGGGTAAAATCCTGGAGGGCATTCTAAGGGATGCTATGCTGGAGTATCTGAAGAGGAATAACCTCATGACCCAGTATCAGCACGGGTTTACTAGGGACCGTTCATGTCAGACTAATTTGATCAGCTTCTATGAAGAGGTAAGTTCCGGACTGGACCAAGGGAACCCAGTGGACGTAGTATATATGGACTTTTCCAAAGCTTTTGATACGGTGCCACACAAAAGGTTGTTACATAAAATGAGAGTAATGGGGATAGGGGAAAATATGTGTAAGTGGGTTGAGAGCTGGCTCAGGGATAGGAAACAAAGGGTGGTTATTAATGGAGCACACTCGGACTGGGTCACGGTTAGCAGTGGGGTACCACAGGGGTCAGTATTGGGCCCTCTTCTTTTTAACATATTTATTAATGACCTTGTAGGGGGCATTCAGAGTAAAATTTCAATATTTGCAGATGACACTAAACTCTGCAGGGTAATCAATACAGGGGAGGACAATTTTATATTACAGGATGATTTATGTAAACTAGAAGCTTGGGCTGATAAATGGCAAATGAGCTTTAATGGGGATAAATGTAAGGTCATGCACTTGGGTAGAAGTAATAAGATGTATAACTATGTGCTTAATTCTAAAACTCTGGGCAAAACCGTCAATGAAAAAGACCTGGGTGTATGGGTGGATGACAAACTCATATTCAGTGGCCAGTGTCAGGCAGCTGCTACAAAGGCAAATAAAATAATGGGATGTATTAAAAGAGGCATAGATGCTCATGAGGAGAACATAATTTTACCTCTATACAAGTCACTAGTTCGACCACACTTAGAATACTGTGCACAGTTCTGGTCTCCGGTGTATAAGAAAGACATAGCTGAACTGGAGCGGGTGCAGAGAAGAGCGACCAAGGTTATTAGAGGACTGAGGGGTCTGCAATACCAAGATAGGTTATTACACTTGGGGCTATTTAGTTTGGAAAAACGAAGACTAAGGGGTGATCTTATGTTAATGTATAAATATATGAGGGGACAGTACAAAGACCTTTCTGATGATCTTTTTAATCATAGACCTGAGACAGGGACAAGGGGGCATCCTCTACGTCTGGAGGAAAGAAGGTTTAAGCATAATAACAGACGCGGATTCTTTACTGTAAGAGCAGTGAGACTATGGAACTCTCTGCCGTATGATGTTGTAATGAGTGATTCATTAATTAAATTTAAGAGGGGACTGGATACCTTTCTGGAAAAGTATAATGTTACAGGGTATATACACTAGATTCCTTGATAAGGCGTTGATCCAGGGAACTAGTCTGATTGCCGTATGTGGAGTCGGGAAGGAATTTTTTTCCCCATGGTGGAGTTACTCTTTGCCACATGGGTTTTTTTTGCCTTCCTCTGGATCAACATGTTAGGGCATGTTAGGTTAGGCTATGGGTTGAACTAGATGGACTTACAGTCTTCCTTCAACCTTAATAACTATGTAACTATGTAACTATGTAATGTAAACATCAATTCTTTACATTTTTACAATTGCGGTAAAAAAAATTTTTTTGATGGCACCTTCCCTTTAACCCCTTCCTGACATCAGACGTACTATCCCGTCGAGGTGGGGTGGGCCCGTATGACCGCCGACGGGATAGTACGTCATCACCGATCAGCGGCGCTCACGGGGGGAGCGCGGCCGATCGCGGCCGGGTGTCAGCTGCATATCGCAGCTGACATCCGGCACTATGTGCCAGGAGCGGTCACGGACCGCCCCCGGCACATTAACCCCCGGCACACCGCGATCAAACATGATCGCAGTGTACCGGCGGTATAGGGAAGCATCGCGCAGGGAGGGGGCTCCCTGCGGGCTTCCCTGAGACCCCCGGAGCAACGCGATGTGATCGCGTTGCTGCGAGGGTCTCCTACCTCCTTCCTGGCTGCAGGTCCCGGATCCAAGATGGCCGCGGCATCCGGGTCCTGCAGGGAAGGAGGTGGCTTACCGAGTGTCTGCTCAGAGCAGACACTTGGTAAGCCTGCAGCCCTGCACAGCAGATCGTCGATCTGGCAGAGTGCTGTGCACACTGCCAGATCAATGATCTGTGATGTCCCCCCCTGGGACAAAGTAAAAAAGTAAAAAAAAAATTTTTCCACATGTGTAAAAAAAAAATAAAAAAAAATTCCTAAATAAATAATAAAAACAAAATATATATTATTCCCATAAATACATTTCTTTATCTAAATAAAAAAAACAAAACAATAAAAGTACACAAATTTAGTATCGCCGCGTCCGTAACGACCCAACCTATAAAACTGCCCCACTAGTTAACCCCTTCAGTAAACACCGTAAGAAAAAAAAAAAAAAACGAGGCAAAAAACAACGCTTTATTACCATACCGCCGAACAAAAAGTGGAATAACACACGATCAAAAAGACTGATATAAATATCCATGGTACCGCTGAAAACGTCATCTTGTCCTGCAAAAAACAAGCCGCCATACAGCATCATCAGCAAAAAAAATAAAAAAGTTATAGTCCTGAGAATAAAGCGATACCAAAATAATTATTTTTTCTATATTTTAGTTTTTATCGTATAAAAGCGCCAAAACATAAAAAAATTATATAAATGAGGTATCGCTGTAATCGTACTGACCCGAAGAATAAAACTGCTTTATCAATTTTACCAAACGAGGAACGGTATAAACGCCTCCCCCAAAAGAAATTCATGAATAGCTGGTTTTTGGTCATTCTGCCTCACACAAATCGGAATAAAAAGCGATCAAAAATGGTCACGTGTCCGAAAATGTTACCAATAAAAACGTCAACTCGTCCCGCAAAAAACAAGACCTCACATGACTCTGTGGAGCAAAATGTGGAAAAATTATAGGTCTCAAAATGTGGAGACGCAAAAACTTTTTTGCTATAAAAAGCGTCGCTGGTTTCACACTTGCGTTTTTGTCTGCAGCGTTTTTTGCACAAAAAACGCATGCGTTTTTTCCCTATATTTAACATTGAAAACGCATGCGGTTTTTTTGTACGCGTTTGGTCGCGTTTTCAAACGCATGCGGTTTTTTTCTGCATGCGTTCATTTTCAGAAATACAACCTGCAGTATTTTCTTGCGTTTTTAAGCACATGCGTTTGTTTGCGTTAAAAACGCATTCATTTTTTCGAAAAAAAACAGAAAACACACTGAAAAGCCACCCACCACCATCAAGGTGATAAAGGGATCCAAACCCTAACCCTAACTCTACCCCTAACCTCACCCCTAACCGTTTAATGAACATTTTCTGACAGTCATAGTGCCACGTATTTCAGTGCCACGTATTTCAGTGCCACGTATTTCAGTGCCACGTATTTCAGTGCCACGTGTTTCAGTGCCACGTATTTCAGTGCCACGTATCACGTATTTCAGTGCCACGTATCACGTATTTCAGTGCCACGTATCACGTATTTCAGTGCCACATATTTTAGTACCACGTATTTCAGTTGCACGTATTTCAGTGCCACGTATTTCAGTGCCACGTATTTCAGTGCCACGTATTTCAGTGCCACGTATTTCAGTGCCACGTATCACGTATTTCAGTGCCACGTGTTTCAGTGCCATGTATTTAAGTGCCACGTATCACATATTTCAGTGCCACGTATTTCAGTGCCACGTATTTCAGTGCCATGTATCACATATTTCAGTGCCACGTATTTCAGTGCCACCTATTTCAGTGCCACGTATTTCAGTGCCACGTATCACATATTTCAGTGCCACGTATTTCCGTGCCACGTATTTCCGTGCCACGTATTTCAGTGCCACGTATTTCAGTGCCACGTATTTCAGTGCCACGTATCACGTATTTCAGTGCCACGTGTTTCAGTGCCACGTATTTAAGTGCCACGTATTTCAGTGCCACGTATTTCAGTGCCACGTATTTCAGTGCCACGTATTTCAGTGCCACGTATTTCAGTCACGTTTAGGGTTAGGGTTAGGGGTAGGGTTAGGGTTAGGGTTAGGGCTAGGGTTGGAGGTAAAGTTAGGGTTGGGGCTAAAGTTAGGGTTGGGGCTAAAGTTAGGGTTAGGGTTTGGATTACATTTACGTTTGGATTAGGGTTGGGATTAGAATTATGGGTGTGTCAGGGCTAGGGGTGTGGTTAGGGTTACCGTTGGGATTAGGGTTAGGGGTGTGTTTGGGTTAGGGTTTCAGGTAGAATTGGGGAGTTTCCACTGTCCAGGCACATCAGGGGCTCTCCAAGCGCGACATGGCGTCCAATCTCAATTCCAGCCAATTCTGCGTTGAAAAAGTAAAACAGTGCTCCTTCCCTTCCGAGCTCTCCCGTGCGCCCAAAAAGGGGTTTACCCCAACATATGTGTTATCAGCGTACTCGGGACAAATTGAACAACAACTTCTGGGGTCCAAGTTCTCTTGTTATCCTTAGGAAAATAAAAATTTGGGGGGCTAAAAATCATTTTTGTGGGAAAAAAAAGATGTTTTATTTTCACGGCTCTGCGTTATAAACTGTAGTGAAACACTTGGGGGTTCAAAGTTCTCACAACACATCTAGATAAGTTCCTTGGGAGGTCTAGTTTCCAATATGGGGTCACTTGTGGGGGGTTTGTACTGTTTGGGTACATCAGGGGCTCTGCAAATGCAACGTGACGCCTGCAGACCAATCCATTTAAGGCTGCATTCCAAATGGCGCTCCTTCCCTTCCGAGCTCTGTCATGCACCCAAACAGTGATTCCCCCCCACATATGGGGTATCAGCGTACTCAGGACAAATTGGACAACAACTTTTGGGGTCTAATTTATCCTGTTACCCTTGTGAAAATACAAAACTGGGGGCTAAAAAATCATTTTTGTGAAAAAAAAAAAGAATTTTTATTTTCACGGCTTTGCGCTATAAACTTTAGTGAAACACTTGGGGGTTCAAAGTTCTCAAAACACATCTAGATAAGTTCCTTGGGAGGTCTAGTTTCCAATATGGGGTCACTTGTGGGGGGTTTGTACTGTTTGGGTACATCAGGGGCTCTGCAAATGCAACGTGACGGCTGCTGACCAATCCATTTAAGTCTGCATTCCAAATGGCGCTCCTTCCCTTCCGAGCTCTGTCATGCGCCCAAACAGTGGTTCCCCCCCACATATGGGGTATCAGCGTACTCAGGACAAATTGGAAAACAAATTTTGGGGTCCAATTTATTCTGTTACCCTTGTAAAAATACAAAGCTGGGTGCTAAAAAATCATTTTTGAGAAAAAAAATAAAAATTATTTTCACGGCTCTGCGTTATAATCTGTAGTGAAACACTTGGGGGTTCAAAGCTCTCAAAACACATCTAGATAAGTTCCTTAGGGGGTCTACTTTCCAAAATGGTGTCACTTGTAGGGAGTTTCAATGTTTAGGCACATCAGGGGCTCTCCAAACGCAACATGGCGTCCCATCTCAATTCCAGTCAATTTTGCATTGAAAAGTCAAATGGCGCTCCTTCCCTTCCAAGCTCTGCCATGCGCCCAAACAATGGTTTACACCCACATATGGGGTATCATCGTACTCAGGACAAATTGCACAACATTTTTTGGGGTCCAATTTCTTCTCTTACCCTTGGGAAAATAAAAAATTGGGGGCAAAAATATAATTTTTGTGAAAAAATATGATTTTTTATTTTTACGGCTCTGCATTATAAACTTCTGTGAAGCACTTGGTGGGTCAAAGTGCTCACCACACATCTAGATAAGTTCCTTAGGGGGTCTACTTTCCAAAATGGTGTCACTTGTAGGGAGTTTCAATGTTTAGGCACATCAGGGGCTCTCCAAACGCAACATGGCGTCCCATCTCAATTCCAGTCAATTTTGCATTGAAAAGTCAAATGGCGCTCCTTCCCTTCCAAGCTCTGCCATGCGCCCAAACAATGGTTTACACCCACATATGGGGTATCATCGTACTCAGGACAAATTGCACAACATTTTTTGGGGTCCAATTTCTTCTCTTACCCTTGGGAAAATAAAAAATTGGGGGCAAAAATATAATTTTTGTGAAAAAATATGATTTTTTATTTTTACGGCTCTGCATTATAAACTTCTGTGAAGCACTTGGTGGGTCAAAGTGCTCACCACACATCTAGATAAGTTCCTTAGGGGGTCTACTTTCCAAAATGGTGTCACTTGTAGGGAGTTTCAATGTTTAGGCACATCAGGGGCTCTCCAAACGCAACATGGCGTCCCATCTCAATTCCAGTCAATTTTGCATTGAAAAGTCAAATGGCGCTCCTTCCCTTCCAAGCTCTGCCATGCGCCCAAACAATGGTTTACACCCACATATGGGGTATCATCGTACTCAGGACAAATTGCACAACATTTTTTGGGGTCCAATTTCTTCTCTTACCCTTGGGAAAATAAAAAATTGGGGGCAAAAAGATCATTTTTGTGAAAAAATATGATTTTTTATTTTTACGGCTCTGCATTATAAACTTCTGTGAAGCACTTGGTGGGTCAAAGTGCTCACCACACATCTAGATAAGTTCCTTAGGGGGTCTACTTTCCAAAATGGTGTCACTTGTAGGGAGTTTCAATGTTTAGGCACATCAGGGGCTCTCCAAACGCAACATGGCGTCCCATCTCAATTCCAGTCAATTTTGCATTGAAAAGTCAAATGGCGCTCCTTCCCTTCAAAGCTCTGCCATGCGCCCAAACAATGGTTTACACCCACTTATGGGGTATCAGCGTACTCAGGACAAATTGCACAACATTTTTTGGGGTCCAATTTCTTCTCTTACCATTGGGAAAATAAAAAATTGGGGGCAAAAAGATCATTTTTGTGAAAAAATATGATTTTTTATTTTTACGGCTCTGCATTATAAACTTCTGTGAAGCACTTGGTGGGTCAAAGTGCTCACCACACATCAAGATAAGTTCCTTAGGGGGTCTACTTTCCAAAATGGTGTCACTTGTAGGGGGTTTCAGTGTTTAGGCACATCAGGGGCTCTCCAAACGCAACATGGCGTCCCATCTCAATTCCAGTCAATTTTGCATTGAAAAGTCAAATGGCGCTCCTTTCCTTCCGAGCTCTGCCATACGCCCAAACAGTGGTTTACCCTCACATATGGGGTATCAGCGTACTCAGGACAAACTGTACAACAACTTTGGGGGTCCATTTTCTCCTGTTACCCTTGGTAAAATAAAACAAATTGGAGCTGAAATAAATTGTGTGTGAAAAAAAGTTAAATGTTCATTTTTATTTAAACATTCCAAAAATTCCTGTGAAACACCTGAAGGGTTAATAAACTTCTTGAATGTGGTTTTGAGCACCTTGAGGGGTGCAGTTTTTAGAATGGTGTCACACTTGGGTATTTTCTATCATATAGACCCCTCAAAATGACTTCAAATGAGATGTGGTCCCTAAAAAAAAATGGTGTTGTAAAAATGAGAAATTGCTGGTCAACTTTTAACCCTTATAACTCTGTCACAAAAAAAAATTTGGTTCCAAAATTGTACTGATGTAAAGTAGACATGTGGGAAATGTTACTTATTAAGTATTTTGCGTGACATATGTCTGTGATTTAAGGGCATAAAAATTCAAAGTTGGAAAATTGCAAAATTTTCAAAATTTTCGCCAAATTTCCATTTTTTTCACAAATAAACGCAAGTTATATCGAATAAATTTTACAACTAACATGAAGTACAATATGTCACGAGAAAACAATGTCAGAATCGCCAAGATCCGTCAAAGCGTTCCAGAGTTATAGCCTCATAAAGGGACAGTGGTCAGAATTGTAAAAATTGGCCCGGTCATTAACGTGCAAACCACCCTTGGGGGTGAAGGGGTTAAGGAGGCAACAGTATAGGCTGAGCATCAGCACCAGATGCGGGCATGGAGGAAAGCGCTATGAGGGCTTTATTCTTCTGATCAGTTAGGGGATTTTTATGTTGTAAGTTAAAATATTTTATATGGATATACACAATAAAATTATAGCGTTTTGTATAAGAAATTCAAATCCAGGTGCTTAAAAAGTATATTTACTGTGTGAACAGGGCCGGAATGGATCTGCATCCAGTACTGGAATATGAAGCACACAGGCCCATGTTACTCTCCCTCACCCTCTTCCAAAGATGGGGGTCTCTATTACAAATATGACCCTCCATACCATAGTAGAAAATCAAAATTTACTACTCCCAATAATGCGAATTTATGAGGGTGGCCACATAGGTCTCTTCATACTACTAATAGTGCCCCCTTGGGCCTCCTTATATTAATAATAGTGTCCGTCTGGGTCTCCTTGTAATAATAATAATAGTGCCCCTCTTGGTCTCCTTATAATATTAAAAGGAATCCGTCAGTATGATCATTCCTCCTACACCGTCTATATGGGCATGTATACAACTATCAAAAGACTAACCATCACTTCCAAACAGAAATCAGGTGTGAACAGGTGCTTACTAAGAGTAGCCACCTCTATATGTAACCAAACAAATAAAGTTGCACTCTGTAGCGTTTTTGCAAGCAAGTATGAAATATACAAAATTTGAATAGCATTACTACACTAGAAAACATGAAAAATTGAGAATATCTAGCTCATAAATTGGCCAATTAATGTGTACCCAGCAGCCACAATAAGGCGAGTCTCGTTGCTGGGACCTGCCTGTCTGAATCCTCTCTAAGGCCGGGGTCACACTAGACCATAATACGGACGAGTGCTATGCGATAAAAAATCGCATAGCACTCGGCCCAATGTTAATCTATGGTCCAGCTCCCATCATCCGATATTTTCTCCACCGTATTTCGGATCCGAGGGAACTCGCAGCAGGCTGCGATTGTCAGCGTATCTCAGCCGAGACTCGCCAATGCAAGTCTATGGGTGCGAGAAAAAATCGGATTACACACGGACCATGCGTGTGCATTGCGAGAAATACGCAGCGGTGTTCTATAGAAAAGCCGGTAATTCAATTGCCGGCTTTGCATTTCTCCTTCACAAACCCGACAGGATATGAGACATGGTTTACATACAGTAAACCATCTCATATCCCCTTTTTTTTTGCATATTCCACACTACTAATGTTAGCAGTGTGTATGTGCAAAATTTCAGCGCTGTAGCTGCTAAAATAAAGGGTTAAATGGCGGAAAAAATTGGCGTGGGCTCCCGCGCAATTTTCTCCGCCAGAGTGGTAAAGCCAGTGACTGAGGGCAGATATTAATAGCCAGGAGAGGGTCCATGGTTATTGGCCCCCCCTGGCTACAAACATCTGCCCCCAGCCACCCCAGAAAAGGCACATCTGGAAGATGCGCCTATTCTGGCACTTGGCCACTCTCTTCCCACTCCCGTGTAGCGGTGGGATATGGGGTAATGAAGGGTTAATGCCACCTTGCTATTGTAAGGTGACATTAAGCCAGATTAGTAATGGAGAGGCGTCAATTATGACACCTATCCATTATTAATCCAATTGTATGAAAGGGTTAAAAAACACACACACACATGATTTAAAAGTATTTTAATGAAATAAACAAACAGGTTGTTTTAATAATTTATTGCTCTCTCAATCCATCAGCAACACCCTCGCTTGGAAAAATAATAAACGCACAAGATACATACCTTCTGATGTCCTATCATGTCCCACGCGGTAATCCATCTGAAGGGGTTAACTAATATTACAGGCACGAGCTGCGATAAACCACTCGCTCGTGCCTGTAATCCCCCGGGTGCTGAAAGGAAAGCAGTGATCTATACTTACATTGAGTCGCGGTGAGGCGCCCTCTGGTGGATGTTCTCATGAACTGCAGCTTGGGAACTTTTTCCCACGCTCCAGGTCATATGAGGACATCCACCAGGGGGCGCATCACCGCGACTGTAGGAAATGTAGGTCAATGACCTACATTTCATTCATTCGCCGGGGATTACAGGCACGGAGCACAGCTGCATTTGCAGGGCTCCTGCTTGTAAAATATTTTAACCCCTTCAGATCATGGATTACCTCGTGGGACGTGACGGTTCAGCTGAGGGTATGTATCTTGTGCGTTTATTATTTTTCCAAGCGAGGGTGTTGCTGATGGATTGAGAGAGCAATAAAATACTGAAACAACCGCTGTGTTTATTTTATTAAAATAATTTTTAATAATGTGTGTGTGTGTGTTTTTTAACCCTTTCAGACAATTGGATTAATAATGGATAGGTGTCATAATTGACGCCTCTCCATTATTAATCTGGCTTAATGTCACCTTACAATAGCAAGGTGGCATTAACCCTTCATTACCCCATATCCCACCGCTACAGGGAGTGGGAAGAGAGTGGCCAAGTGCCAGAATAGGCGCATCTTCCAGATGTGCCTTTTCTGGGGTGGCTGGGGGCAGATGTTTGTAGCCACGGGGGGGGGGGGCAATAACCATGGACCCTCTCCTGGCTATTAATATCTGCCCTCAGTCACTGGCTTTACCATTCTGGCGGAGAAAATTGCGCGGGAGCCCACGCCAATTTTTTCCGCCATTTAACCCTTTATTTTAGCAGCTACAGCGCTGAAATTTTGCACATACACACTACTAACATTAGTAGTGTGGAATATGCAAAAAAAAGGGGGATATGAGATGGTTTACTGTATGTAAACCATGTCTCAAATCCTGTCGAGCTCAGTCAGTGTCAGGAAGCAGACGCTGGGGGACGCGCAGGCGAGTATGTACTGTTTGTTTTTTTTACTTTTACGCTGGTAACCAGGGTAAACATCGGGTTACTAAGCGCGGCCCTGCGCTTAGCAACCCGATGTTTACCCTGGTTACCTGGGGACCTCGGCATCGTTGGTCGCTGGAGAGCGGTCTGTGTGACAGCTCCCCAGCGATCAAACAGCGACGCTGCAGCGATCGGCATCGTTGTCGCTATCGCTGCAGCGTCGCTTCGTGTGAAGGTACCTTAAGCCTTCTTTGATGGCAACCCTGATACCTCATGCAACAGCTCAATTTTTTTCCCACCCACACTCAGATACCACAAACATAAGGGGCATAGAATACTATTGGTAGAAAAAATGTAAGGAAAATAACACAGGTCGTTAACTGATCAATTGACCAATAGTAGAAACTTTTGTAATGACACAGAACAGTCAGTCATGGAACATGCATGAGGTATCAGGGTTTGGCCAACATTTACAGCTAAAGTTTAAATTAAGACCTTGTGGTTAAGGGAACAGCGTAAGCCTTCTTTTCTGGGAGACTTAATACCTCATGCAACAGCTTTTTTTCCAGCCACACTCATCAGATGGCACAAACATAAGTGTCATAGAGTACTGGTAGAAAAAAGGATGGCAACAGAGGTAGTTGAGTGAAAATAAGTGCAGGCCTGCCTGTGAGGGAGCACTACTTCTACAGGCAACAAATATGAAAGAGACCCAACTTGGATTCTCCACATTTCAAATAATTATTGCCACCCACCACTAAAGTGGCAAGTTTCCACAGAGTAGAAACAGTATAATAGGCCTCTGACACACCTTCCACTACAGGAATCCACCAGATGGACATCCAACTTGGAGTCTTCACATTTCAAAAAATTGTTTCTAGCACTAGCATTAGCAACTGCAGGCACAGAAGATGGAGCGCCCGCCAGGGCCGTGGGGATACTCGGTACTGGGTTCTTAAAGGGGACATGTCACTGCAGCAGTGACCCAGTCTGTGGCCCTTGGCGTCCAATAAAAGTGAAATAAAAGGGGAAATAAAGTTAATAAGATAAATATTCGTGACGTCACTTGTGGTACAGGGCAAATGCGAGATGTTAGCTAATGCTGCTTGAAGAGACCACTGGGGCTGATGGTAATGCAGCAGAGTTGGTACAGCTCTCCACAGGTAGAGCTTTAGTCCCAGGGCACTTAGTTTATAATTGGTGGTGATGGCTGTTGTGGTAGTTGTAGTGCAGGGTGGATGGTGCAGTAATTAAGTGTGAAGACACAGTGGGGTGCAGTTTCCAAAGCTTTACTCACAGTTCTTAGTTGCCTCAGCCGGGGTGCTTTGTCCTCCAGGTCTGTGGTCCAGCCAGCTTTAAAGCAATTTGGGTACACTTTCCAGAACCCTCTTACTATGTTCCTTTCTGTGGCCGTCTCTGTGCTTGATTCGCCTCTCCTGCCCTGCGCCTGCCACACAGTGTTCGAAGCCAGCAGCCGTGGATCTTGTCAGGCGGTTTGCACTAGATCCCCTGGATCCTATAAGGCTGCCTTTTCAGCAAATGTGTGCAGATGTGGCTGTGGCACATACAGATACCTGTTGTGAACTCCGTTTTCAGGCTCCCTCTTCTGGTCACAGATGGTATTGTGTGACTTTAGTTTTTTGGCTCCCCCTGGTGGTTTGGTTTATTATCCTGCGGGTCTGCTGGATCAGCTGCCTCGTTATTCACCAGGGAGGCTCCTATTTAGCTCTGCTTCACTTCCACTTGTTGCCGGCTGTCAATGTATTCAGTGCTATTCTGATTACTCCTGATTATCTCGTTTTCTGCCTCTTCAGGATAAGCTAAGTTCTGTTTGAATATTTTTTGCTCATCTGCCTGTAATATGATTTCTGTGTATGATGAGTCTAGTCCAGCTTGCTAACATGTGATTTCTTTTTGCTGGTAAGCTCTGGGGTACGGAGTTGCTTCCCCCGCACCGTTAGTTGGTGCGGGGGCTCGAGCAATCTCTGCGTGGATATTTTGAATAGGGTTTTTTATTGACCGCACAGTTTCCTTCCTATTTTCTGCTATCTAGTATTAGTGGGCCTCATTTGCTAAATCTGATTTCATCTCTGCATTTGTGCTTTCCCCTTAACTCACCGTTAATATTTGTGGGGGGCTATTCTATATCTTTGGGGTCTTCCACTGAGGCAAGTGAGGACTTACTTTCCCTCCAGGAATAGTCAGTTTCTCAGGCCGTGACGAGACGTCTAGGATTTTTAGGTAACGTTCCACGGCTGCCTATAGTTGTTTGCGGATAGGATCAGGTTGCGGTCAATCTAGTTACCACTTCCCCAGAGCTAGTAGTCTGTTCAGTTACTTAGCTAGTCCGACCTGCGATCCTTGCCACTAGGATCATAACAGATACCACAGCCTCCGGTTAACTAGCTGAGTCCTTAGTTTCTCCACTAGAATGGGACCGGTCCCCTTGCCTGCGACCTGGTCCCTCCACTTCTGGATATGAGCCCCAGGGGTGGATTTCTCACTAGCCGTGCCTCTATGACCCCTTCTGTCTCTTCCTGTAATACTATTGTAGGAACTCAAGGATTCTGTTAGCGTGGGGCAATGAACAGACAGAGACAGGTTTCTTTAGTGCAAAAAGTGTATTTGTACAACAGCAGATAACACACAAAACAATATACCGATAACTCGCAGTGACCTGCAATGAAACAAGTCCTTGAAACATATACAGCAAAATGGCAGAGTTCTTAAGACAGTGTCCTCAGCAAGGTGATCAAAACGTGAGTGTCACTGGTGACGTGGTGCAGATCAAAACACTGGCAGTGCAGAAAGAGTCAAATCCAGGTGTGAAGTAAACACAGGGAAGTCCATAATAAGTCCTCAGGATAATCCCAGGTATGACATGAACACGGGTAAGTCCAGAAACTAGTTCATAAGTTGATCTCAGATGTGGCAGGAACACGGGTAAGTCCAGAAACAGGTTCACATTTAAGTATTATACTGGTGTTGGTTCCAGCAGCTCCCACCGGGGGGAGTAATGAAGGATTAAGTAGCAACACAGTTCTGAAACACAGTTCTTACCAGGAGGAGTGAACCAAGGATTAAGTTCCAAAGTCAACAGACTAAAGATAACATGCAGAGAATGTCCAGAGTCATGGGTAGAAGCACAATAAGAACAAGCAGCTGAGCTGAAGGGGAACGGAAGCAGAATACTCCAGCAAGGAAGCTGACACCTGAGTCGGGTTTTAAACAAACGAGCAGGAAGTAGGCAGACAAAACAGCAAACTCCATCTTAACAAAGGGCAAGATCATTCACAAGGTGACTTGGAAAACCCGGAATACTGACACTTCCTTCTATCGTTTTACTTCCTTCAGTTCCCTCTCTTTGGGAACTCCTTTCTGTCCTTCTCACACTTTCTGCTTCCTTCCTCTCACTCACGTCTGCTTTCCTCTCTTTCCCCCTGCAGACTTTTTGTCTTCTGTTCTCTGCTGCTGGGATGAAATCCTCACAGCTCCAATTCCCAGCTCCAACTGCCTTCTAGACTGTTCTAACCCCTCCCTGCTGTTTCCATGACTACTCTCTCTCCACCCACACCCTCTACCTATTATCCCTCTCCAGCCTGGGATGAGGCCATCCTCCCTTAGGGTACGCCCAGATGCCCTGACTGGAGAAGTGTGGTGATGGATGCGAGTGTTAGGGTTCTGTGCAATGCCTCCTCCTTACCTGAGAGTGGAATACCACACCTCTGGATGAGGTGCAGTACTCTGTAGTGACTGGATCCTCAGGGGTGCCACATATTCCCCTGTTGTGAATTTGCTTTTTGCTCCCTCTAGTGGTTACTAGTTTTTTGACTCTGGTTTTTCTGTCATTCCTTTTATCCGCACCTGGGTCGTTAGTTAGGGGTGTTGCTATATAAGCTCCCTGGACCTTCAGTTCAATGCCTGGCAACGTAGTTATCAGAGCTAGTCTGCTGTGCTCTTGTCTACTGATCCTGGTTCCAGTTATATCAGCTAAGTCTGCCTTTTGCTTTTTGCTATTTGTTTTGGTTTTGTATTTTTGTCCAGCTTGTTCCAAATCTATATCCTGACCTTTGCTGGAAGCTCTAGGGGGCTGGTGTTCTCCCCCCGGACCGTTAGACGGTTCGGGGGTTCTTGAATTTCCAGTGTGGATTTTGATAGGGTTTTTGTTGACCATATAAGTTACCTTTCTTTATTCTGCTATCAGTAAGCGGGCCTCTCTGTGCTAAACCTGGTTCATTTCTGTGTTTGTCATTTCCTCTTACCTCACCGTCATTATTTGTGGGGGGCTTCTATCCAGCTTTGGGGTCCCCTTCTCTGGAGGCAAGAAAGGTCTTTGTTTTCCTCTACTAGGGGTAGCTAGATTCTCCGGCTGGCGCGTGTCATCTAGAATCAACGTAGGAATGATCCCCGGCTACTTCTAGTGTTGGCGTTAGGAGTAGATATATGGTCAACCCAGTTACCACTGCCCTATGAGCTGGATTTTTGTATTCTGCAGACTTCCACGTTCCTCTGAGACCCTCGCCATTGGGGTCATAACAGTTTGCCAGGCCAGTATTAAATGTTTAATGCATTGCAGAAGAGGGATTATAAGAAAGAAGATTCTGAGTTTTTTTTTTTCTCCTTCCCCTTTACCTCAGAGTGGCTATGCTTGCTGCAGACATGAATGTCCAGACCTTGATTACAAGTGTGGACCAGCTGGCTACTCGTGTGCAGGGCATACAAGACTATGTTATCAGAAATCCTAGGTCAGAACCTAAAATACCGATTCCTGAACTGTTTTCCGGAGACAGGTTTAAGTTTAGGAATTTCGTGAATAATTGTAAATTGTTTTTGTCCCTGAGACCCTGTTCATCAGGAGATTCTGCTCAGCAAGTAAAAATTGTTATTTCGTTCTTACGGGGCGACCCTCAGGATTGGGCTTTTTCGCTGGCGCCAGGAGATCCGGCATTGGCTGATCTTGATGCGTTTTTTCTGGCGCTCGGTTTACTTTATGAGGAACCCAATCTTGAGATTCAGGCAGAAAAGGCCTTGCTGTCTATGTCTCAGGGGCAGGACGAGGCTGAAGTGTATTGCCAAAAATTTCGGAAATGGTCCGTGCTGACACATTGGAACGAGTGTGCACTGGCCGCTAATTTTAGAAATGGCCTTTCTGAAGCCATTAAGAATGTTATGGTGGGTTTTCCCATTCCCACAGGTCTGAATGATACTATGGCACTGGCTATTCAAATTGACCGGCGGTTGCGGGAGCGCAAAACCGCAAATTCCCTCATGGTGTTGTCTGAACAGACACCTAATTCGGTGCAATGTGATAGAAAAACCGCAAATTCCCTCATGGTGTTGTCTGAACAGACACCTGATTTAATGCAATGTGATAGAATCCTGACTAGAAATGAGCGGAAAATTCATAGACGCCGGAATGGCTTGTGCTACTACTGTGGTGATTCTACACATGTTATCTCAGCATGCTCAAAACGTATAGCTAAGGTTGTTAGTCCTGTCACCGTTGGTAATTTGCAACCTAAATTTATTCTGTCTGTAACTTTGATTTGCTCACTGTCATCTTATCCTGTCATGGCGTTTGTAGATTCAGGTGCTGCCCTGAGTCTCATGGATCTCTCATTTGCTAAGCGCTGTGGATTTACTCTTGAACCATTAGAAAATCCTATTCCTCTTAGGGGTATTGATGCTACACCATTGGCAGCAAATAAACCGCAGTATTGGACTCAGGTTACCATGTGCATGACTCCTGAACACCGCGAGGTGATACGTTTCCTGGTTTTACATAAAATGCATGATTTGGTCGTTTTAGGGCTGCCATGGTTACAGACCCATAATCCAGTCCTGGACTGGAAGGCGATGTCAGTCTCAAGTTGGGGCTGTCGTGGTATTCATGAGGATTCCCTGCCTGTGTCTATTGCTTCTTCTACGCCTTCGGAAGTTCCGGAGTATTTGTCTGATTATCAGGATGTCTTCAGTGAGTCTGAGTCCAGTGCACTGCCTCCTCATAGGGACTGTGACTGTGCTATAGATTTGATCCCAGGCAGTAAATTTCCTAAGGGAAGACTGTTTAATCTGTCGGTACCAGAACATACCGCTATGCGTTCATATATCAAGGAGTCTCTGGAAAAAGGACATATTCGTCCGTCTTCTTCCCCTCTTGGTGCGGGATTCTTTTTTGTGGCAAAAAAGGACGGATCTTTGAGACCTTGTATTGATTATCGGCTTTTAAATAAGATCACTGTCAAATTTCAGTATCCTTTGCCGCTGTTGTCTGACTTGTTTGCCCGGATTAAGGGTGCCAAGTGGTTCACCAAGATAGACCTTCGTGGTGCGTACAACCTTGTGCGCATTAAGCAAGGTGATGAATGGAAAACCGCATTCAATACGCCCGAAGGTCATTTTGAGTACTTGGTGATGCCTTTTGGGCTCTCCAATGCGCCTTCAGTTTTTCAGTCCTTTATGCATGACATTTTCCGGAAGTATCTGGATAAATTTTTGATTGTTTATCTGGATGATATTTTGGTTTTTTCTGATAATTGGGATTCGCATGTGGAGCAGGTCAGGTTGGTCTTTAAAATTTTGCGTGAAAATTCTTTGTTTGTCAAGGGCTCAAAGTGTCTCTTTGGTGTACAGAAGGTTCCCTTTTTGGGGTTCATTTTTTCCCCTTCTGCTGTGGAGATGGACCCAGTCAAGGTCCGAGCTATTCTTGATTGGACTCAGCCCTCGTCAGTTAAGAGTCTTCAGAAGTTCTTGGGCTTCGCTAACTTCTACCGTCGTTTTATCGCTAATTTTTCTAGCATTGTGAAACCTTTGACGGATATGACCAAGAAGGGCTCCGATGTAGCTAACTGGGCTCCTGCTGCCGTGGAGGCTTTCCAGGAGTTGAAACGCCGGTTTACTTCGGCGCCTGTTTTGTGCCAGCCTGACGTCTCACTTCCCTTTCAGGTTGAGGTGGATGCTTCGGAGATTGGGGCAGGGGCTGTTTTGTCGCAGAGAGGCCCTGGTTGCTCTGTTATGAAACCTTGTGCCTTTTTCTCTAGGAAGTTTTCGCCTGCCGAGCGAAATTATGATGTGGGCAATCGGGAGTTGTTGGCCATGAAATGGGCATTTGAGGAGTGGCGTCATTGGCTCGAGGGTGCTAAGCATCGTGTGGTGGTCTTGACGGATCACAAAAATCTGATGTATCTCGAGTCTGCTAAACGCCTTAATCCGAGACAGGCCCGCTGGTCATTGTTTTTCTCCCGCTTTGATTTTGTTGTCTCGTATTTACCAGGTTCAAAGAATGTGAAGGCCGATGCTCTTTCTAGGAGCTTTGTGCCTGATGCTCCTGGAGTCGCTGATCCTGTTGGTATTCTTAAAGATGGAGTTATCTTGTCAGCTATTTCTCCGGATCTGCGACGTGTGTTGCAGAGATTTCAGGCTGATAGGCCTGAGTCTTGTCCACCTGACAGACTGTTTGTCCCGGATAAGTGGACCAGCAGAGTCATTTCCGAGGTTCATTCCTCGGTGTTGGCAGGTCACCCGGGAATTTTTGGCACCAGAGATCTGGTGGCCAGGTCCTTTTGGTGGCCTTCCTTGTCAAGGGATGTGCGGTCATTTGTGCAGTCCTGTGGGACTTGTGCTCGAGCTAAGCCTTGCTGTTCTCGTGCCAGCGGTTTGCTCTTGCCCTTGCCTGTCCCGAAGAGACCTTGGACACATATCTCCATGGATTTCATTTCTGATCTTCCGCTATCTCAGGGCATGTCCGTTATCTGGGTGATATGTGATCGCTTCTCCAAGATGGTCCATTTGGTTCCTTTGCCTAAGCTGCCTTCCTCTTCCGATCTGGTTCCTGTGTTTTTCCAGAACGTGGTTCGTTTGCACGGCATCCCTGAGAATATTGTGTCAGACAGAGGATCCCAGTTCGTTTCCAGGTTCTGGCGATCCTTTTGTAGTAGGATGGGCATTGATTTGTCGTTTTCTTCTCCTTTCCATCCTCAGACTAATGGACAGACGGAGCGAACCAATCAGACTTTGGAGGCTTATTTGAGGTGTTTTGTCTCTGCTGATCAGGACGATTGGGTGACATTCTTGCCGTTGGCTGAGTTTGCCCTTAATAATCGGGCTAGTTCCGCCACCTTGGTTTCGCCTTTTTTCTGCAACTCTGGTTTCCATCCTCGCTTTTCTTCGGGTCATGTGGAGCCTTCTGACTGTCCTGGGGTGGATTCTGTGGTGGATAGGTTGCAGCGGATCTGGAATCATGTGGTGGACAACTTGAAGTTGTCACAGGAGAAGGCTCAGCGCTTTGCCAACCGCCGCCGCGGTGTGGGTCCCCGACTACGCGTTGGGGATTTGGTGTGGCTTTCTTCCCGCTTTGTTCCTATGAAGGTCTCCTCTCCCAAATTTAAACCTCGTTTTATTGGGCCTTACAAGATATTGGAAATCCTTAATCCTGTATCTTTTCGTCTGGATCTTCCTGTGTCGTTTGCTATTCACAATGTATTTCATAGGTCCTTGTTGCGGCGGTACATTGTGCCTGTAGTTCCTTCTGCTGAGCCTCCTGCTCCGGTGTTGGTTGAGGGCGAGTTGGAGTACGTGGTGGAGAAGATCTTGGATTCTCGCCTCTCCAGGCGGAGGCTTCAGTACCTGGTCAAGTGGAAGGGCTATGGTCAGGAGGATAATTCCTGGGTGGTCGCCTCTGATGTTCATGCGGCCGATTTAGTTCGTGCCTTTCATGCCGCTCATCCTGATCGCCCTGGTGGTCGTGGTGAGGGTTCGGTGACCCCTCACTAAGGGGGGGGGTACTGTTGTGAATTTGCTTTTTGCTCCCTCTAGTGGTTACTAGTTTTTTGACTCTGGTTTTTCTGTCATTCCTTTTATCCGCACCTGGGTCGTTAGTTAGGGGTGTTGCTATATAAGCTCCCTGGACCTTCAGTTCAATGCCTGGCAACGTAGTTATCAGAGCTAGTCTGCTGTGCTCTTGTCTACTGATCCTGGTTCCAGTTATATCAGCTAAGTCTGCCTTTTGCTTTTTGCTATTTGTTTTGGTTTTGTATTTTTGTCCAGCTTGTTCCAAATCTATATCCTGACCTTTGCTGGAAGCTCTAGGGGGCTGGTGTTCTCCCCCCGGACCGTTAGACGGTTCGGGGGTTCTTGAATTTCCAGTGTGGATTTTGATAGGGTTTTTGTTGACCATATAAGTTACCTTTCTTTATTCTGCTATCAGTAAGCGGGCCTCTCTGTGCTAAACCTGGTTCATTTCTGTGTTTGTCATTTCCTCTTACCTCACCGTCATTATTTGTGGGGGGCTTCTATCCAGCTTTGGGGTCCCCTTCTCTGGAGGCAAGAAAGGTCTTTGTTTTCCTCTACTAGGGGTAGCTAGATTCTCCGGCTGGCGCGTGTCATCTAGAATCAACGTAGGAATGATCCCCGGCTACTTCTAGTGTTGGCGTTAGGAGTAGATATATGGTCAACCCAGTTACCACTGCCCTATGAGCTGGATTTTTGTATTCTGCAGACTTCCACGTTCCTCTGAGACCCTCGCCATTGGGGTCATAACATTCCCCCCGTTAAACGCAGCATGTCCTCGGGCTGGATCAGAGCAAACAAGGGTTAACAAACATGCAAACTGTTTAGTAATGCATTACAACAGGGTAAGCAGTTACCAGGAACTCTTCTTCCCTTTATGGGAGGCACCTTAATCTTGAACGTTACTTTAACATAACTATCGAGCATAAAACATGGAATAAGATATTAGCACACTTTAATACTGCTTTCAATGAACTCCTCTTCTTTGAGTTCACCAGATCAGTCCTTATTAAAGGCAATAAAACATTAGCAAAACACTTTCCTATTAAGCTTAGTAATACATTTTTAGATTAAGTACAGTAAAACATTTGTATGGCAAGGGGTTTTCACTGTTTTTCCTCACTAAAAATGGACGAATTAGAATTAATGTTGTTGGAGCATAATTATGACATGGTGGGGATATCTGAAACATGGCTGGATGAGAGCCATGACTGGGCTGTTAACTTGCAGGGCTGTAGCCTTTTCAGAAATGACCGTACAGATAAGTGAGGGGGAGGGGTGTGTGTCAGGACTCTGAACATTTTTTACATTTTGTGCATTACTGCCCTTTTCCAACATGGCGTCTTTGGTCTCATGTGCACTTGTCTTTCTGCTATAAAACTCCACCCCAGCCTTCAGTCTGTGCTAGATTATCCTGCTTTGCATCCAGCTCCTGATTACTCCCTGGCCTTGCACCTGCTCCTGTGAACCCGTGTTGGAGATCCTGCCACTCTGCTCTGAGTTCCTGCTGCATACACCAGTGTTCAGTAATCCTCCTTCATCTGCTGCTCGTGTTACTTCCATCTGCATTTGCTAGACATGTAAGCTGTTTCTGCTCTGCAAAACCTGAGACTATTAACCAGGCCTCCCTGGTTGAGCTAAGATATGATTTGAACTGCCTAATAGCATATCTATCTGTGTCTGGACTAAGTCAAGGATCTATTCGTGTCAAGTTTCCTCAAGTATAACTGTGCTTCATAGACTTTCTGTTTGCATCTACCTCTGAAGTTTCCTATTGACTGCTAAGCTGCGTTTATTATTTGCACCAAGTGTTGTGGACTTGAGTTTCTCTCTGCACCTGCTTGAATCACCGCGTGATAATATAAACTTTACCACGTACCGTCCAGGTTCTCGTAATGGGAAGGCTGATGCTTTATCCCGAATCCATGCTGTGGATTCCGTATCTGGAGCCCCGTCCAAGACCATTCTATCTGATGCCAATTTTATCGGAGTTATCCACGATCGGGACTTGTGGAAGGAGTGCAGGGAGGCCTATGAAGGTGATGTATTTCTGGCCAACCCACCTGTGGATATTAATCTTGTCTTTAAGGGTGGCATGTGGTTCAGAGATCGACGTATCTACGTCCCAGAGGTCGTCCGTCTGCAGATCCTCAAGTTGGTACATGACTCCAAGTTGGCTGGTCACAGGGGGGTACAGAAGACACAAGAGTTCCTGAGCCGATTCTTCTGGTGGCTAACTTGCCTGAAGGATACCAAGGACTATGTTCTCTCTTGCGAGGTATGTGCCCATTACAAGACTCCTCATGTGGCACCTACGGGTCTTCTACAACCATTACCTGTTCCATCCCGCCCTTGGGGGTCTATATCAATGGACTTTATTGTGGAGCTGCCTACATCGGGGGGCATGAATACAATCATGTTGGTAGTTGATCGCCTGACTAAAGCTGCTCATTTTGTTCCGTGCATCGGCCTCCCCTCTGCTAAAGATACAGTGAACTTGGTTATACAGAATGTCTTTCGGTTGCATGGGGTTCCGGATGAGATCATCTCTGACCGTGGAGTACAGTTCACTTCAAGATTCTGGAAGGGGTTTTGCTCTGCACTCAATATTAATGTCTGTCTCTCTTCTGCTTACCATCCCCAGACAAATGGTCAGACTGAGCGTACCAACCAGACGCTGGAACAATATCTAAGATGCTATGTCAGCCATCTCCAGGATGATTGGTTGGAGGTGTTGCTGTTAGCCGAATTTTCATATAATAATTCTCAGAGCGCCTCCACTAAATTTACACCTTTCCTTGCCAATCTGGGTTATCATCCGTGTATTTTACCTAGGTCTCCAATTAATTCTCCGGTTCCAGCAGTGGAGGAAAGGCTGACTGCGATGAGACAAAATCTGGAGGTTCTGAAGGAATCCCTGACCACGGCCCAAGAACGTTATAAGAGATCGGCTGATAGATTCCGTAAACCTGCACCCATGCTCAAGGTAGGAGATTCCGTGTGGTTAGCAACTAAGAATCTGAAGTTAAATGTTCCTTCACAAAAACTTGGACAGAAATTCATTGTCCCTTTCAAGATCAACGGTATTGTGAGCTCTGTGGC
This sequence comes from Ranitomeya variabilis, assembly GCF_051348905.1. Classification (NCBI taxonomy): domain Eukaryota; kingdom Metazoa; phylum Chordata; class Amphibia; order Anura; family Dendrobatidae; genus Ranitomeya; species Ranitomeya variabilis. The sequence goes on from NC_135233.1 coordinate 1,057,810,667, forward strand.
CTGCCGGCTGAAGCTACCTAGGACAATGAAGGTACACCCAGTTTTTCATGTATCTTTACTAAAGCCTGTATCTCCTAATACCTTCCAGGGACGTGTTGTGCCACCTCCGCAGCCTGTGGTGATTGATGGGCAAGAATAATTCTTGGTGGAGGAAATTATTGATTCCAGGATTCGCAGGAATCGGCTCCAATATCTGATAAGATGGCAGGGATATCCCCCTGAGGAAGACTCTTGGGAACCTGTGGAAAACATCAATGCCCAACAGAAGATTTCTCGTTTTCATCAGAGATTCCCTTGAGAAACCAGGTCCAGGATCGTCCTGAGGCCGCTTCTAAGGAGGGAGTAATGTCAGGACTCTGAACATTTTTTACCTTTTGTGCATTACTGCCCTTTTCCAACATGGCGTCTTTAGTCTCATGTGCACTTGTCTTCCTGCTATAAAACCCCACCCCAGCCTTCAGTCTGTGCTAGATTATTCTGCTTTGCATCCAGCTCCTGATTACTCCCTGGCCTTGCACCTGCTCCTGTGAACCCGTGTTGGAGATCCTGCCACTCTGCTCTGAGTTCCTGCTGCATACACCAGTGTTCAGTAATCCTCCTTCATCTGCTGCTCGTGTTACTTCCATCTGCATTTGCTGGACATGTAAGCTGTTTCTGCTCTGCAAAACCTGAGACTATTAACCAGGCCTCCCTGGTTGAGCTAAGATATGATTTGAACTGCCTAATAGCATATCTATCTGTGTCTGGACTAAGTCAAGGATCTATTCATGTCAAGTTTCCAAGTATAACTGTGCTTCATAGGCTTTCTGTTTGCATCTACCTCTGAAGTTTCCTATTGACTGCTAAGCTGCGTTTATTATTTGCACCAAGTGTTGTGGACTTGAGTTTCTCTCTGCACCTGTATGAATCACCGTGTGATAATATAAACTTTACCACTTATAAAACTGTGTCCTGTTGTCTTGTTCCACGCAAAGAGTCTCCTGAATTATCCCCTATAATTATTACAGTGTGTCTGTATGTAATATCGTCCTTAAAACCCATCCAGCGTGATAATATAGGTGAATTTAATGAAAATGTAGAGTCCCTGTGGGTGGAGATAAGGGGAGGGGGAAAAAATAATAAATTACTGATAGGGGTTTGTTATAAATCTCCAAAAATAATGGAAGCAATGGAGAATATCCTCATAAAGCAAATAGATGAAGCTGCAACTCAAGGAGAAGTCATTATTATGGGGGACTTCAACTACCCTGAAATAGATTGGGGAACAGAAACCTGCAGTTCCAGCAAAGGTAATCGGTTTTTGACAACTATGAGAGACAATTACCTTTCACAACTGGTTCAGGACCCAACAAGAAGGGGGGCACTTCTAGACCTAAAATTAACCAACAGGCCAGACCGCATATCAAATATAAGGGTTGGGGGTCTCTTGGGGAATAGTGATCACAAAATAATAAGTTTTCGTGTATCCTTTAATAAGATGTGTAGTAGAGGGGTGACAAGGACACTAAACTTCAGGAGGGCAAATTTCCAGCGGATGAGAGATGATCTTGGTGCAATTAACTGGGATGATATCCTGAGACACAAAAATACACAAAGAAAATGGGAGACGTTTATTAGCATCCTGGATAGGACTGTTATGACCCCAATGGCAGAGGGTCTCAGAGGTTATTACCAAGTCTGCACACACAAAAAACCAGCTCATAGGGCAGTGGTAACTAGGCTGACCGTATAACTGATCCTAGCACAACAAATAGCAGTAGCCGGGGAACATACCTACGTTGGTTCTAGACGTCTCGCGCCAGCCGGAGAACTAACTAACCCTAGAAGGGAAACAATAGACCTTTCTTGCCTCCAGAGAAAAGACCCCAAAAGTTGGATACAAGCCCCCAACAAATAATAACGGTGAGGTAAGAAGAAAAGACAAACGTAAGAATGAACTAGGTTTTAGCAAAGAGAGGCCCACTGACTAATAGCAGAATATAGGAAGATGACTTATACGGTCAGCAAAAACCCTAACAAAATTTCCACGCTGAATATTCAAGAACCCCCGAACCGTCTAACGGCACGGGGGGAGAATATCAGCCCCCTAGGGCTTCCAGCAATATCAGGAATCACATTTAGTACAAGCTGGACAAAAATAAGAGCAATGCAAATAACCAAAAAATAAGGAAGCAGGACTTAGCTTATTTTGCAAAGAACCAGGACCAGCAGACAGGAGCAAACAGAAAAGAACTGATTACAACGATGCCAGGCACCAGACTGAGAATCCAGGGAGTTTAAATAGCAACACCCCTGGACTAACGAACCAGGTGGGTACCAAGCTGGGGAAAGAAAATCAAAGTGTCATGTCGCTAGTGACCACAAGAAGGAGCCAAAAAGTTCAATTCACAACAGTACCCCCCCCCTTAAGGAGGGGTCACCGAACCCTCACCAAGACCACCAGGGCGATCAGGATGAGCAGCGTGAAAGGCACGAACCAAATCGGCCGCATGAACATCAGAGGCGACCACCCAGGAATTATCCTCCTGACCATAGCCCTTCCACTTGACCAGATACTGAAGCCTCCGTCTGGAGAGACGAGAATCCAAGATCTTCTCCACTACGTACTCCAACTCGCCCTCAACCAACACCGGAGCAGGAGGCTCAACAGAAGGAACCACCGGAACAACGTACCGCCCCAACAAAGACCTATGGAACACGTTGTGAATGGCAAACGACACCGGAAGATCCAAGTGAAAGGACACTGGATTAAGGATTTCCAAAATCTTATAAGGACCGATGAAGCGAGGCTTAAATTTAGGAGAGGAGACCTTCATAGGAACAAACCGAGAAGACAGCCACACCAAATCCCCAACACGAAGTCGGGGACCCACACCGCGGCGGCGGTTGGCAAAACGCTGAGCCTTCTCCTGTGACAACTTTAAGTTGTCCACCACATGATTCCAAATCCGCTGCAACCTATCCACCACAGAATCTACCCCAGGACAGTAAGAGGGCTCAACATGTCCCGAGGAAAAACGAGGATGAAAACCAGAGTTGCAGAAAAATGGCGAAACCAAAGTAGCGGAACTAGCCCGATTATTAAGGGCAAACTCAGCCAATGGCAAGAAGGTCACCCAATCATCCTGATCTGCAGAAACAAAACACCTCAAATAAGCCTCTAGAGTCTGATTAGTTCGCTCAGTTTGGCCATTAGTCTGAGGATGAAAGGCAGATGAAAACGACAAATCAATGCCCATCTTAGCACAAAAGGATCGCCAGAACCTGGAAACAAACTGGGATCCTCTGTCAGACACGATATTCTCAGGAATGCCGTGTGTTATGACCCCAATGGCGAGGGTCTCAGAGGAACGTGGAAGTCTGCAGAATACAAAAATCCAGCTCATAGGGCAGTGGTAACTGGGTTGACCATATATCTACTCCTAACGCCAACACTAGAAGTAGCCGGGGATCATTCCTACGTTGATTCTAGATGACACGCGCCAGCCGGAGAATCTAGCTACCCCTAGTAGAGGAAAACAAAGACCTTTCTTGCCTCCAGAGAAGGGGACCCCAAGCTGGATAGAAGCCCCCCACAAATAATGACGGTGAGGTAAGAGGAAATGACAAACACAGAAATGAACCAGGTTTAGCACAGAGAGGCCCGCTTACTGATAGCAGAATTAAGAAAGGTAACTTATATGGTCAACAAAAACCCTATCAAAATCCACACTGGAAATTCAAGAACCCCCGAACCGTCTAACGGTCCGGGGGGAGAACACCAGCCCCCTAGAGCTTCCTGCAAAGGTCAGGATATAGATTTGGAACAAGCTGGACAAAAATACAAAACAAAAACAAAAAGCAAAAAGCAAAAGGCAGACTTAGCTGATATAACTGGAACCAGGATCAGTAGACAAGAGCACAGCAGACTAGCTCTGATAACTACGTTGCCAGGCATTGAACTGAAGGTCCAGGGAGCTTATATAGCAACACCCCTAACTAACGACCCAGGTGCGGATAAAAGGAATGACAGAAAAACCAGAGTCAAAAAACTAGTAACCACTAGAGGGAGCAAAAAGCAAATTCACAACAGTACCCCCCCCTTAGTGAGGGGTCACCGAACCCTCACCACGACCACCAGGGCGATCAGGATGAGCGGCATGAAAGGCACGAACTAAATCGGCCGCATGAACATCAGAGGCGACCACCCAGGAATTATCCTCCTGACCATAGCCCTTCCACTTGACCAGATACTGAAGCCTCCGTCTGGAGAGACGAGAATCCAAGATCTTCTCCACTACGTACTCCAACTCGCCCTCAACCAACACCGGAGCAGGAGGCTCAACAGAAGGAACCACCGGAACAACGTACCGCCCCAACAAAGACCTATGGAACACGTTGTGAATGGCAAACGACACCAGAAGATCCAAGTGAAAGGACACTGGATTAAGGATTTCCAAAATCTTATAAGGACCGATGAAGCGAGGCTTAAATTTAGGAGAGGAGACCTTCATAGGAACAAACCGAGAAGACAGCCACACCAAATCCCCAACACGAAGTCGGGGACCCACACCGCGGCGGCGGTTGGCAAAACGCTGAGCCTTCTCCTGTGACAACTTTAAGTTGTCCACCACATGATTCCAAATCCGCTGCAACCTATCCACCACAGAATCTACCCCAGGACAGTAAGAGGGCTCAACATGTCCCGAGGAAAAACGAGGATGAAAACCAGAGTTGCAGAAAAATGGCGAAACCAAAGTAGCGGAACTAGCCCGATTATTAAGGGCAAACTCAGCCAATGGCAAGAAGGTCACCCAATCATCCTGATCTGCAGAAACAAAACACCTCAAATAAGCCTCTAGAGTCTGATTAGTTCGCTCAGTTTGGCCATTAGTCTGAGGATGAAAGGCAGATGAAAACGACAAATCAATGCCCATCTTAGCACAAAAGGATCGCCAGAACCTGGAAACAAACTGGGATCCTCTGTCAGACACGATATTCTCAGGAATGCCGTGTGTTATGACCCCAATGGCGAGGGTCTCAGAGGAACGTGGAAGTCTGCAGAATACAAAAATCCAGCTCATAGGGCAGTGGTAACTGGGTTGACCATATATCTACTCCTAACGCCAACACTAGAAGTAGCCGGGGATCATTCCTACGTTGATTCTAGATGACACGCGCCAGCCGGAGAATCTAGCTACCCCTAGTAGAGGAAAACAAAGACCTTTCTTGCCTCCAGAGAAGGGGACCCCAAGCTGGATAGAAGCCCCCCACAAATAATGACGGTGAGGTAAGAGGAAATGACAAACACAGAAATGAACCAGGTTTAGCACAGAGAGGCCCGCTTACTGATAGCAGAATTAAGAAAGGTAACTTATATGGTCAACAAAAACCCTATCAAAATCCACACTGGAAATTCAAGAACCCCCGAACCGTCTAACGGTCCGGGGGGAGAACACCAGCCCCCTAGAGCTTCCTGCAAAGGTCAGGATATAGATTTGGAACAAGCTGGACAAAAATACAAAACCAAAACAAAAAGCAAAAAGCAAAAGGCAGACTTAGCTGATATAACTGGAACCAGGATCAGTAGACAAGAGCACAGCAGACTAGCTCTGATAACTACGTTGCCAGGCATTGAACTGAAGGTCCAGGGAGCTTATATAGCAACACCCCTAACTAACGACCCAGGTGCGGATAAAAGGAATGACAGAAAAACCAGAGTCAAAAAACTAGTAACCACTAGAGGGAGCAAAAAGCAAATTCACAACAGTACCCCCCCCTTAGTGAGGGGTCACCGAACCCTCACCACGACCACCAGGGCGATCAGGATGAGCGGCATGAAAGGCACGAACTAAATCGGCCGCATGAACATCAGAGGCGACCACCCAGGAATTATCCTCCTGACCATAGCCCTTCCACTTGACCAGGTACTGAAGCCTCCGCCTGGAGAGGCGAGAATCCAAGATCTTCTCCACCACGTACTCCAACTCGCCCTCAACCAACACCGGAGCAGGAGGCTCAGCAGAAGGAACTACAGGCACAATGTACCGCCGCAACAAGGACCTATGAAATACATTGTGAATAGCAAACGACACAGGAAGATCCAGACGAAAAGATACAGGATTAAGGATTTCCAATATCTTGTAAGGCCCAATAAAACGAGGTTTAAATTTGGGAGAGGAGACCTTCATAGGAACAAAGCGGGAAGAAAGCCATACCAAATCCCCAACGCGTAGTCGGGGACCCACACCGCGACGGCGGTTGGCAAAGCGCTGAGCCTTCTCCTGTGACAACTTCAAGTTGTCCACCACATGATTCCAGATCTGCTGCAACCTATCCACCACAGAATCCACCCCAGGACAGTCAGAAGGCTCCACATGACCCGAAGAAAAGCGAGGATGGAAACCAGAGTTGCAGAAAAAAGGCGAAACCAAGGTGGCGGAACTAGCCCGATTATTAAGGGCAAACTCAGCCAACGGCAAGAATGTCACCCAATCGTCCTGATCAGCAGAGACAAAACACCTCAAATAAGCCTCCAAAGTCTGATTGGTTCGCTCCGTCTGTCCATTAGTCTGAGGATGGAAAGCAGACGAAAACGACAAATCAATGCCCATCCTACTACAAAAGGATCGCCAGAACCTGGAAACGAACTGGGATCCTCTGTCTGACACAATATTCTCAGGGATGCCGTGCAAACGAACCACGTTCTGGAAAAACACAGGAACCAGATCGGAAGAGGAAGGCAGCTTAGGCAAAGGAACCAAATGGACCATCTTGGAGAAGCGATCACATATCACCCAGATAACGGACATGCCCTGAGATAGCGGAAGATCAGAAATGAAATCCATGGAGATATGTGTCCAAGGTCTCTTCGGGACAGGCAAGGGCAAGAGCAAACCGCTGGCACGAGAACAGCAAGGCTTAGCTCGAGCACAAGTCCCACAGGACTGCACAAATGACCGCACATCCCTTGACAAAGAAGGCCACCAAAAGGACCTGGCCACCAGATCTCTGGTGCCAAAAATTCCCGGGTGACCTGCCAACACTGAGGAATGAACCTCGGAAATGACTCTGCTGGTCCACTTATCCGGGACAAACAGTCTGTCAGGTGGACAAGACTCAGGCCTATCAGCCTGAAATCTCTGCAACACACGTCGCAGATCCGGAGAAATAGCTGACAAGATAACTCCATCTTTAAGAATACCAACAGGATCAGTGACTCCAGGAGCATCAGGCACAAAGCTCCTAGAAAGAGCATCGGCCTTCACATTCTTTGAACCTGGTAAATACGAGACAACAAAATCAAAGCGGGAGAAAAACAATGACCAGCGGGCCTGTCTCGGATTAAGGCGTTTAGCAGACTCGAGATACATCAGATTTTTGTGATCAGTCAAGACCACCACACGATGCTTAGCACCCTCGAGCCAATGACGCCACTCCTCAAATGCCCATTTCATGGCCAACAACTCCCGATTGCCCACATCATAATTTCGCTCGGCAGGCGAAAACTTCCTAGAGAAAAAGGCACAAGGTTTCATAACAGAGCAACCAGGGCCTCTCTGCGACAAAACGGCCCCTGCCCCAATCTCCGAAGCATCCACCTCAACCTGAAAGGGAAGTGAGACGTCAGGCTGGCACAAAACAGGCGCCGAAGTAAACCGGCGTTTCAACTCCTGGAAAGCCTCCACGGCAGCAGGAGCCCAGTTAGCTACATCGGAGCCCTTCTTGGTCATATCCGTCAAAGGTTTCACAATGCTAGAAAAATTAGCGATAAAACGACGGTAGAAGTTAGCGAAGCCCAAGAACTTCTGAAGACTCTTAACTGACGAGGGCTGAGTCCAATCAAGAATAGCTCGGACCTTGACTGGGTCCATCTCCACAGCAGAAGGGGAAAAAATGAACCCCAAAAAGGGAACCTTCTGTACACCAAAGAGACACTTTGAGCCCTTGACAAACAAAGAATTTTCACGCAAAATTTTAAAGACCAACCTGACCTGCTCCACATGCGAATCCCAATTATCAGAAAAAACCAAAATATCATCCAGATAAACAATCAAAAATTTATCCAGATACTTCCGGAAAATGTCATGCATAAAGGACTGAAAAACTGAAGGCGCATTGGAGAGCCCAAAAGGCATCACTAAGTACTCAAAATGACCTTCGGGCGTATTGAATGCGGTTTTCCATTCATCACCTTGCTTAATGCGCACAAGGTTGTACGCACCACGAAGGTCTATCTTGGTGAACCACTTGGCACCCTTAATCCGGGCAAACAAGTCAGACAACAGCGGTAAAGGATACTGAAATTTGACAGTGATCTTATTCAAAAGCCGATAATCAATACAAGGTCTCAAAGATCCGTCCTGTTTTGCCACAAAAAAGAATCCCGCACCAAGAGGGGAAGAAGACGGACGAATATGTCCTTTCTCCAGAGACTCCTTGATATATGAACGCATAGCGGTATGTTCAGGTACCGACAGATTAAACAGTCTTCCCTTAGGAAATTTACTGCCCGGGATCAAATCTATAGCACAGTCACAGTCCCTATGAGGAGGCAGTGCACTGGACTCAGACTCACTGAAGACATCCTGATAATCAGACAAATACTCCGGAACTTCCGAAGGCGTAGAAGAAGCAATAGACACAGGCAGGGAATCCCCATGAATACCACGACAGCCCCAACTTGAGACTGACATAGCCTTCCAGTCCAGGACTGGATTATGGGTCTGTAACCATGGCAGCCCTAAAACAACCAAATCATGCATTTTATGTAAAACCAGGAAACGTATCACCTCGCGGTGTTCAGGAGTCATGCACATGGTAACCTGTGTCCAATACTGCGGTTTATTTGCTGCTAATGGCGTAGCATCAATACCCCTAAGAGGAATAGGATTTTCCAATGGTTCAAGAGTAAAACCACAGCGCTTAGCAAATGAGAGATCCATGAGACTCAGGGCAGCACCTGAATCTACAAACGCCATGACAGGATAAGATGACAGTGAGCAAATCAAAGTTACAGACAGAATAAATTTAGGTTGCAAATTACCAACGGTGACAGGACTAACAACCTTAGCTATACGTTTAGAGCATGCTGAGATAACATGTGTAGAATCACCACAGTTGTAGCACAAGCCATTCTGGCGTCTATGAATTTTCCGCTCATTTCTAGTCAGGATTCTATCACATTGCATTAAATCAGGTGTCTGTTCAGACAACACCATGAGGGAATTTGCGGTTTTTCTATCACATTGCACCGAATTAGGTGTCTGTTCAGACAACACCATGAGGGAATTTGCGGTTTTGCGCTCCCGCAACCGCCGGTCAATTTGAATAGCCAGTGCCATAGTATCATTCAGACCTGTGGGAATGGGAAAACCCACCATAACATTCTTAATGGCTTCAGAAAGGCCATTTCTAAAATTAGCGGCCAGTGCACACTCGTTCCAATGTGTCAGCACGGACCATTTCCGAAATTTTTGGCAATACACTTCAGCCTCGTCCTGCCCCTGAGACATAGCCAGCAAGGCCTTTTCTGCCTGAATCTCAAGATTGGGTTCCTCATAAAATAAACCGAGCGCCAGAAAAAACGCATCAAGATCAGCCAATGCCGGATCTCCTGGCGCCAGCGAAAAAGCCCAATCCTGAGGGTCGCCCCGTAAGAACGAAATAACAATTTTTACTTGCTGAGCAGAATCTCCAGATGAACAGGGTCTCAGGGACAAAAACAATTTACAATTATTCACGAAATTCCTAAACTTAAACCTGTCTCCGGAAAACAGTTCAGGAATCGGTATTTTAGGTTCTGACCTAGGATTTCTGATAACATAGTCTTGTATGCCCTGCACACGAGTAGCCAGCTGGTCCACACTTGTAATCAAGGTCTGGACATTCATGTCTGCAGCAAGCATAGCCACTCTGAGGTAAAGGGGAAGAAAAAAAAAAAAAAACTCAGAATCTTCTTTCTTATAATCCCTCTTCTGCAATGCATTAAACATTTAATACTGGCCTGGCAAACTGTTATGACCCCAATGGCGAGGGTCTCAGAGGAACGTGGAAGTCTGCAGAATACAAAAATCCAGCTCATAGGGCAGTGGTAACTGGGTTGACCATATATCTACTCCTAACGCCAACACTAGAAGTAGCCGGGGATCATTCCTACGTTGATTCTAGATGACACGCGCCAGCCGGAGAATCTAGCTACCCCTAGTAGAGGAAAACAAAGACCTTTCTTGCCTCCAGAGAAGGGGACCCCAAGCTGGATAGAAGCCCCCCACAAATAATGACGGTGAGGTAAGAGGAAATGACAAACACAGAAATGAACCAGGTTTAGCACAGAGAGGCCCGCTTACTGATAGCAGAATTAAGAAAGGTAACTTATATGGTCAACAAAAACCCTATCAAAATCCACACTGGAAATTCAAGAACCCCCGAACCGTCTAACGGTCCGGGGGGAGAACACCAGCCCCCTAGAGCTTCCTGCAAAGGTCAGGATATAGATTTGGAACAAGCTGGACAAAAATACAAAACCAAAACAAAAAGCAAAAAGCAAAAGGCAGACTTAGCTGATATAACTGGAACCAGGATCAGTAGACAAGAGCACAGCAGACTAGCTCTGATAACTACGTTGCCAGGCATTGAACTGAAGGTCCAGGGAGCTTATATAGCAACACCCCTAACTAACGACCCAGGTGTGGATAAAAGGAATGACAGAAAAACCAGAGTCAAAAAACTAGTAACCACTAGAGGGAGCAAAAAGCAAATTCACAACAGCCGTGCAAACGAACCACATTCTGAAAGAATAAAGGAACCAGATCGGAAGAGGAAGGCAGCTTAGGCAAGGACACCAAATGGACCATCTTGGAAAAACGATCACATACCACCCAGATGACAACCATGCCCTGAGACACCAGAAGATCTGAAATGAAATCCATGGAAATGTGTGTCCAAGGCCTCTTCGGGACAGGCAAGGGCAAGAGCAACCCGCTGGCACGAGAACAGCAAGGCTTAGCTCGAGCACAAGTCCCACAGGACTGCACAAACGACCGCACATCCCGTGACAAGGAAGGCCACCAAAAGGACCTAGCCACCAAATCTCTGGTGCCAAAAATCCCCGGATGCCCTGCCAACACCGAGGAATGAACCTCGGAAATGACTCTGCTGGTCCATTTATCAGGAACAAACAGTCTGTCAGGTGGACAAAAGTCAGGTCTACCAGCCTGAAATCTCTGCAACACACGTCGCAAATCCGGAGAAATGGCCGACAAGATAACTCCCTCTTTAAGAATACCAGCTGGCTCTGAGACTCCAGGAGAGTCAGGCACAAAGCTCCTAGAAAGAGCATCAGCCTTCACATTCTTTGAGCTCGGTAGGTACGAGACCACAAAGTCAAAACGGGAGAAAAACAATGACCAACGGGCCTGTCTAGGATTCAGGCGTTTAGCAGACTCGAGATACATCAGATTTTTGTGATCAGTCAAGACCACCACACGATGCTTAGCACCCTCGAGCCAATGACGCCACTCCTCAAATGCCCACTTCATGGCCAACAACTCCCGATTGCCAACATCATAGTTCCGCTCAGCAGGCGATAACTTCCTAGAAAAAAAAGCACATGGTCTCATTATAGAGCAACCAGGGTCTCTCTGCGACAAAACGGCCCCTGCACCGATCTCAGAAGCATCCACTTCAACCTGAAAGGGAAGTGAGACATCAGGCTGACACAAAACAGGCGCCGAAGTAAACCGGCGCTTCAGCTCTTGGAAAGCTTCCACGGCTGCAGGAGCCCAGTTAGCAACATCAGAACCTTTCTTGGTCATATCCGTCAAAGGTTTAACAACGCTAGAAAAGTTAGCAATAAAACGACGGTAGAAGTTAGCAAAACCCAAGAACTTCTGAAGACTCTTAACTGACGTGGGTTGAGTCCAATCATGAATAGCTCGGACCTTGACTGGGTCCATCTCCACCGCAGAAGGGGAGAAAATAAAACCCAAAAAGGGAACCTTCTGCACTCCAAAGAGACACTTTGAGCCCTTGACAAACAAAGCATTCTCACGCAAAACCTGAAACACCATCCTGACCTGCTTTACATGGGAGTCCCAATCATCAGAAAAAAACAGAATATCATCCAGATAAACGATCATAAATTTATCCAGGTACTTCCGGAAAATATCATGCATAAAGGACTAAAACACTGAAGGGGCATTAGAGAGCCCAAAAGGCATCACCAAGTACTCAAAATGACCTTCGGGCGTATTAAATGCAGTTTTCCATTCATCTCCCTGCTTAATGCGCACAAGGTTGTACGCACCACGAAGATCTATCTTGGTGAACCACTTGGCACCCTTAATCCGGGCAAACAAGTCCGACAACAGAGGCAAAGGATACTGAAATTTAACAGTGATTTTATTCAGAAGCCGATAGTCTATACAAGGTCTCAAAGATCCGTCCTTTTTGGCCACAAAAAAGAATCCCGCACCAAGAGGGGAAGAGGATGGACGAATATGCCCCTTCTCCAGAGACTCCTTGATATACGAACGCATTGCGGTATGCTCAGGTACAGACAGATTAAATAATCTTCCCTTAGGAAATTTACTACCCGGAATCAAATCTATAGCGCAGTCACAGTCCCTATGAGGAGGAAGAGCACTGGACCTGGACTCGCTGAATACATCCTGATAATCAGACAAATACTCAGGAACTTCCGAAGGAGTAGAGGAAGCAATAGACACCGGCGGGGAATCGCCATGAATTCCCTGACAGCCCCAACTTGACACAGACATTGCCTTCCAATCCAAAACTGGATTATGGGTCTGTAACCATGGTAGACCCAAAACGACCAAATCATGCATTTTATGCAGAACCAGAAAACGAATCACCTCCCGATGTTCAGGAGTCATGCACATGGTTACCTGTGTCCAAAACTGCGGCTTATTTTCCGCCAATGGCGTAGCATCAATACCTCTAAGAGGGATAGGATTTACCAACGGCTCAAGAACAAAACCACAGTGTTTGGCAAATGAAAAATCCATAAGACTCAGGGCAGCACCTGAATCCACAAACGCCATAACAGGGTAGGAAGACAATGAGCAAATTAAAGTCACAGACAAAATAAATTTAGGTTGCAAATTACCAATGGCGACAGGACTAACCACCTTTGTTAAGCGTTTAGAGCATGCTGATATAACATGTGTAGGATCACCACAGTAAAAACACAACCCATTCTGACGTCTATGATTTTTCCGTTCATTTCTAGTCTGAATTCTACCACATTGCATTAAATCAGGTGTTTGTTCAGACAACACCACCAGAGGATTAGCGGCTTTGCGCTCCCGCAAACGCCGGTCAATTTGAATAGCCAGTGCCATGGAATCATTCAGACTTGTAGGAATGGAGAAACCCACCATCACATTCTTAATGGCTTCAGAAAGGCCATTTCTGAAATTTGCGGCCAGAGCACACTCATTCCACTGAGTAAGCACGGACCATTTCCGAAATTTTTGGCAATACACTTCAGCTTCATCCTGGCCCTGAGAGATAGCCAGCAAAGCTTTTTCTGCCTGAATTTCAAGATTGGGCTCCTCGAAAAGCAACCCGAGCGCCAGAAAAAACGCATCAATATTTGCCAATGCCGGATCTCCTGGCGCTAACGAGAAGGCCCAATCCTGAGGGTCGCCCCGCAAGAAAGAGATAACAATTTTTACTTGCTGAGCTGAGTCTCCAGATGAACGAGGTCTCAGAGATAGAAACAATTTACAATTATTCCTGAAATTCCTAAACTTAAATCGGTCTCCAGAGAACAGTTCAGGAATAGGTATTTTAAGTTCTGACATAGGACTACAAGTAACAAAATCTTGAATGCCCTGCACACGAGCAGCAAGCTGATCCACACTAGTAATCAAAGTCTGGACATTCATGTCTGCAGCAAGCTCAAGCCACTCAGAGATAAAGGGGAGGAAGAAAGAAAAAAAAAAAAAACTCAGAATTTCCTTTCTTATAATCCCACTTCTGCAATGCATTAAGTATTACTTTTGGCCTGGCATACTGTTATGACCCCAATGGCAGAGGGTCTCAGAGGTTATTACCAAGTCTGCACACACAAAAAACCAGCTCATAGGGCAGTGGTAACTAGGCTGACCGTATAACTGATCCTAGCACAACAAATAGCAGTAGCCGGGGAACGTACCTACGTTGGTTCTAGACGTCTCGCGCCAGCCGGAGAACTAACTAACCCTAGAAGGGAAACAATAGACCTTTCTTGCCTCCAGAGAAAAGACCCCAAAAGTTGGATACAAGCCCCCAACAAATAATAACGGTGAGGTAAGAAGAAAAGACAAACGTAAGAATGAACTAGGTTTTAGCAAAGAGAGGCCCACTGACTAATAGCAGAATATAGGAAGATGACTTATACGGTCAGCAAAAACCCTATCAAAATTTCCACGCTGAATATTCAAGAACCCCCGAACCGTCTAACGGCACGGGGGGAGAATATCAGCCCCCTAGAGCTTCCAGCAATATCAGGAATCACATTTAGTACAAGCTGGACAAAAATAAGAGCAATGCAAATAACCAAAAAATAAGGAAGCAGGACTTAGCTTATTTTGCAAAGAACCAGGACCAGCAGACAGGAGCAAAGAGAAAGGAACTGATTACAACGATGCCAGGCACCAGACTGAGAATCCAGGGAGTTTAAATAGCAACACCCCTGGACTAACGAACCAGGTGGGTACCAAGCTGGGGAAAGAAAATCAAAGTGTCATGTCGCTAGTGACCACAAGAGGGAGCCAAAAAGTTCAATTCACAACATAGGACCTGTGCACAGTATATACCGTATGGGAATAAACATACTAGAAATAGGAGGAAACCAATATGGCTAAATAAAGCTGTAAGGGGCGCAATAAGTGACAAAAAGAAAGCATTTAGAGAATTAAAGGAAGTAAGTAGTGAGGAGGCATTAAATAAATACAGAATATTAAATAAATTCTGTAAAAAGCAAATCAAGGCAGCAAAGATTGAGACAGAGAGACTCATTGCTAGAGAGAGTAAAAATAATCTCAAAATATTCTTTAACTACATAAATAGTAAGAAACTAAAAAATGAAAGTGTTGGCCCCCTTAAAAATAGTCTGGGGGAAATGGTGGATGAGGATGAGGAAAAAGCCAATATGCTAAATGACTTTTTTTCATCAGTATTTACACAAGAAAGTCCCATGGCAGACAATATGATCAGTGATAAAAAAATTCCCCATTAAGTGTCACCTGCTTAACCCAGCAGGAAGTACGGCGGCGTCTAAAAATCACTAAAATTGACAAATCTCCGGGCCCGGATGGGATACACCCCCGAGTACTGCAGGAATTAAGTACAGTCATTGATAGACCATTATTTTTAATCTTTAAAGAGTCCATAATAACAGGGTCTGTGCCACAGGACTGGCGTATAGCAAATGTGGTGCCAATATTCAAAAAGGGGACAAAAACTGAACTCGGAAATTATAGACCAGTAAGCTTAACCTCTACTGTGGGCAAAATCCTGGAGGGTATTCTAAGGGATGCTATACTGGAGTATCTGAAGAGTAATAACCTCATGACCCAGTATCAGCACGGGTTTACTAGGGACCGTTCATGTCAGACTAATTTGATCAGCTTCTATGAAGAGGTAAGTTCCGGACTGGACCAAGGAAACCCAGTAGATATAGTGTATATGGACTTTTCAAAAGCTCTTGATATGGTGCCACACAAAAGGTTGATACATAAAATGAGAATAATGGGGATAGGGGAAAATATGTGTAAGTGGATTGAGAGCTGGCAAAGTTGGGTTTCATGAAACCCGACCTGATCCTAGTGTGGGATCGGCCATGCAGTCGGCGATCTTCACGCCAAAGTTGCGTTTTTTATGACGCATTTAGCGCCATTTCTCAGCCAATAAAGGAGGACGCAGAGTGTGAGCAGCGTGATGACATAGGTCTCGGTTCCCACCATCTTAGAGAAGGGCATGACAGTGATTGGCTTGCTTTCTACGGCGTCACAGGGGGTATAAAGGGGCGCGCACGCTGACCGCCATCTTACTTCTGCCGATCTTAGCATAGGGAGAGGTTGCTGCAGCTTTGTCAGAAGAAGGGATATAGTTAGGGAGGGAAGATTAACTCCCAAACCGCTTGTGCTGTAGCGATTTCCACTGTCCAACACCACCTTTTTTTTGCAGGGACAGTGGAGGCTATATTTTTGTGCATCAGCTCTGTAGCTTATTAGGCTGCCTTAGGCTACGTTCACATTTGCGTTGTGCGCCGCAGCGTCGGCGCCGCAGCGCACAACGCAAACGAAAACGCGGCAAAACGCACGCTAAAACGCTGCGTTTTGCGCCGCATGCGTCGTTTTTGGCCGCAAGTTGGACGCAAAAAAAATGCAACTTGAAGCGTTTCTTGCGTCCAACGCTTGCGGCCATGCGGCGCAAAACGCAGCACAACGCATGTCCATGCGCCCCCATGTTAAATATAGGGGCGCATGACGCATGCGGCGCCGCCGCGGCGCCCGACGCTGCGGCGCTGACCGCAAATGTGAACGTAGCCTTATAAGGCTCCCTGATAGCTGCATTGCTGTTTGCACCGCTGCTGTGCAAACCAACTGCTTTCTTAAAAGCAAAAATCCTGTTGCTCCTTTCTGCAGTTATCTTGTTTATTTGTCCACACTTTTGTGTGCAGCAGTCCTTTTTATTGCTGCCATACTTGTCCTGAGATCATTGTAGGGAGATTGAAATTGTACTATAGTTCTTGTATTTTTTCATATATCTTCCAGCCACTTTCTGCCACTTACATTGTGTTGCGTTACACACTGGGCCTGAGTTGCGGTGCAGTCTCCCCCCAAATAAAGGTAGATTCAAATTGTCACAAAGTGGATATACGTCAGTTCTGTTAGTTTGTCGTATGTCAGCCAGCCACGTTCTGCCACCTACATTGTGTTGTAAAATACACTGGGCCTGAGTTTGGGTTCAGCCTCCCACCCAAAAAAGTGAGATTCAAATTCTCACAAAGTGGATATACCTCAGTCCTCTTAGTTTGTCGTGTATCAGCCAGCCACTTGCTGCCACTCACATTGCGTTGTAAAATACACTGGGCCTGAGTTTGGGTTCAGCCACCCCCCAAAAAAAGTGAGATTCAAATTCTCACAAAGTGGATATACCTCAGTCCTCTTAGTTTCTCGTGTATCAGCCAGCCACTTGCTGCCACTCACATTGCGTTGTGAAATACACTGGGCCTGAGTTGTGGTTCAGTCTCCCCCCCCAAAAAGTGAGATTCATATTCTCACAAAGTGGATATACTAGAGTCCTGTTAGTTTGTGGTACATCAGCCAGCCACTTTCTGCCACGTACATTGTGTAGTGTACACTGGGCCTGAGTTTTGGTGCAGTCTCCCCCCCAAAAAAAGGGAGATTTAAATTGCCACTAAGTGGATCTACGTCAGTTCTGGTAGTTTGCCGTATATCTTCCAGCCACGTTCTGCCACTTACATTGTGTAGTGTAATACACTGGGCCTGAGTTTTGGTGCAGTCTCCCCCCCAAAAAAGGGAGATTTAAATTGCCACTAAGTGGATCTACGTCAGTTCTGGTAGTTTGCCGTATATCTTCCAGCCACGTTCTGCCACTTACATTGTGTAGTGTAATACACTGGGCCTGAGTTTTGGTGCAGTCTCCCCCCAAAAAAAGGGAGATTTAAATTGCCACTAAGTGGATCTACGTCAGTTCTGTTAGTTTGTCGTATATCTTCCAGCCACGTTCTGCCACTTACATTGTGTAGTGTAATACACTGGGCCTAAGTTTTGGTGCAGTCTCCCCCCAAAAAAAGGGAGATTTAAATTGCCACTAAGTGGATCTACGTCAGTTCTGTTAGTTTGCCGTATATCTTCCAGCCACGTTCTGCCACTTACATTGTGTAGTGTAATACACTGGGCCTGAGTTTTGGTGCAGTCTCCCCCCAAAAAAAGGGAGATTTAAATTGCCACTAAGTGGATCTACGTCAGTTCTGTTAGTTTGTCGTATATCTTCCAGCCACGTTCTGCCACTTACATTGTGTAGTGTAATACACTGGGCCTGAGTTTTGGTGCAGTCTCCCCCCCAAAAACAGGGAGATTTATATTCTCAACAAGTTTATATACACCTTCTACCTTGTTTTACAGTACCATATAATGGTTGTTATTTTGGTTACATTTTCCCAAAAATGAGGAAGTCTGGTGGAAGAGGTCGTGGCCGTGGGCTGTCGTTGCCAGCTGGTAATGATGGTGGTGGTGGTGGAGCATCTGGTGGTAGTGGGAAAAGCAAAATAGCACCTAAATCTCGAGGTGTTAAGCCAGCCTCATCGTCTGGCTACACAAGGCCTCGAAGGCTCCCTTATCTGGGAGTAGGAAAACCGTTTTTAAAGGCGGAGCAGCAGGAAAAAGTTTTGGCTTTCCTTGCTGACTCAGCCTCTAGCTCTTTCGCCTCCTCTTCCGAAAGTTCAAAATATAAAAGCAGCGAGTCATCAGTGGATGCTCCCGGTCAGGAACAAGTCGCTTCCTTGTGTCCTTCACCCAAACCAAAAGTGAAGGATGCGGCAGGCGACACTACAGTTTACTCCATGGAGCTCTTTACACATACCGTGCCTCGGTTAGAAAGGGAAATTGTTAACAGCCCATTACAAGATGAATCGGACATGGAGTGCACAGATGCACAGCCACAGCTAGATTATTATGCTGTTCCATTGACTCAGATCACTACATTGCCCTCGCAGTGTACTCAGCCAGAATCTGACCCTGATGAGACTATGGTGCCCCGTCTCGAACACTATAGCACCTTACACGGTGACACAGAGGAAGGTGCACATGACATTGAAGAGGAGGTGATAGATGACCCAGTTGTTGACCCAGATTGGCAGCCATTGGGGGAAGAGGGTGCCGCTGCCAGTAGCTCAGAAGCGGAGGAGGATGATCCGCAGCAGCCATCTACATCGCAACAGCTGTCATCTGGCAGGCCCGTATCAGGCCAAACACGTTTGTCAAAAACAAAAACAGTTTTAGGACAGCGTGGCCATACGGTGAAAGTAGCACAGCGTGCAATGCCTGAAAATGTTATAAATAGTAGGAAGAGTGCAGTGTGGCAATTTTTTAACCAAGATCCGAATGATCAGTCAAAAGTTATCTGTAAGAAATGCTCAAAGACCTTTAGCAGAGGAAAGAATCTCCAAAACTTAAATACAACGTGCATGCGTAGACATTTAACGTCGCAAGGCCAAAGCAGTCAGGGAATCACAAGGTTCTTGGTAGGAAACCCTGTATGTAGACCAACAACAAGAATACCATCACCAACCCTCTCTCAATCTGCCATATCCACCACCACCCCCGCTAGTTCCACCATATGCAGCTCTCCAGTCCAGCTCACCCTACAAGAGACTCTCGTTAGGAAAAGGAAGTACTCATCCTCTCATCCGCGTACACAGGGTTTGAACGCCCAAATTGCTAGACTAATCTCGTTAGAGATGATGCCCTACCGGTTGGTTGAAAGCGAAGCTTTCAAAGCCCTGATGGCCTACGCAGTACCACACTATGACCTACCCAGTCGACACTTCTTTGCGAGAAAAGCCATCCCAGCCCTCCACCAGCATGTCAAAGACCGCATTGTCCTTGCACTGAGGCAATCAGTCAGTAGAAAGGTGCATCTCACAATAGATGCATGTGCAGCGCCCCCACTGTCGCAGGGTCGAGGGGTACCCGGTACCGGGCCTCTGAGTCTCTGTTCTGGGGTTGTCACGGTGGCTGGACCCGGTCCGTGACCCTGCTGAGGGGCGCCCAATAAAAGGTGTGGGTATGGTGATGATGTTATGGTGCGGTGAAGTGCCGGTCACAGTAAATAACAAGGACACCAGGTTGCAGTCTCTTTACCTCTTTACTGAAGGCTTCAGGGTCCTCAATCCGGAATACGGTTAACCGGGCGGCGCAAGCCTGGCCGGTCCGATGGCACCTCCAGAGTTCCCTTTGCACGTGGAAATCTGTGCCTACCATCTAGCGCTTGTGTGTTGTGGTCCTCCCCTGCTGTGCTTACGGGATAGTACCCCACAACTGTTGTGTCTGTTTCTCGTGTTCCCTCACAACTCGATTCTGATGTTCTTCCACGTCCCCCAGATCTTATGGTTAGGACGCACCCATATGACGGGGAGGCTCGGAGCTCTTCCGGGACTCTAGCGTCGCCCCACTCCTGTTGTTACCCCCCTGTGTCTTTCTAGGTCAATTGGATGAGACAGCCCGCCTCTGACTGACTGTCCTGCCGTAGGTTTGAAGTTTGGCTTGGAGCTCTATACTTCCTCGGCGTTCCGGCCACCGGTTATGTGCCTCAATAGGATGTTGCCTCATCTTACAGCACGACTCCTACTGGTATTCTCCTTGTTGCGTTGATCTCGTTTCTCACTCAGCACAATAAACCTCGCTTCTTGTCCTTTCTTAGGGTACCGCCGCTATATCGTGCAGGCGCGGTCCCGTAACGTTCTTTCTGGTTGCTAGGCCTCTGTCAGGATCCCACCCCTGACAGGGACCCCTCTGAATCTTCCCCTACAACACCCTCTGCCACAGGGTGTTGCCTGGTTCCAACCCAGTCAGCTTTCTCTTCTAACTTCCTGCCTAACCCCCAGTTTTACCAGATTGTGAGGAGTGGCCTAATGAATAGAACCCTTAGCTCCCCCTGGAGGCCAGACTGTGAAGTGTATTGGTGTCTGTGATACCTGGTCAGATGAACTCCTTCAGTGCCATCAGACGTACCATAGCCCCCCTTAGCGGCGGAGCTCCAGTACTGCAACGACCAGGACTCTGGGGCGCTGCACTCCCCCCCGGTTAAATCCAGTACTTCTGGACTGGGAAGAAAACAACAATACATGTCAGCAAAAAGACATACAATTTTGAAAATGCAAGTACAAGTAAACTTTTTAACAGAGCTTCCCTTTATGGGAGGTGAGGACACTTGAACGTTACAAACATAGTTAAATACTTTAAATAACCTTGCTATGAATAACTTTTCTTACCCAACCGGGTATTCTACTAAGTGCAAATTCTTTGAACAATAATTTAACTTTGCCTTTAAGGACGTACTCACTAAATCCACTAAAGACCTTCTTATAAAACATTATAAGGCTAATCAACTTTTATGCATTCTCCTTCTTTACATCTGCAGGACCGCCTGTCCTAACTGCTCCAGGCCTACTGCCTCTCCTTTCTGTTACAGGACCGCCCCTTTCTGCCCGGGCCTACTGTCTTTCTACTACTATACACAGTATAGAACATATCATCCATCTTTCAGTTCAGGATTACTGAGCCATCTCTGTATGGCTCCTAGGAGGACTCACTGACTAACCCCGTACGGGTTTTAGCAGCAAAACAGCAGAGAAACAAGCAGTTAACTATTTACAATCAATAAAGCATTCTTGCTTACTCATTACTTAGTTTCTGGCATCGCAGGGGGCGGTCTCCTTCCAGGCCTCACCCGGCCAATGGGTCGCGTTGGTGTAGCAAGGGCCGGTCCTGGTTCCAGCAATGACAGGATCCCTCTGCGGGATGCCCTCCTTACTTGTGGGCAAGCGCGACCCAGGGGCACACGGTGAGCCCGGACTTCCGGAGGTTCCACGGGGACAGGTTCCATCGCCTTCTCTGCAGGGGGCTCGTCCTCAGATGTCCCGGTATCGGCCTGGAGTGCGACGCACCGCTGGATGCCCCGAGCTATCCAGCCAACCTCCCTCCTCCACCGGGTGTAGGTCACTGCGTCGCCAGGCTCCAGGTTGGAATCGTACCTTCCCCCGCAGGGCTCCACTTCCTCTCGATCAACACGGACCTGCAGTGGCTCCCCGATCTCCTGGATAACTCCCCTTCCCTTCCGGGAGTTGAAGGACACCACAACACCCCAGTGTGACAGTGGAGTCTCCGCGACGCTTGTCAGATCGACCTGGGCCGCAGGTTGGGATCTGTTCCGCCAAGCCGTCATCAAGCATCGCAGGTGTTCTGCCTCCGGTAGGATCCTCAAGCCCTGTGCCTGCAGCTCACACTCCGCCGCGGTCGGGATGAAAGAAGCGGGGGGACACCGGAGACAGGCGGACCTCCGTAGGTTGGCCCAGCCGAGCGATCACACGGGCGTCGGCCTCCAGGCGGTAGGCTATCTGCCGGGCCTCGGCTGCAGCCACACACTCCTCGGACAGCGGCCAGGGGTGTCGGCCCATCGGTAGCTCCGCAAGGGTCAGTTCCCGCAACGATGGCGTGTCCGGGGCTGTGTCGGGTTGTGCAGCCTCTCGCTGAGTCGGGTCATTCCCACGCGGTGCTCCCGGCGTCGCCATCTTCGCTTCCTCTCCTCTGTCCTCTTCCCGCGGTCTCTTTCGTGGGCGGCCCCGTCTCCATGGTCTCCATCCTCCAAAGAGAATGAGGAGGCGGACCTCGGCTGCTGACGGGCACGTCCTCAGGACGCTGAAATATTTAGACTGGGCGGCCATTGTCTTTCGCGCTCTCCAGCTTGTCTACGCCCACTCCACGCCCCTCTTCTTCTCCTGCACTCTCCTCAGCGCTGTAATGGCGGCTGGTTTTGGCGGCAAATGGCAATCCACAGTCCTTGCAATAAGTCACAGTCCAAGTATAATAAATCACAGTTCCAAGGCACACATGACCTGATTCTTCAGGCTTAAGTAGATCCTGTTCGTGACGCCAAGTTTGCAGTGCCCCCACTGTCGCAGGGTCGAGGGGTACCCAGTACTGGGCCTCTGAGTCTCTGTTCTGGGGTTGTCATGGTGGCTGGACCCGGTCCGTGACCCTGCTGAGGGGCGCCCAATAAAAGGTGTGGGTATGGTGATGATGTTATGGTGCGGTGAAGTGCCGGTCACAGTAAATAACAAGGACACCAGGTTGCAGTCTCTTTACCTCTTTACTGAAGGCTTCAGGGTCCTCAATCCGGAATACGGTTAACCGGGCGGCGCAAGCCTGGCCGGTCCGATGGCACCTCCAGAGTTCCCTTTGCACGTGGAAATCTGTGCCTACCGTCTAGCGCTTGTGTGTTGTGGTCCTCCCCTGCTGTGCTTACGGGATAGTACCCCACAACTGTTGTGTCTGTTTCTCATGTTCCCTCACAACTCGATTCTGATGTTCTTCCACGTCCCCCAGATCTTATGGTTAAGACGCACCCGTATGACGGGGAGGCTCGGAGCTCTTCCGGGACTCTAGCGTCGCCCCACTCCTGTTGTTACCCCCCTGTGTCTTCCTAGGTCAATTGGATGAGACAGCCCGCCTCTGACTGACTGTCCTGCCGTAGGTTTGAAGTTTGGCTTGGAGCTCTATACTTCCTCGGCGTTCCGGCCACCGGTTATGCGCCTCAATAGGATGTTGCCTCGTCTTACAGCACGACTCCTACTGGTATTCTCCTTGTTGCGTTGATCTCGTTTCTCACTCAGCACAATAAACCTCGCTTCTTGTCCTTTCTTAGGGTACCGCCGCTATATCGTGCAGGCGCGTGTTCTGTTTGATGAATTCTGTCATGAATCACACTCTTTGAGTATCTCCAGGCTCTTTATTCACATCATGCCTCAACCTCCATTGCATGAATCAAGTGAACAACAACATCCAACAAGTTGCAAACAAAGAATATAGAACACACATAAAAGTAGTGAGACCCCTAGAGGCCACATGAACATATAACATATTGCTACATCCTTTCTCTTTTAACTGGAGGAACAATAAAAGATACTAAACTAAAGTATACTATGACAAAGTTAGAAATTAACCTAGTACGTCCAGTTAGATATAATCTTTGAGGTGCGCCGGCTTTTTGCTAATTCTGCCAGCTCTGGTAATATAAGATGTGTCCCTTTCTACATCTGGTACATCTGGTAGTTCTTCTGATATTGTCTGTCTCTGGCCAGAGTCCTCACCCTGATGGTCAGCTGTCACTGTTGGTGCCTGACTTGTACTTTCTGCCTCGTTGTCTTGGGTGTCTGGATACTGTTCAAAAGGCCATGAATCATCTCTTTCTCGCGTTTTCCTCAAATGTCTCCGATTCCTCCTTAGTCTTCTTCCGTCGTCTGTTAGAATTTCGTAGGACCGAGGTCCCAGTTTCTGGACAACCTTTGCCTTTTGCCAGTGTTTGTCAAATGTGCTGCTTGGCTGCAGCCGAATGTTGTCATTTCTCTGGAGCTCAGGCAGATCCTTTGCCGATTTATTGTAATAGAAAGCTTGCCTCGCTTGATTCTTCTGTAATTTAGCTTCAATGTTTCCCATCAGCTTTGGCTCTAACAGATGACACGCAGTTGGTACAAGTGTCTTTGTACGCCTACTCATGAGCCTCTGTGCCGGACTGCTGTCTAGGCCTTGGGTGGGTGTGTTTCTATGATCCAGTATAGACAGATATACATCAGCACCCGCCTGGTTAGCTTTCTGCATGAGTCTTTTGGCCGTTTTTACTGCTGACTCTGCTTTCCCATTACTCTGAGGATATCTCGGAGAAGACGTCTGGTGTTCAAATTCCCACTTCTTACTGAAAGTTTTGAATTCTTCCGACGTAAACTGTGCCGCATTGTCAGAGAAAACGATATCTGGAATGCCATACCTGGCAAAATGGGCCTTGAGTTTTTTAATCACTGTTCTCGCCCTTGTGTCCTGCACCAAATCAACCTCCCAGAAGTTAGAGAAATAGTCCACTGTAATCAGGTATTCTTTGTCATTCCATGTGAACAAGTCTGTTCCTATTTTTGACCAAGGCCTATGTGGAATTTCATGAGGTTGCAATGTCTCCTTTGGTTGCTTATCATTGCAGGATGCACATATTTCACATTGTGCTATGTAATTTTTTATGTGGTCATTCATTCCTGGCCAATAAACTGATTCTCGTGCACGACGTAGGCATCCTTCCATGCCTAAGTGAGAAGAGTGCAATGTTTTCAATATGTCTCTTCTGAGAACTTCAGGTATAACAGCCCTGTCTCCTTTAAAGATGATTCCTTGCTGCACTGACAATTCATCTCTTATGTGGAAGAATGGTGAGACTTCCCTCGGAGCATGCTGCTTGTATTTTGGCCAGCCCTGCAAGATGACAGTTTTTAAACTCTGGAGACTTTTATCCTTCTCTGTAAAAATCTGGATTTGCTTGACCTTTTCTTTTGACACTGCAAGGTAGTTACACATGTTGATGGTTTCAATGTCTTCCTCCTCATCCTTTGTGCTAGGAAGGTAAGCTCTGCTTAGCGTATCTGCAATCAGTAAGTCTCTTCCTGGACAGTACCCGATGTCAACATCATATTTCTGAAGTCGCAACAGCATGCGCTGTAGTCTCTTTGGGGCATTTAGTAATGGTTTCTTTGTAATGCTCTCCAATGGTTTGTGATCCGACTGCACTGTTACCCGTCGACCATAGGTGTACTGGTGAAACTTCTCCATCCCAAATACCACAGCCAGTAGTTCCTTCTCAATCTGCGCATATCCCTGCTCTGTTGTTGTAAGGGCTCTGCTTGCAAATGTAATTGGCTGTTTGTTCTGCATTAATGTGGCTCCAAGGCCTTTTTCCGAAGCATCACATTGTACCACCACTTCTCGATCTGGATCGAAATACTTTAGGGTTGCTGTATCTGCAATGGCATTCTTTATTGCTCGGAAAGCAGTCTCCTGGCTTTCTGTCCATTCCCAGCGCACATCTTTGTGGGTTAGCTGTCTCAGTGGCTCACACATGTCTGACAGATGTCTGCAAAATTTTGAGAGATAATTCACCATGCCCAAAAATCGTTGTACTCCAGAAACATCAGTAGGGGTAGGCAAATCTTGTATTGCTCTCACCTTTTCAGGATCCACTCTGACCCCAGTTGAAGTCAGTCGATGACCAATATAGGCCACTTCTGTCATTTTCAATTTGAATTTGTCCAAATTCAGCTTTATGTTTTTTTCTCTGCATCTGACCAAAAATTGTATCATCTTCTGATCGTGATCCTTGATTGCAGATTCCATATTTTCACCTTCTCCCACTATCAGGATATCATCCGCTATTGTCTTCACTCCAGTAAGTCCTTCCAAAGCCTGCATCAATTTCTGCTGGAATATCTCTGGAGCAGGTTTTAGTCCCATGGGCATTTTCAGCCATTTAAAGCGTCCAAATGGTGAAGAAAATGTTGTCAATAAACTTGAATCTTCAGTCAGGGCCACATGCCAGAATCCATTTTTTACATCACATACAGAAAATATTTTAGCCTTTGATAAATCTGGTAGGACATCATCTAATGTTGGCATTGGGTAATGGTTTCGTTTCAGCGCCTTGTTGAGTGGCTTAGGATCAATACATATTCTTAACTTGCCCGATGGTTTCTGCACTATGACCAAACTGCTGATCCAATCTGTGCTCTTGTGGACTGGTGCTATCATGCCTCTTCTCTGTAGATCTTGCAGTTCTACTTTCAGCGGTTGCATTAAAGCTACAGGCACTCTTCTTGTGGGTAATCTGGTGGGCTGCACTGTGTTGTCAATTTCTAGCCTATATTTACCTTCAAAGCACCCATCACCTTCAAATACATCAGCATACTCTGCTTTTATTTTCTGCATGTCCAAGTTGTGCTCTGCATTTAGTTTTGGATTTTGTATATCCTGGGCAACTTCAACAGACATAATGTTCTGAGACTGTACTTTTATTAAGTCCATTGCCTGAACTGCTTTTACTCCCAGTAATGGTACATGGTTACCACCCCGTAACACGGTAAATTCAACTCTATAACTCTTTCTGTTACATGGGTTTCGTATTTTTAGCTTACATGTCCCCATTGGTTTCAGAACACTTTTGTTGTACATCACCAGTACCTTGTCAGTTGGCTCAATAGAAACCTGTTTGTTTAGCAGATCAAATGAAATTACATTGCAGCTTGCTCCACAATCCAGCTGAAATCTAATGGGCTTCTCATCCAACAAGAATGTTGCATAAAGCTGCTTGGCATCCTTCACTACTGACTGCCCGACTACATTGACTTTCTCTGTTGTAGACTGCATTTGTAGCCATGTAATGTCCTCTGCACTGTCAGTGTCTGGTGTCACAGCGTGGAGCTGTCTGTACTGTTTGCCTCTTCCCTGCCTGCAGACAGCAGAGGAATGATTCTTCTTGCCACATGACCTGCAGATTTCCCCATATGCTGGACACTTGGTTTTGTCTCTCTCATGTCTTTTCCCACAATACTTGCAGTGGACAGTGTTTATAGGGTAGTCTGGTCCTGTCTTTCCTTTTATAGATACTGCATGTACCTTGTCATCATCATTCTCACTGGTGCCTGCCATCATCTTCAGGCTGTGCTTTGTGAGCTCAGCAGCCCTGCAGATTTGCATACATTTCTCTAAAGTCATGCCTTCCTCTCTCAGTAATCTTTCTTTGAGATGACTGTCCGTTATGCCACACACCATTCTGTCCTTGATTAGACTGTCCCTGATCTCTCCAAAGCCACATGTTTCTGCAAGTCTCCTCAGCTCTGTCAGATATCTGTCCACATTTTCACCATCCTCCTGATGTCTTGTGAAAAACTTATATCTTTCCACTGTCTCATTCTTCTTTGGGTCACAGTGTTTATCAAATGCCTGCACAATGTCTGCTAGGAGGAGGTTGTCTGTGTCTGGGAGCAAGGTGTGGGCTAATTCTCTGCCATTTTCCCCAATTAGGTAATAAAACAGCTTTACTTTCCGTTTGTCATCAGTGGGGCCCACAGTCAGATCCACATACAGTGTAAACTCTTCCTTCCAATGTCTCCAGGTCTGGGACAGATTACATGAAGTGACATCCAGTCTCTGAGGGGGCTTCAGACCGGTCTCCATTTAGCTGTACTGTCAGGGAATCTGTACTTACAGTTGCAGTGATCTGTGCAGTTCCAGCCTTATATAAGCTCTGAGAATTTGTAGGTTCTGTGCCCGGCTGCCACCATGTTCTGTTTGATGAATTCTGTCATGAATCACACTCTTTGAGTATCTCCAGGCTCTTTATTCACATCATGCCTCAACCTCCATTGCATGAATCAAGTGAACAACAACATCCAACAAGTTGCAAACAAAGAATATAGAACACACATAAAAGTAGTGAGACCCCTAGAGGCCACATGAACAAATAACATATTGCTACAGCGCGGTCCCGTAACGTTCTTTCTGGTTGCTAGGCCTCTGTCAGGATCCCACCCCTGACAGGGACCCCTCTGAATCTTCCCCTACAACACCCTCTGCCACAGGGTGTTGCCTGGTTCCAACCCAGTCAGCTTTCTCTTCTAACTTCCTGCCTAACCCCCAGTTTTACCAGATTGTGAGGAGTGGCCTAATGAATAGAACCCTTAGCTCCCCCTGGAGGCCAGACTGTGAAGTGTATTGGTGTCTGTGATACCTGGTCAGATGAACTCCTCCAGTGCCATCAGACGTACCATAGCCCCCCTTAGCGGCGGAGCTCCAGTACTGCAACGACCAGGACTCTGGGGCGCTGCACATGGACCAGTAGGCATGGCCAGGGACATTACGTGTCCATCACGGCACACTGGGTTAATGTGGTGGATGCAGGGTCCACAGGGGACAGCCATAGAGGGACAGTTCTGCCTAGCCCACGGTCTAGGAAACAGTTGGCTGTAGGCGTTCGCCACCCCTCCTCCTCCTCCTCCAGAAGCGAAAGCTCATCCACAGAGCACAGTCGCACGACCACTCCATCCGCAGCTGCCAGTGTTGCACACGAGGTGTCCAATTATGGAACAGCTAGTGGTAAGCGTCAGCAGGCTGTGTTAGAAATGAAGTGTTTGGGCGACAACAGACACACCGCAGAAGTACTGGCCAAGTACTTGCAGCAAGAAACTCAGTCATGGCTGGGCAGTGTACATCTTGAGGCAGGCAAGGTAGTCAGTGATAACGGAAGGAATTTTATGGCTGCCATAGCCCTTTCAGAACTGAAACACATACCTTGCCTGGCTCACACCTTGAACCTGGTGGTGCAGTGCTTACTGAAAAATTATCCGGGGTTACCAGCCCTGCTCCTGAATGTGCGAAGACTTTGCTCGCATGTCAGCCGGTCGCCCGTACACTCCAGCCGTATGCTGAACCATCAGCGATCGCTGAATCTTCCCCAGCACTGCCTAATAATAGACGTTGCAACAAGGTGGAACTCCACACTGCACATGCTTCAGAGGCTGTGCGAACAGAGGCGTGCTGTAATTTATTTGTGGGAGGATACACATACATGGTCAGGCAGTTGGATGGCAGACATGGAGTTGTCTGGTGTGCAGTGGTCGAAGCTTCAAGACCTCTGTCAAGTCCTTCAGTGTTTTGAGGAATGCACACGGCTGGTAAGTGCAGACGACGCCATCATAAGCATGAACATCCCACTAATGCGTCTGCTGATGCAAAGTTTGACGCACATTAAGGAGCAGGCGTCTGCAGCCGAGGAGGAGGGAAGCCTTGATGACAGTCAGGCATTGTCTGCTCAGGGAACTCTCCTGGACGAGGTGGCGGACGAAGAGGAGGAGGATGATGGGGATGAATATTTATGGGAGGAGGAAGCTTCTTAGGGGGCAATAGAAACTGGTGGCGTTGCAAGGTCAGGTACAGGGTTTTTGCAGGACACAAGTGATGTTGATTTGCAAGAAACTGCTCCTCAACCCAGCACAAGCAGTGAATTGACACCTGGAACATTGGCCCACATGGCTGAGTATGCCTTGCATATCCTAAAAAGGGACCCCTGCATTATCAAAATGATGACCGCGATGACGATTACTGGTTGGCCTGTCTCCTGGATCCACGATATAAAGGAAAATGACAAAATATCATGCCACATGAGAACCTTGAGCAAATATTGGCTACCAAACAAGCAACTCTTGTAGACCATTTGGTTCAGGCATTCCCAGCACACAGCGGCGGTGATGGTTCTCACACGAGCTGCAGGGGGCAACATGCAAGAGGTGTTAGAGGTGCACAAATCAGAAGTAGCGCTGGACAGAGGGGTTTTATGACCAGGTTGTGGAGTGATTTCGCAATGACCGCAGACACGTCAGGTACTGCTGCATCGATTCAAAGTGACAGGAGACAGCATTTTTCCAGTATGGTTACGAACTATTTTTCCTCCCTTATCGATGTTCTCCCTCACAGGTCATTCCCCTTTGATTATTGGGCATCTAAAATAGACACCTGGCCTGAATTGGCAGAATATGCATTACAGGAGCTCGCTTGCCCAGCTGCTAGTGTGCTATCAGAAAGAGTCTTCAGTGCTGCTGGTTCAATACTGACCAAAAAAAGGACACATCTGGCTACCCTAAATGTTGATGATCTAACCTTCATTAAAATGAACCAATCATGGATTTCAAATTATTTTGCCCCACCTTCCCCTGCTGACACGTAGTTTGCCTGAAAAATGTCTTGCTTTTGGCCTCCTCTTACTGACTGCTCCAATTCCTCCATTTGCAGCTGCTGAATGTCCACCATAGGCCATTTTTATACCTCCCTAAATGGGCTGACTCCCCTCACAGGGCCGTGGTCACCACTTGGCGCAAGCACCTGTGCGAGTGCCATTTGCCTGGACAGGTGAGTGTGCCCACTCTTGGGCGACGACACTGGCACAGGGTCCCTCATAGTACAATGTGCCAGTACCACCGCCCACGAGAGAGTGTTCCCCCCAGCTCAAACAGTGTTCTACCACTTGCAATACCTACCTCTCCCTGCTCCACCACTGTGTAGTCTGTGCAGTTAAATCCTTCAATGGCACTGCCAATACAAATTTGTTGAAATGATAGATGATAGTAAAAATATACAGGGGCCCTGGCCTCCATTTAGACCAGTTAATACTTTGTGCCAACTACCACTGTCTGCTACTCAGCAGAGGAGCCCACACCTGTACCTAGCTATGCCACCTGTTTATTTATGAGCATTTTTTTGGCAGACATTTAGCCTACTTACTTATTTGGGCCTAGTAACTGTGTCAGCCAGTCCTTACACTTGTCCTCCACTGAACAAAGCTATGCCGCCTGTGTACTCCTGTTACCAATTTTGAACTGCATTTAGCCTATTTACTTATTTGGGCCTAGTAACTGTGTCAGCCAGTCCTTACAGTTGTCCTCCACTGAACAAAGCTATGCCGCCTGTATACTCCTGTTACAAATTTTGAACTGCATTTAGCCTACTTTTTTATTTTAGGCCTACTACCTGTGTCTGTCTGTGCCACTCCTTACAGTTGTCCTCCACTGAACAAAGCTATGCCGCCTGTGTACTCCTGTTACCAATTTTGAACTGCTTTTAGCCTACTTTTTTATTTTGGGCCTATATCTGTGTTTCCTCCTCATCCTGCCCATTGCCCAGCCACTGCTAGATGAGTCTGCTGGTACATTGACCCAGACCACTACATTCCCCTTGCACTCTTCACAGCCAGAATCTGACCCTGCTGAAAGTCAGGCTCCCCTTCCTGCATACTATACCACCTGACACGGGGACAAAGAGGAAGGTGCAGGTGAAGGTGAAAGTGCAGGTTCCTTCATCAGGTGGGGGGGCATACTCGTTGGCAACATCACTGGCACAGGGCCCCTCATAGTATGCAAAAGTGTCTCTCGCAGTGGGAGGTGCCGCCCGCCGTCAAACACACCGCCGTACTATGAGGGGCCCTGTGCCAGTGCCAACTAGTGCCCCCCCCTGCTTGCTCAGGATCACAGCACTTGCAAAGTTGAAATACTTACCACTCGCTGCTCCACCGCCGTGACGTATTCCGCATTTCCTGGGCCCAAGAAAATCTTGAGCCAGCCCTACCCCCCCACAAATTTAGCTAAATGGCCACCTGTTTTCAATGCGTAACTATTATTATAAAGTAAATTAAGATTGACAAGCTTAAGTAATAAGAATTGATGTTTTTGGCATTAAAATGGGCACTGTAGGTGTTTTCCTGTCCTCCACTCACTGCCGACTTTGATTCCCCATTGACTTGCATTGGGTTTCGTGTTTCAGTCGGCCCCCGACTTTTCGCAATAATCGGCCGATTTCACCCGACCCGACTTTTGAGAAAGTCGGGTTTCGCGAAACACGACTCGATCCTAAAAATGTAAAAGTCGCTCAACTCTAATTGCCAATGCTATGGCAGAGAAAGAGAAGAGCCTCCAATTTCACTGCCACATTGTATTCACATTGATAGCCATGTGGTGACATATCACACTAGGCTATGGTGTCACTTACTGATTGTGGGGGGGTCAGGTTGATTTACATCTGAATGAAATCGAAAGGTTTCACTGGGCGTATGAGCAGGTGCTTCACCAATTCTGGTTCTCATTTCCATGTTATGTTTTGTATGCAAATTGTCTCTTTAGAGAGGAAGAACACTAGTAATCTAGCACCACCTATTGGAAGCATCTAAACCCTAAATATTTAATTTAAAATGCATGGCTTTTAAGTCTCCTCACTCTAACGTACCAGGCTTGACATATCACTCTCCATAAAGAGAAGCATTACCCTTTAGACACCATGTTCTATTTTTCAAAATGTTCAGTTTTTATGCGAAAATGTACATTTACTTTTCCTATTTTGTAATTTATTGTACTAACTGATAAAATGAATTACTACTTACTATCTATCCAGAAACAAAATAGGATTACATTGCTTTGAAAAACTATGTCGCTGATTGTAGCCTGAGGAGTGAGATACGTGAATGCTGTCATTGCAGAAAGTGATAATTATGTTTGTCAGGATTACAACAAAAAGCAGATCAGGCTGTAAAAGTTAAAACAGTCTTTTATATGAGGAGCGGAGACCATTGTGCCCCGCTCATAGAAAACAGACTTGGATGAACATGTGTGTGTTCTTATGGCAAAGACGCTATTTCTACGGAAGAAAAAATCACTAGTATTCCACTCCCTTATATTGATAGGTCTCTGCCTATGTGTGTGCATAGTAAGAGACCTGCCGTCAAGGAGAGTGGTCCAGGGAGAAGCCACCGGGGACCTGCCAAAACCAGTTATCTGAGATACGAAGGCCCATTACCAGTCTTCCAAAGTATGTTTTCACTAAAATGAAGGAGTATTTAATAAAATAACACAACAAAATTTTCGTTACTCACCGATTTCCCATATTAACTCATTTTTAACCAGTACACAAACTTAAAGGGATTGGGTCAGTCAGAAGAATCATCGCTCCTAAGCCGTCTATATGGGCATGTAGATCACAGAAAACGGAATAAAATGATACCTTGATATGTGCGATCTGATGTCTTATTCCAGAGAATTTCACATTTTTCTTAATATGTAAATGAACTGTTAAGATCTATGGGCGGGACATAGATCTTCCTGAGAGTCTGCCTCCAAAACTTATTTTAAATGAAAGGGGGCGTTACCAGTGTGTGATGCACAGTCTGCTCTCCTGACCTACATGTCTGACCCTGGTAATGCCCCTTTTTATTTAAAATAATCTCGGGAGACAGATTCTCAGGAAGATCTATGTCCGGCCCAGAGATCTTAACAGCTCATTTACATATTAAGAAAAATATGGATTTTTCGTGAATAAGACATCGGATCACAGATATCAAGGTATTGTTGGCACCCCAACTTAAAATTTGGTTGCACATCCTTTAGAATAAATTACTGACACTTTCCCAGAAGGATTTTGGCTTACTCACATTTTGGCAAACTGCAGTCTAGCTTTTTTATGTTTGTATCAGCAGTGGGGTCCTCCGGGGTCTCCTGCCATAGCTTTTCAGTATACTCAAATGTCAACAAATAGTTCACGCAGACACTGATTCCCCCTGAGCCTGCAGGACAGCTTGAGTTTCTTTGGAACTTGATTGGGGCTGCTTATCCACCATCCAGACAATCCTGCACTGCAACCTTTCACCAATTTTTCTCTCTCGTCCACGTCCAGGGAGATTAGCTACAGCGCCATGGGTTGTAAACTTCTTGATTATGTCACACACTGTGGACAATGGAGAATCAAGATCTCTGCAGATGGACGTGTAACCTTGAGACTGTTCATATTTTTTAACAATTTTGTCTCTCAAGTCCTCAGACCGTTCTCGTCCCCTTTCTGTTCTCCATGCTTAGTGTGACACACACAGACACACAATGCAAAGACTGAGTCACCTTCTCCCTTTTACTTGCCACAGGTGAGTTTTAACGAGCATCACATTGTAAGAAGGTTGTTTACCCACAATTTTGGAAAGGTGCCAATAATTATGTCAGGACCATTTTGGGGGTTTTGTGTGAAGTTATGTCCAATTTGCCTTTTTTCTCTGTGTTTTTTTGTTTTGTTCCAATTCACAAAGGAAATAAATGTGTATAAGAATTGCAATAATTTTCTAGGAGAAATTCTTCAATATCTTTAACAAATTCAAGTGTGCCAACACTTTCAGCCATAACTGTATATATAAACGGTTTAGGAGGGTTGATCCTAATGACAGATTCCCTTTAAAGTGAATGTGTGGGACGAGCACATTATATATTTGCAAGATCAGTCTCCAATAGAAGACCTTTGGGGGTCTGACACCCGGCACCCCCACCAATCAGCTGACATCTGCTCCGGCAGGGATTGGGTATAAGTAATGTATGGAGTGGACACGTGCATAGTTTAGTGGTCGCTGCCGAGTGCTGTAGTTTATCTCCCACTCCACCATCTGCCAGATCTGAGAACATCTGACCGGTGCTGGTGACGGATGTCGGATCCCCACCGATTTCATATTGATCATTTATGTCATGGGTATGTCATTGGTGTGTTATCCCATTAATCCATTTCTATTCTTAGTACACCCTCCCAGTTCCTGGGGGTCTTATTTTTACTCCAGGGTGGTATCAGTGAGGACTCGGAAACAGTGAATACACAAAAGAAGGATTAAGAAGGAGGGCAGCAGTCACTTTCCCCTCAGCATGCCGATTAATTTAGTAATTTTCATCCTGGAAGGTCCATTTGTGACCATTACAGGTGACCATGGGGCTCAACATTGGTGCGCAATCTAGATCAATATAACCACTGAGCCCATTGATTGGTCACTGCTGCAACCAGGCAGTGGAGAAAGGGCCCTGGAGCATCAGGGGCTTCAGCAGGAAAGTAATGCAAATTATCTTGTTTTAAAGGGATTCTGGCAGCAGGTTTTAACTATATAATCTGAGAGTATCGTGATGTAGAGGCAGGGAGCTTTATTCCAGTGATGTGTTACTTACTGGACTGCTTGGTGCAGTTTTGATAGAATCCCTACTTTCTCTACTGTAGATGTAGCAGTGCTCAGAATGCTGAGCTGTGTATAACCCCGCCCACAAACCATTTTTTATTGTACACTGCACATTGTCAGCAAACTGCCAATCAGTGGTTGGGGCAGGGTTATACAGATTAGCTTGACTGCTGTGCACGTGAGACCTAGTCCTGCAGTGATAATGTCCTGCTGATAAAATACTGATTGTATTGAAACTACAGCACACAGACTAATAAGTGACACATTCCTGGAATCAGTATATTTGCCTCTATCTCTTGCAGCTCTCAGATTAAATACAAAAACCTGCTTACAGATTACCTTTTAAGAATTTCCTTACTTTAATTTTTTTTTTTTATATAATGGACCTCTTAAAATTTCTTTTCATACACAATATGATGTAGATCAAGCTGTTGATAATACTGTAAGTGCAGGGACTTTTCAGCTTTTCCTTCTTGAATGCCAGGGTGCAATTTATTGAACACTTTGTCTCCTATCCAGTAAAGGATGCTGCCAGCAACGGATCTTGATGATTTTCTCAAGTGTATTCAGCACAGCAGAACATTTATCAGAAAATGAGTGATGGCAGCCGATGCATGTACGAGCGGGAATTTTTGCAGGTGACCCTCATACTCTATACTGAATAAATTCAGTTATTTTGAAAATTTTGTTTCAATTTTTTTAATCATTTGCTTATTACTAACATGTCTATCCATCCTGTGCTTTCCATCATTTCACAATGAATTCACAATTCACTTTTCCTTCTTTTTGTTGTAATGTATTTCAGTGTTGAGCAGTGTATTAGCGTAGGTTCACTAAAAGGTGTGCAAGTCAGTCATACACAATTTTTGGGAGGAAAAAGAAAAAAGACAATTCTCACTTCATAATTTAATGGTAAATCCATACCCCACTGAGCCAAATAAAACCAAATAATGAATTTGATAGCCCATTAAAAATTAATTTTTGAAATAAACTAATGTCTTAAAAATCATTTGATTTTTTTTTTGTCATATACTGAGGTTGTGAATCTAGTGCCTCGAGTCAGCTAATAAAAAAGTAATCAAATTTATAGTTTGTATACAGCTGTTTTTGCATTGCTTAGTAACCCCCAAAACATGTTTTATTTGTCTAGAAACATAGCGGTTGGATGGAGCGCTGCCACGTGTGCCACGGGATCGGATGAATAATATGACTTCGTCTTCAGGGTTAAGAAATCCTCCAGCTTTCTGAAGATTTCTAGGTTTTCTGAAAGCTCAGTGACCCTTATGTAGGGAGACGAAATACTGTAGTTATAGTTTTTTTTTCTTTCTTCGATTTGAGTTTAGATCCCAAGCTCAAATTTATCTTGTGAGTTTATCATATTTTCTCACTCTGCCAAAACAACACACAAGGACAATCATAAAAATGGAGAACGCAATATTCTCTTTTATATTGTTCCGATGACCTACTTGCTCAAGACGTTTTCTATTGAGGTGGTCTCATGTATCGTAAAAAGTGACATTGGCTGGGAATTTATCGCAGGAAAGACTGAATTGCTGTTTTTTTCTTTTTTTTAATTAACATGATTCACTGGTTTGCAAAAAAAATCTACTTTGATATCAGGAAAAATTGTATCTGCAGATAAAATCTGTTTCGATTCCAAGTTTTAGGTTCTAATTAGCTGTTTTTCATGGGGATAAAAAGATCTCAAGGTTGACCTTGTGGTGATGGTTCCTCCTGTCACAGTTTAGGACAGACGGCATAGCATGACCACTAGGCCCCTTTGTCCCCAAATGTAGTGGTGCCTAAGGAGAGAGAAGTCCGGTTAGGATAACACATCCGTGGACAAGTAGAGCAACCAACAAAGCCACAATATGAAGCTTTGGGAAGGGGAAAATTAGCAGGAGCAGCATCTAAGAAAATAAAGAGTGGATTTTATACGACGTAAGGCTCCTTTCAAATAATATAGCTAAACAGAAGTCATCCACATCATAGATGTCCCCTGGTTTTATGGCATACTATTTTGCAGTTTCCGTTGCTCACCACAGATTATAAAAGAGAACAAAGTGCATGTGCTCCGCCAACTTGCTTGACCTACTTGCTTGACCATTTGTGTCTGTATTTAAGATACAACAATAAAGACGGGACCTTTTCTCTCCATATACGATAGGTATGTCATAAATGTTAAGGCCAAATATGTTCCTTTGGGCCAGTGGAAAAGGTGAAACCTAAGACAGAAACAAAATGAACATATTGTTAGGGTTGGTGGATTGCACTAAATATAAATAAAGATGAAGTGTGATCGCAACCCGGGGACCACCGGGTGGAGATGTAAAACCACAGATAATGAACAATGGCAGAAGAGTGCGGCAAGCGATCCTGAAAGCACTCTGGGTTAAACGTCACCCTGTGTGAAACAGAAAGTAATTACCAAGCTCTGTTAGCTTCATAGAGGGGTAGAAATGCAGCGCCCCAGAGTCCTGGTCATTGCAGTACTGATGCTCCGCCGCTAAGGGGGGCTATGGTACATCTGATGGCACTGAAGGAGTTCACCTGAACAGGTATCACAGACACCAATACACTTCACAGTCTGGCCTCCAGGGGGAGCTAAGGGTACTATGTATTAGACCACTCCTCACAATCTGGTAAAACTGGGGGTTGGATAGGAAGTTAGAATCAGAAGCTGACTGGGAATCGAACAGGCAACACCCTGTGGCAGGGGGTGTTGCAGGGAGAGACTCAGAGGGGTCCCTGTCAGGGGTGGGATCCTGACAGAGGCCTAGCGAACAGAGAGAACGTTACGGGACCGCGCCTGCACGATATAGCGGCGGTGCCCTAAGAAAGGACAAGAAGCGAGGTTTATTGTGCTGAGTGAGAAACGAGATCAACGCAACAAGGAGAAATACCAGTAGGAGTCGTGCTGTAAGACGAGGCAACATCCTACTGAGGCGCGTAGCCAGTGGCCGGAACGCCGAGGAAGTACTAGGCTCCAAGCAATACTTCAAACCTATGGCAGGACAGTCAGCTATAGGCGGGCTGTCTCACACAAATCACCTACGAAGACACAGGGGGCAACAATAGGAGAAGGGCGACACTAGGGTCCAGGAAGAGCTCCGAGCCTACCTGTCATACAGGTGCGTCCTAGCCATATCATCTGGGGGACGAAGAAGAACATCAGAATCGAGTTGTGAGGGAACACGAGAAACAGACACAACAGTTGTGGGGACTATCCCGTAAGCACAGCAGGGGAGGACCGCAACACACAAGCGCTAGAAGGTAGGCACAGATTTCCACCTGCAAAGGGAACTCTGGAGGTGCCATCGGACCTGCCGGACTTGCGCAGCCTGGTTAACCGTATTCCGGATTGAGGATCCTGAAGCCTTCAGTAAAGAGGTAAAGAGACTGCAACCTGGTGTCCTCGTTATTTACTGCAATCTGCACCGCACCATAACTGTTGTGAACTCCGTTTTCAGGCTCCCTCTTGTGGTCACAGATGGTATTGTGTGACTTTGGTTTTTTGGCTCCCCCTGGTGGTTTGGTTTATTATCCTGCGGGTCTGCTGGATCAGCTGCCTCGTTATTCACCAGGGAGGCTCCTATTTAGCTCTGCTTCACTTCCACTTGTTGCCGGCTGTCAATGTATTCAGTGCTATTCTGATTACTCCTGATTATCTCGTTTTCTGCCTCTTCAGGATAAGCTAAGTTCTGTTTGAATATTTTTTGCTCATCTGCCTGCAATATGATTTCTGTGTATGATGAGTCTAGTCCAGCTTGCTAACATGTGATTTATTTTTGCTGGTAAGCTCTGGGGTACAGAGTTGCTTCCCCCGCACCGTTAGTTGGTGCGGGGGCTCGAGCAATCTCTGCGTGGATATTTTGAATAGGGTTTTTTATTGACCGCACAGTTTCCTTCCTATTTTCTGCTATCTAGTATTAGCGGGCCTCATTTGCTAAATCTGATTTCATCTCTGCGTTTGTGCTTTCCCCTTAACTCACCGTTAATATTTGTGGGGGGCTATTCTATATCTTTGGGGTCTTCCACTGAGGCAAGTGAGGACTTACTTTCCCTCCAGGAATAGTCAGTTTCTCAGGCCGTGACGAGACGTCTAGGATTTTTAGGTAACGTTCCACGGCTGCCTATAGTTGTTTGCGGATAGGATCAGGTTGCGGTCAATCTAGTTACCACTTCCCCAGAGCTAGTAGTCTGTTCAGTTACTTAGCTAGTCCGACCTGCGATCCTTGCCACTAGGATCATAACAGTACAGCCGGCCTATAAAGTGTTAATTGCATGGCAGAAGCAGGAGAAAAGAAGCTTGGAGATATTTTTTTTTTTTTTTTTTGCTGCCGTGTGTCTAGCTACTGTGTGTCTGGCTTCTCTCCTCCTCTTAATCTTGGTGTGGCTCTGAGTTCAGCTGCTGATATGGATATCCAGAGTTTAGCCTCCAGTGTAGATCATCTTGCTGCAAGGGTACAAAGTATTCAGGATTTTGTTGTGCACAGTCCTATGTCAGAGCCTAGAATACCTATTCCGGAGTTGTTTTCTGGAGATAGATCTAGGTTCCTGAATTTTAAGAACAATTGCAAGTTGTTTCTTTCTTTGAAACCTCGTTCCTCTGGGGATTCTGTTCAGCAAGTTAAGATTATTATTTCTTTCTTGCGTGGCGATCCTCAAGATTGGGCTTTCGCATTGGCTCCAGGGGATCCTGCATTGCTCAGTGTGGATGCATTTTTTCTGGCCCTTGGATTGCTCTATGAGGAACCTAATCTTGAGAACCAGGCTGAAAAAGCGTTGTTGGCCCTCTCTCAGGGGCAAGATGATGCAGAGGTGTACTGCCAGAAATTTCGGAAATGGTCGGTG
Organism: Ranitomeya variabilis; assembly: GCF_051348905.1. Taxonomy (NCBI): domain Eukaryota; kingdom Metazoa; phylum Chordata; class Amphibia; order Anura; family Dendrobatidae; genus Ranitomeya; species Ranitomeya variabilis. Next base: position 1,057,850,639 of record NC_135233.1, read on the forward strand.
CTTACTCAATAGAATGAGTGTGCCCTGGCTGCAAATTTCAGAAAAGGTCTTTCTGAAGCCATTAAGAATGTCATGGTGGGGTTCCCTACGCCTGCAGGTCTGAATGAGTCAATGACTCTGGCCATTCAGATTGATCGGCGTTTGCGGGAGCGCAAACCTGCGCACCATTTGGCGGTGTCTTCTGAACAGACACCTGAGTCTATGCAATGTGATAGAATTCTGACCAGAAGTGAACGGCAAAATTATAGACGGCAAAATGGGTTGTGCTTTTACTGTGGTGACTCAGCTCATGTTATCTCAGCATGCTCTAAGCGCACAAAAAAGATTGATAAATCTGTCACCATCGGTACTTTACAGCCTAAGTTTATTTTGTCTGTTACCCTGATTTGTTCCCTGTCATCTTACCCGGTTATGGCTTTTGTGGATTCAGGTGCTGCCCTGAGTGGATTTGTCATTTGCCAGGCGCTGTGGTTTTGTTTTGGAGCCTTTAAAATTCCCTATTCCACTAAGGGGAATTGATGCTACACCATTGGCTACGAATAAACCTCAGTACTGGACACAAGTGACCATGTGCATGACTCCTGTTCATCAGGAGATGATTCGCTTTCTTGTATTGCATAATTTGCATGATGTTGTCGTGTTGGGCCTGCCATGGTTGCAGACTCATAATCCAGTCCTGGATTGGAAAGCAATGTCTGTGTCAAGTTGGGGTTGTCAGGGAATTCATGGCGATGCTCCTGTGGTGTCAATTGCTTCATCCACTCCTTCTGAGGTCCCTGCGTTTTTGTCAGATTACCAGGATGTATTTGATGAGCCCAAACTCAGTTCTCTACCTCCTCATAGGGATTGTGATTGTGCTATAAATTTGATTCCTGGTAGTAAGTTTCCTAAGGGACAACTTTTCAATTTGTCAGTGCCGGAGCATGCTGCTATGCGGAGTTATATAAAGGAGTCTTTGGAGAAAGGACTTATTCGCCCCTCCTCCTCCTCTCTTGGTGCGGGGTTCTTTTTTGTGGCTAAGAAGGATGGTTCCTTGAGACCTTGTATTGATTATCGCCTTCTAAACAAAATCACGGTCAAATTTCAGTATCCTTTGCCATTGTTATCTGATCTGTTTGCTCGCATTAGGGGGTCTAGTTGGTTCACCAAGATAGATCTTCATGGTGCGTATAACCTTGTGCGTATTAAGCAGGGTGATGAATGGAAAACTGCATTTAATACGCCCGAAGGCCATTTTGAGTACTTGGTGATGCCTTTTGGACTTTCTAACGCTCCTTCTGTCTTTCAGTCCTTTATGCACGACATCTTCCGCGAATATCTGGATAAATTTATGATTGTGTATCTGGATGATATTCTGGTTTTTTCGGATGATTGGGAGTCCCATGTTAAGCAGGTCAGGATGGTGTTTCAGGTCCTGCATGCCAATGCTTTATTTGTGAAGGGCTCAAAATGCATTTTGGAGTCCAGAAGGTTTCTTTTTTGGGTTTCATTTTTTCTCCTTCTGCTATTGAGATGGACCCAGTCAAGGTTCAGGCTATTCATGACTGGACTCAGCCTACATCTGTTAAGAGTCTTCAGAAGTTCTTGGGTTTTGCTAATTTTTACCGTCGCTTCATCGCTAGTTTTTCTGGTGTTGTTAAGCCATTGACGGATTTGACCAAGAAGGGTTCTGATGTTACTAATTGGTCTCCTGCGGCTGTGGAGGCCTTTCGGGAGCTGAAGCGCCGGTTTTCTTCGGCTCCGGTCTTATGTCAGCCAGACGTCTCCCTTCCTTTCCAGGTCGAGGTTCATGCATCTGAGCTTGGAGCGGGGGCTGTTTTGTCACAGAGAAGCTCTGATGGCTCTGTGATGAAGCCATGTGCTTTCTTTTCAAGAAAGTTTTCGCCTGCCGAGCGGAATTATGATGTTGGTAATCGGGAGTTGTTGGCTATGAAGTGGGCATTTGAGGAGTGGCGACATTGGCTCGAGGGAGCTAAGCATCATGTGGTGGTCTTGACTGATCACAAGAATTTGATTTATCTCGAGTCGGCCAAGCGGCTGAATCCTAGACAGGCTCGTTGGTCGTTGTTTTTCTCTCGTTTTGATTTCGTGGTCTCATACCTGCCTGGTTCGAAGAATGTGAAGGCTGATGCTCTTTCTAGGAGTTTTGTGCCTGACTCTCCTGGTGATTCAGAGCCAGCTGGTATCCTCAGAGAAGGGGTGATTTTGTCTGCCATCTCCCCAGATTTGCGACGAGTGCTGCAGGAGTTTCAGGCGGATAGACCTGACCGTTGTCCACCGGAGAGACTGTTTGTCCCGGATAGATGGACCAGCAGAGTTATTTCCGAGGTTCATTCTTCGGTGTTGGCAGGCCATCCTGGGATTTTTGGTACCAGAGATTTGGTGGCTAGGTCCTTCTGGTAGCCTTCCTTCTCGCGGGATGTGCGTTCCTTTGTGCAGTCTTGTGGAATTTGTGCTCGGGCTAAGCCTTGCTGTTCTCGTGCCAGTGGCTTGTTGTTGCCTTTGCCTGTCCCGAAGAGGCCTTGGACGCACATTTCCATGGATTTTATTTCAGATCTCCCTGTCTCTCAGAGAATGTCGGTCATTTGGGTGGTGTGTGATCGTTTTTCTAAAATGGTCCATTTGGTGCCCTTGCCTAAGTTGCCTTCCTCCTACGAGTTGGTTCCTCTGTTTTTTCAAAATGTGGTTCGTTTGCACGGGATCCCTGAAAATATTGTTTCCGACAGAGGATCCCAGTTTGTGTCTAGATTTTGGCGGACCTTTTGTGCTAAGATGGGCATTAATTTGTCTTTTTCGTCGGCCTTCCATCCTCAGACGAATGGCCAAACCGAGCGCACTAATCAGACTTTGGAAACCTATTTAAGATGTTTTGTTTCTGCTGATCAGGACGACTGGGTGACTTTTTTGCCATTGGCCGAGTTTGCCCTTAATAATCGGGCTAGTTCTGCTACTTTGGTTTCGCCTTTTTTTTGTAATTCAGGGTTTCATCCTCGTTTTTCCTCGGGTCAGGTGGAGTCTTCTGACTGTCCTGGAGTGGATGTTGTGGTGGATAGGTTGCATCAGATTTGGAATCATGTGGTGGACAATTTGAAGCTGTCACAAGAGAAGGCTCAGCGCTTTGCCAACCGCCGTCGCTGTGTGGGTCCCGGACTTCGCGTTGGGGATTTGGTGTGGTTGTCTTCTCGCTTTGTTCCTATGAAGGTCTCCTCTCCTAAGTTTAAGCCTCAGTTTATCGGTCCTTATAAGATTTTGGAAGTCCTTAACCCTGTGTCATTTCGTTTGGACCTCCCGGCATCGTTTGCTATTCATAATGTGTTCCATCGGTCGTTGTTGCGGAGGTATGTGGTGCCTGTGGTTCCTTCGGTTGAGCCTCCTGCCCCTGTGCTGGTTGAGGGAGAATTGGAATACGTGGTGGAGAAGATCTTGGATTCTCGTATTTCTAGACGGAGGCTTCAGTATTTGGTTAAGTGGAAAGGCTATGGTCAGGAGGATAATTCCTGGGTTGTCGCCTCTGATGTTCATGTGGCTGATTTGGTTCGTGCCTTCCATGTGGCTCACCCTGATCGCCCTGGGGGTTTTGATGAGGGTTCGGTGACCCCTCCTCAAGGGGGGGGGGTACTGTTGTGAACTCCGTTTTCAGGCTCCCTCTTGTGGTCACAGATGGTATTGTGTGACTTTGGTTTTTTGGCTCCCCCTGGTGGTTTGGTTTATTATCCTGCGGGTCTGCTGGATCAGCTGCCTCGTTATTCACCAGGGAGGCTCCTATTTAGCTCTGCTTCACTTCCACTTGTTGCCGGCTGTCAATGTATTCAGTGCTATTCTGATTACTCCTGATTATCTCGTTTTCTGCCTCTTCAGGATAAGCTAAGTTCTGTTTGAATATTTTTTGCTCATCTGCCTGCAATATGATTTCTGTGTATGATGAGTCTAGTCCAGCTTGCTAACATGTGATTTATTTTTGCTGGTAAGCTCTGGGGTACAGAGTTGCTTCCCCCGCACCGTTAGTTGGTGCGGGGGCTCGAGCAATCTCTGCGTGGATATTTTGAATAGGGTTTTTTATTGACCGCACAGTTTCCTTCCTATTTTCTGCTATCTAGTATTAGCGGGCCTCATTTGCTAAATCTGATTTCATCTCTGCGTTTGTGCTTTCCCCTTAACTCACCGTTAATATTCTATATCTTTGGGGTCTTCCACTGAGGCAAGTGAGGACTTACTTTCCCTCCAGGAATAGTCAGTTTCTCAGGCCGTGACGAGACGTCTAGGATTTTTAGGTAACGTTCCACGGCTGCCTATAGTTGTTTGCGGATAGGATCAGGTTGCTGTCAATCTAGTTACCACTTCCCCAGAGCTAGTAGTCTGTTCAGTTACTTAGCTAGTCCGACCTGCGATCCTTGCCACTAGGATCATAACACATAACATCCTCACCACCCACACCTTTCATTGGGCGCCCCTCAGCAGGGTCACGGACCGGGTCTAGCCACCGTGACAACCCCAGAGCAGAGACTCAGAGACCCGGTACCGGGTACCCCTCGTCCCTGCGGCAGTGGGGGCGCTGCAGAAACAGTACGGCACAGTTAGATGCCATGCTAGTGGAAATGGCAATATGTGAAATTCCCTGTTACTGCACAGGAGAGCGCTACCCTCTCAGGGGCAAGGGAACAGGTAGCGGACACAGTCACAGCGTATGCACTCATACGAACTCCTCTCCAGAGGTGCCGGAAATCTAAGGGCAATACGCCCGCCCTGAGCACACGCACAAACTCCTCTTTGGAGAAGTCAGAATTCTAAAGGCTATACGCCTGTCCTGAGCATACAAGTCCACACTACCATAGTGTTCCACACATGCATGTAACATAAATTATATTAGTGCACCGATGGGCACGCACACCAAAGATCCTTTTATAGATTGTGCCAATCAGACAGGACCTTGCTCGTGAACCAATCCGGAGCCGGCACAGGACCTGAGCAGCTGACGGCCAACCATCAATGAGAGGTCGCCTCACGAGCATGCTCAATGGAGTGATTTCTGCACTTAGACCCAGGAACGTCTGCTTGCTGCCGCCTATTGCTAGTTACTATAGCTGTAGCTGGAGAGCCAGCAGTAACTAGACAAACAGCACGAGTCAGAGCAAGACGCTGTGACCGACATCTCTGCTAAGCAGGCTCCCTTGCGGTCGAAGAATAATGGTAGATCGCAGAGGGAGACAAGGCTTGGGATCCACCTGGTGCAGTAGGAGAACTAATTATATCTGTCACATCTCCACCAGAACCTGCTCCAATGACTTCTGCTTCTATCACCAGACTCTGCTGTATTCACTGTGTGAGCGGCACTGGTGATAGAAATGTCAGAAACAGACGCTCTAGATGGCAGGCTCTGACCAGTCTCTAAGGTTAGAGTTAGAGTACCAGCCAATCGGAGAGCACCACAACCTGCTAAAGCTTCCAGCTTGCTGCTAGATATAGCTTAGTGTTTCCCTGGCTAGGTGTGTATCTTCTTATCCTGTTTTATTTAGTGTATTCTTGTTTTGGTCCCTGTTTGTTTCTGACTGTTCTTATGGATCCTGATTTTGTCCTTGACATGACCTTTCGGCTCTGACCCTGATTAGCGACCACAAAAAGACCTATATGGTTGAAACGTCACACTTGTCAAAATAAAGGAATTTTTTGGGATATTTCACCCGGATTGGATACTGTCCTTCATTGCTTCTTTGGCCTGATTAGCGACCATTCCTACCTAAGGATGGCAGCCCTTCTATGGTAGCATTCCACTGGGTCATACTGTAAAATCAGATCCCTGTACAGGAGTTAAAAGGTATTGGGATTTCTCTGGAGTCTACTAGATGGAGTGGCTTGTGCCAAATCTGTCCGAGGCAGTCTTTTGAGCCTGTGGCCTGAGACAAACATTACAATATCAAACAGATTAACACTTTCATATGTAGGATGAAAGATAGTCATTAACTGAAACAGATACAGATGTGAAGGTGTTCTAAAACTGGGTGAAGAATTTCAAACTCTCCAACAAAGGTGAGGTTATGGAAGACAGTTTCATGTCACATGTCATGCAGAGCATTTATGTTCCCATACAGATGAAGACTTTTTTCTAAGCGAGGAAAGGCATTGCTGGGTCCTGGAAACGAGAAATGCCTTTAAGTTGCTTCCAGGTACAGATGATTTGGCCAATTTATGCTCTAACGTTTCTAAATTTTTCATATTTCTAGTGCAGTGATGTAATTCAGTTTTCGTATTTCATGTTTGCATACTATGGCGCTACAGTGTACTGCCTTTTTGTTTGAGAGTATATGAGTTGGTGACTCTAGGTTCAGCACCTGTTCACACTTAGTCTATGTTTGGATGTGACAGTCAGTTTTTTGAAGTATGCACCACGGATAGACTGAGCACAGCAACAAGACACAAGGTTGTTATACTGCATCAGCAAAGTCTCCCTCAGACAGGCATTTCAAAGCAGACTGGGGTTTCAAGATATGATGTTCAAGGTCTTTTGAAGAAGTACCATGAAATGGGCAACACTGAAGACTCTAGACACAGTGATCAGCCAAAGAAACTTAGTGCAGCAGATGAAAGACAAATTATGCTTACTTCCTTGCGAAATTAGAAAAATTTCTAGCAGTGGCATCATCTTACAACTGGTAGAAACCAATGAGATACAGCTTTACTCATTTACTGTAGGGAAAAGTCTGACCAGAAAAGGAAGAATGGAAGAATTACAGTCCAAAACCCATACCTATGACATGGAAACCAGGAAATACAACTCAATTATGCATAAAAAACATAGGAACTGGTGTGCAGAAATATTGCATCAGGTGATCTGGACTGATGAGTCAAAATGTGAAATATTTGGCTGTAAGAGAAGGCGGTTTGTTTATCAAAGGTCTGGCACAATAATGAGTGTCTGAAGTAGTGAAGCATGCTAGAGGGCCCTTGCAAGTTTGGACCTGCATTTTAGTAAATGGAGTTGGGATTTGGTCAGGATTAATGGTGTCCTAAATGCTGAGATATACAGGCAGATATTTATCCAGCACACAATACTATAAGGGAGGCATTTGATTTGCTCTAAATTTATTCTGCTGCAGCACAATGACTCCAAACATACAGCCACTGTCTACTATCTTTAGCGTAATGAAGAAGAAGGAGTCCTGGAAGTGATGATACAGCCCACACAGGGCCCTGATCTCAGAAGGATTTGCGCAAGCTACGTCCACAGATCTGTGGTTGCTTAGGACAACTTCCCTGCCGAGTTCTTTCAAAAATTGTGTGTAAGTGTAGCTAGAAAAATTGTCTTATTTTCTCTAGCTGCTCCCCTTTATAATTTCAGTTTTATTTTTTTATAAATCTGCCATACAGTTCCAGAGGATACAGGCCTTTTTATTTAGTGCAATTTTTTTATGCTGAGCAGCCTAAAGACATGCCCCCAAAGAATCCTGTGAGCCACACCCATTCTACAGACCCCCAAAGTTAGCACTAAATAAGAACTATTAAACTGAAACAGAATACTCAGTGGAGCAGTGGGAATGAAAAAAATGGCAACTTTTGACCCAGTGATAGTTCATCTTTAAGGTCCAGTCACAGTATTTTTGTTGAGGTCTGGACTGTGCTTGGGCCATTTCGGCACCTTCATCCTTTCTTTCTCAGCCATTCTGATGTAGATTTCCTGTTGTACTTGGGATCACTGTCCTGCTGCATGACCCAGTTTTGGCCAAGCTTTATCTTTTAGATAAATGTCCTCACAGTTGACTCTAGAATACTTTGGTATACAGAGGAGTTCATAGTTGACCCACTGACTGTAATGTGCCCAGATCCTGTGGCTGCAAAACAAGCCATCACCTCTCCACCATTGTGCTTGAAAGTTGGAATAGGGTGTTTGTGCTGTTTTGCTGTGATTGATTTTCACTAATCCTGGCGCACGGCATTATGGCCAAACATTTCCACTTTGGCCTCATCTGTTCATGGATATTGTTCCAGAAACCTGGCAGTTTGTTCAGATGCAACTGCAATCCTTAGCCGTGTTTTTTTAGACTAGAGAGTCTTTCTCTTGGCAACCCTTCCATACAAACCACATGCTTTTTTTCTGATTGTACTGTCATGATCTTGAACATTTAACATGCTAACTTTTGGGTCTTACATGTAACTCTTTATTTATTTTTTTTTTCATTTTTATGAACATAGCATGCTCTCATCTAGGGATGCATTTGATGGGACGTCTACTCCTGGAAAGATTGCAAACTGTCTTGAATATCTTCCACTTATAAATCTATCTCACTGTAGAATGATGGACTCCAAGCTCATCAAAGATCATTGCTTTCCTCCTTGTCATGGTGCTAACACACAACGGCATGCTCCCGACCAGAAAACCATCCAAACGTTTGCTTTTACAGATGTGGTCACACTTGCTGATGAACAATTAATCAAGGGCATTTAATTAGCAGTTTCTGTCTGCTACTTAACCTCTTAATTCCTATGGAAGCAGTCAGGATGTACTTAATTTTTCACACACTGCTTCTATAAATGTCCAGATTTTTAATAAAATAATTAATAACATTGTGTACTTTTTGATGTGTTGTTCATTTGAGATTGTTTTATATAATTAAGATTTTCTAAAGACCAGATATTTTATTTTGTCTTGATATGTAGAACCATGGAATTCAAAGAGAGTGTATTTAGTTGTTTTTATGACTGTGTTGTATATA